>NC_090266.1:331551824-331898616 GCF_040414725.1 Anabrus simplex
TCGATATTGGAACAGCCAGGGTGTCTTGCACATGCTGAAGTATGGCGGTTGACGTGGGCTGCGGGGCTGCCACCGCTTGGCGGCGGATGCGCCGATCCTCGCGTGCTGACGTCACTCGGGCTGCGCCTGGACCCCTCGCACGTGCCACATGTCCCTGCGCCAACCATCTTCGCCACAGGCGCTGCACTGTGGACACATCCCTATGAGTATCGGCTGCGATTTGACGAAGCGACCAACCTGCCCTTCTCAGCCCGATCACCATACCCCTCGTAAAGTCGTCTGTCTGCTGGAAATGCCTCCGTTGACGGCGGCCTGGCATTCTTAGCTATACACGTGTCCTGTGGCACACGACAACACGTTCTACAATGACTGTCGGCTGAGAAATCACGGTACGAAGTGGGCCATTCGCCAACGCCGTGTCCCATTTATCGTTCACTACGTGCGCAGCACAGCGGCGCATTTCACATCATGAGCATACCTCAGTGACGTCAGTCTACCCTGCAATTGGCATAAAGTTCTGACCACTCCTTCTTGGTATTGCATTTGCTCTGTCAGTCAGTGTACAATCTGTTATCCTTGTTCACGCACTTGAATTTCTAATTCACTCAGGAAAGTTCGATAGTTTTCAGTCGCTGAACAACAGAATTACACATTGTTATTCCCAATACCTAGCTTTGGTATGGTAACACTCAAAACATTCTCGTAAGCAAAGACCTACGTCGTATTTACGGCAATATATGGTCATCATTTTCTTCACAGCAGGGTTGGTGTTGTGTTTGGACTTGTCGTAGCAAACCCTGCACGTACGCTGCAAGTGTCCTTCCTTCTTCACGCCCACCGCAGTTATTCTGGGCGGAAAATAATCTCTACCTACTAGCCTTCCCGCAGATGATGCTCGTGATTCTCCAGTAACTTCAGCAGCAACACTACTCACCAAATCATCCGCCAAACGTTCACGCAATTTTGATAGCGGATGAAAAATGGGCCTGTTCATAGGAACAATATCTTGTTTCCCTTGTGTTCCCGTTCTTCTCACCTCCCTTCATCTTTTTGCGACTGGTTCTTCTGGTGATTGAGGGGCCTGTAGTAGATTTTCATTTTCTTCTTCACAATCACATTCATACAAATCAGATTCTGAATTGTTTACAAGAACCATAATAATCTGTTCAGTTATCCGTGGGCTGTATGCACGCCTAGGATTTCCTTTACTTGTACTAGGTCTGGGATCCATATATCAATATACAGTATAAATTGACTACTTGAGAGGTGACTCCAGACTGCTGACTCATTAGACTTCCATTGTAAATCTGTGAAGTCATATAATCCATCATTAGAACACGTGCGCATGAATCTGAGCTTATCGAACCAGAGCGTGTGAGGAGTACGTATGACAGCAATTAGGTAAGATCTAGCCGAGCGCATATGCCTAAGAAACTTTGTCCCAAGGCTGCACCACCAATCACTATCGATCGATAACACCACCTATCAACAGTAAAGGAAATCAACAACACGTTAAAACAAAAATGAATTCGATAACATGAAAAGCTTTCGAGTGACTGAATTTCAAAATTCGTGGTAGTAGTATTACTAAGAGCGACACTCAAGAGCACGCCGCGTGGTAGTAATATTACTACCGCCGGGCGCATAGTGTTACCAGCATCTGTCAGAGGAATGTCAGGCCAATGATACACGGTTCATTCTGCTGAGGAAGAACTCAACCCACCTCTGTCAACCACTAGATATTTCTTTCCGCCATTTTAATGTCACTGGTGTGTGATTCTGTTTGACTGGAAGCTAAAGGCAACCATGGAACAATTCCAAAGGACAGGTTTCGAGTCATGCTCAAACGCTTACTAGCCAGAGTACAAGAAACAGATCCAAGAATTATTAAGGCTGGGTTTGAAAAAGACAGGAATCATGCCAATAAATCACATGAAGGTGCTGAATCAAATTCCACATGATGACCTCCAGAACACCAGAGCCATTGGAGCTGAGTTGGAAGGTTCTTTTGTTGGGCTGTTGAAAACCCTTCGTTATGGGACAGACGACTATAACGCCAATAATAAGAAATCCAAGAGGGTAGTGCAAGCAGGGAAGAGTGTCACTAATGTGGAGTCTGGTGATTCTTCAAGTTCACGTGAGCTGACCCCAAACCCACCTAATCTGCATGACAACTCTGATGACAATCGGCGAAGTGTTGATGGTATGGGGGGACAGGAGGATGAACCAGAAGCACAATCTGCATCTCGAAATAACCAGTCAGCATATGAAAAAAGTAAATGAAGGGGACTTCATAACTGCCGAGATGGCAATAAAATCAAAAAGGTCAGCTGAGCTGGGATGAGAGTATTCCATTCTAAAACATACTTATAATTAGGGCCCAGATGTTGATGACATATCATCTTTTTAATGAGCTGTCTAAAACAATGCTGAAGTACATAAAAAACTCCAGCTGGGCCACCCCGTCTTCAAATATGTCATTTTTATTTTGCATCTTCTTGCATTTTTTGCTATTTTTCTATTATAAGAGCATTTGGTAGATTTTTGGTCATATTTTAGAGAAATCGGTCTTTTAAGGTAATTTTTTTTAAATTTAGTTATGTCCTTCAAAGTTCATTCCACTCGTTTGCAAATTAGTTTGAGCTATGGAGTTACGTCTCTCAGAGTTAAGAACAAGCTAGTATCTTATACAAGATAATTTAAATTATTGAAATAAAATATGTCAGTATTGCTATTAGTAGTAAAATATATATCTTGGACGCAGAAGTTTATGGGGGTAGGTATACAGATGCTCTTGTTTTAGTCGCAAACCAGTTATTAGCGGAAAGGAATGTTACCTGCTCTGTTGACAAAGGTCAGCTGTGGCGGGGTAGAAAGGTGAAGGGGTGAATATTCTTGTCTCAGTTCTGCATAGTTATCGGCGAGAGATAATTAGTTCATTGCAGCTTTCAAAATGCCTAAAATAAAACCGAGTGCGTCATTGCATTTAAAACAAGTAGTATCTGAATTTGGTGGCAATGTGTTTTCTACTGATGGAAGCATATTGTTTTGCAAATTGTGTGGAACTAAAGTAGCTGCTGAAAGAAGATTTACTGTAACACAACATATTGGTCGCGATAAACACATTCGTGCTCTTCAACGTGTTTCAAATAAACCTGAAACTCAGGGCTTACTGCCTTCAGTTGCTTCTACTTCCGGCAAGTTCTCACAGTTCCGTAAAGAATTGTGTGATGTATTTGTATCTGCAAACATTCCGCTGTATAACCTCAACAGCCCGAAATTACGTGGATTTTTGGAAAAACATACGGATCAAGAAATGCAAAACGAATCACCTTTACGCAAGAATTATTTACTGCAGTGTTACGAAGACACATTAAAATAAGATCCGAAACTCGCGGGAAGAAGATATGGGTGTTGTGCCATTTCACCGTTCTATAGTTGCAGTATTAGGAACAAAAATGGTGTTCCAGCTATTAATGGATCAATATAAAAGCAATTAACAGTGGTACGAGCCGAAAAGATAATAATTTCAACCGGCAATCACGGAAAGAACCACTCTTAGAAGGCGGTGAGAAAGAAAGACAGGAGCGGATTATTTAAACTGATTATTGAAAAAAGACTTCCATTGGAACAAAAACTCAATCCAGCATTGCATCGAAGAAAGGACGGAGTCGTGTAAAGAAACCAGTTACTTATCGGATTCTATAGTCAATTATTGAAGAAGAGATTAAATCCGCGACAGCCCGCTTAACGTCAGCTGTAGGTTGACATATATAGGTGAAATTATAGACCAGCAATAAGGAAACGTCAAGTTGGTTCAGTACTACGTCACGGTTGGGCTCGGAAACATTATATTTTGCCCGATACTGCACAACGTGGAGAGAGCGGAATTCAACGGGATATAAAGTGCAATTCTAAAAGCACATAAAATATACATCTGTTCGGCGAGCAAGGCAGTTGACAATAAGAGGACATTTAGAGCTGTTATATGCAAATTAGACGGACCAGAATACATATATTCTTTTATCATTAGCACTACGAAACAGATTACAGCATGTATAAATCAATTAATGCCTTGTGTTATTCTGTCCCTGACGTAATGAAGACCACTATGATGTTCTAAGAGGCTGAGGCAGAGACTACTCCGGCTATGGTGGCGCTTCACGAGATTGACGACCCAGGAGGGTGGTAATCAGCTGAGAGGACGAGATGGACCCGATTACCTAAGCCGAACCATGGAGCGAGGCCTACCATTCCCGATGAACAACAGCGAGATGGAAGTCACTACCCAATAAGCAAAGTTAAGTCCCCTACGAGTCGTTTCGTAAGTAGAAACCTTTATTCTTTTGGCTATATGTGATGTGCATTATGACATTGTGTGTGCGTAGTTAATATTCAAGTGTCATTACAAGGAAATAGGTATTCATCTGAAGTTACCGATAATCCCATACATAGGTGTAAAATACCGGTGAATGCCGTTCGCAAGTTTATCAATATGGTGTTAGAGAAGTGATTGATTTTTTTTTTTTTAATCGTAGTCAGTGAAGTGTTAGAGTATTAAGTGGAGGTTAATATACATGCGTGATGGCTTTAACAAAATAACAAGCGTAGAGATCGTATTTAGGGAATGTTTACGACAAAATATTGTAGCACAGTTTAATGTTGTGATGTGCTGTTCTTTGATACTATGACAGTAATAATAATAGTTTTATATGTGTAGGTTATGGCACATATGCTGCATATTTGATGAAACGAGTGCTTTGAGACGCACTAATATGAATGCTACGTGATAATTGAAGTGATAAATGGTGAATGAAATAATGATATGAGTTGATAGTAGATTATGATGGTGATAGTTATTGTTATTTAGAAAGTTGGTCATAGTATTCTTCGAGAGATGATAGTATGTGTAAAGTGCACATGCTAAGGTATATGTTGAAACGTACTGTTTTCAATTGCTATTTTTATTCCCTAATATATATAATACAGATTAGGATACAATCTCAATGCCAACAGTATAGAATTAATTGAGTATGTAGGATCATCAGAAGAGCCGAGAGACCAATAACGTCAATATTTAGGCCTTCACTGACATATCTACGATCGTTTTCATATATTCTCACATACGGCAACTTAATTTATGGTTTTATGAGAGCAGTTTGACACATCACTGGTAACTTAGTCTTTCATATATGGACTTTTAGATGAAGGTAGAGTCTTCTAATGTGTCAATTTTTCCACCTATGGTATTATTTGTTGGAAGGTAGTTAAATACACTTGGCAATGCTATATTCAGCCAAATACGCACTTTAATTGAATTCCAACCATGAATTAAAATAATAATTGAATGATTTAGCCACATAAGCCTTATGATGGAATTAATTTGAGATTACTTACGACTTAAAGTGGACTTGAATTTGCTTATATGGAGGTCAGTTAACATGGAATATGAAACATTATAAAAACTTGAAACTTAAACTAGTGGAAATCCTTAAAGAACAAACATTATTTTCTCACACGATTTTCCTACTGTGCATGGACATTGATGTGAAGTTTTTAGCCAAGTGATATGCATTTCTATAGTCACATGTGAATTTAGGTTCAAATGATTGAATTTTTGGTAATTTTGAGGAGCAATCCAGCTCAATAAGGAAAGATTCCAGATCTTAATTAATTAATTGATTAATTATTGGCCACCTTCATTGCATTTTCACATTCTTAATTGAAACCCCAATTTGAAATATTGTATATAGTAGGGAGTATAGTTTTGTTTTACTTAAACCAATTGGATGCATCTGATTATTACAACTATATTGAATAATTTTTCACTTGATTATATATAATTTAATTTTTCCTTTTCATTTAATTTTCACGGATATTATTTAATTATAATATAATTTTTCGACAGGCCAGGATTAGCGTATCGATGAATGAGGCCTGATTTCCATTTATTTGTTAAAGGTTTTCCAAACCTGTTTACTTTCAATGCAACATAACTACGGCACTTAAAGATGCTGATTGCGTATGAAACCAGTTACATTGCATAAGATAATTTCTCACGAAACTCTACGTGATTTTCAAATCATACTTAAACTAATTTGTCAATAAAAACTGAGTAGTGAAAATATTAAAATTCTTTTAATGCCTACTTAGAATAAGTGCTAGATATAAGCCTATAATGACTATTTCTGATTGTGATTTTGATGATGACATGCACGAATTTCTTGAAAAGCCATAATAACCTGGATTTTGAGATAAAATTTCGGCAACATGCAAGTATGGTATCCGACTGATAGCGTGTTGGAGACGTCCTTCTACGTAGGTTGAGATTTACCATAGGCCATCGGTGTACTTTCTCACGTGGAACTCACAACCCAGCAATATTAGGTAGATGGAATCGTTATTAAGAGCTAGTCTGGAACTCATGTATCCCCACCTGGACGCGGGAACGGTGCAGTGTCAATCGATGAAACTTCAGATGCTATAGGGCGTTATATAGTCAACGTTGTGATCGGAAATTTAGAAGTGCATGCACCATGTGAAATATTTTTATTGGCTACCGAAGTGTTAGAAAGACATTTTATCCTACCATATCAAAACTGTTTGATAGTGCTATTATTCTCCTGTGGCCTGAGGGCATCAAACATGGCGATGTACTTTTAATTTTAAATGATGTTGCATCGTATATGGTACGAGCAGCTAATTGATTGAAGGCACTCTAATCTAAAATGCTCCATATTACATGCCTTGCGCATGGACTGCACAGAGTTTGTGAAGAAGTAAGGGTTCTTTACCCCAGTGTAGACAGGCTTATAATGAACATTGAGAAAGTTTTCTTAAATGCACTCTCTCAAGTTGCAAGTTTCAGAGCTGAAACTCCAGACATTGCATACCTCCACAATCTATCATAACACGCTGGGGCACGTGGTTAAACATGTGTATTATTGCGAAAACTTAGTGAAGGAAATAGTGCAGTTTTGACTGTGAAGAAGGTGCAGCAATAAAAATTGCCAAGCACATGCTATCTGAACCAAACATCGAAGGTAGTTTGGCATTCATAAAATGAAATTTCGCATTATTGACAGTATCATTCACATCGTTGAAGAAAATGGGCGGAGAAATGGTTGATTCCATTTCCTTAATCAACCGGGTGGGAACTAGTCTTAGCAACAATCATGGCGAAATTGCTGCGGGTATTGCATTAAAACTGAAAAAATTGATGGACAAAAACACCGGGTATAAAACCTTATGCAAAATCTCGGGCATTCTTTCTGGTGAAAACTACTGCATAGATGGGACTGAGGAGGATTTAGCAGCAAACGACCTTCCTCACGCCGCTCCGATCACATCAGTTGATAATGAATGCAGCTTTTCGAGATATAAAAACTTGTTGGCTGATAACCGCAGATCATTTACATTTGACATCAGCATGGCATTTGTAGTGCAATGCAACTCGGATTAAAGTGAACATGAACCGTTTGTTTAGTGCTAGAAATCTATTTTGATTGACTTTTCAGTTTGAGCTTAAGATGTCATTTTTGAAATATTTATGAATGTATTATTATAAGATCTTTTCCTCCATTTTATAGTGTATTGTTTGAACTTTTGTCATTTATTAAAGTCATTTTTGAACATTTTTAGTGCATGTTTTTTGCTTTTTACGGCATCAACATCCGGGACCAAAAGTTAGGCAAAATGCCTTTTTAATCTGGGTGTATATATTGTACCGGAAACACTGCTACGGGAAAGAAGTTCGAAGTATGTGTGTTGAACTTCGCGCGAGGTGGAAGATAGGCAGCCCGCCAAACTCGCTGACGTACTCAGCCGTGACGTAGGCACTTCGAGTGAGCTCTACATGGCCAAGCATGACCATATATGGTAATGTCCCGGCCCATGTGCAAAAGTTTATTTAGCGTTTAAATGTTGTTATTTTGACACTGCCATCGTGGAGGCCATCGTAATAGACGCAACCTGTCAAATTATTAGGAAAATCCACCGTGTACTTTAGGAGTTACAGGGGTGGATTACACCCACGTTCTAGATGCTTCGCCACAATCTGGGATAAAAGGAGGGCAATCCGGACTACAGATTCAGTGTATGTTACTTAACCATCTCTGCGACACAGGTGACGGGTGGAGCGCTACGAGTGCGGACCGAACCTATGGTCGGATAAGTCTTTGCATTTCGAGTGTTCGGTTCCAGCGGAGTTGGAACTTTATTATTTTCTTCAAGTGCCATGTTAGGACTTGTGTTTCAGTGACTAACTGAAGGAACTTAGAATTTCTTTTGTGAGTGTCGTAACTTTAATAATAATAATAATAATAATAATAATAATAATAATAATAATAATAATAATAGTTATTTGTTTTACGTCCCACTCTTTTACGGTTTTTGGAGACGCCGAGGTCTCGCAGAATTCTTTTACGTGCCAGTAAATCTACCGGCAAGAGGCTGACGTATTTGAGCACCTTCAAATACCACTGGACTGAGCCAGGATCGAATCTGCCAAGTGGGGGTCAGAAGGCCAGCGCCTTAACCGTCTAAGCCACTCAGCCCTGCTGTCGTAACTTTTACAAGTACTACATTTGAACTTGTATTTTCGTAAACAGACTTTGGGAACATAGAAATTTTCCGAGTGTCTAATTTGGACTTGTGTTTTGCGACAAGGTGTGGAAACATAAAACTTTTCGTGTGAATGTTACAATTTTCCAAGTACCACATTGAACTTTTGTTTCATGACAAACTGTGGAAACTTAGAGTAATACGTTCAAACTTATGTTTCATAACAGATTGTGGAAACATGAAATATTTTTCGAGTGCCGCATCTGGACTTTTGTCATCGTAACAGACTGTGAAAACATAGAGTACCCATGCCATATCTGAGTTTGTGCTTTCCTCTCGTGATGTTCCGAGGGAACATAGAACTTTTCAGTGTCATAATTGAACTTACAATTCATGCTTCGTAATCATTTTTCATGGACGGTGTTAGACTCTTTCCAAGTGCAGTTTTATTTTAATGATCACTTAAATTCGTTTATCGACGGAATAGGACATTTCCGAGTACCGTTTAATTTACTTAATTTATTACAAACATGCCAATGTGTCCTGAACTTGCATAAACTGTGCACCTTGTGCTTAATATTGTGCTCTAATCATGAACTGACGAGATCGGTGAATTAAGAACTATGATGACAATGATTAGTGACCCAATAGAACATTCTAGTCTGCCATGCCAATGTTAACAAGCTCATGTCAGGAACTTGACATTATAAATTACACATTATTTTCTCAAGTATCAATTCGACTAATGTCTAACACAAGGTCAGATATTCAGTTCAATCGTCTTATTTTCAAGTGACAATTTATGAACATTTACAATTCAGCGAGGTGTTTGAATCAAGATTTTAGTAACACTTGCCATATTTCATTTGCAATGAGTGAACGCAATAATTTAAAGGTCAATCTACTTAACAGTGCTACAAGTAAGTTGAATGCTATACGGGGAACCTGTGTGTGAATCACGCCTCACCTTGCATCAACACTGTCGCGGGAGATCGAATCCCACAATGTGTGCGCCTGGAGAATCGAGAACTTCGAGAAATTTCAGAACGTCGAGAACTTCAAATCCAGGACGGGTGTGGTTCCTGTCCAGGCCGTGCCCAGCAACCATCCCAGAGTCCGGAGATTCCAGCCTGCTACGACGCTTCAACTCAACTTGTATGAAAGGTGATAATTTGTCTTCAATGAACAATAAAATCAAATTATCCAAAAAATCTAAGTTCAATGAACTAATACCCCTCTCTGTACCAACTCCAATGTTTTCATGCCACACCTTCAGAAATAGTCCATGCTCTTCAAGCTTGTGTCAGCGCCTCAAAGACAGACATTTTTCCTGGTACGATATTGAAGTGTCACATAGAGACAAACAGGTTTCCGTACGTTTGGGAATGTAGGGTGCGTTATTATGTTGCCTTTTTTGCCTATTTTAGCTTCCGTAGACTATCTGATAGTTTAATGCCTTTTTCTGCCGTTTTAAGTTGTGAATATTTTCTGCTGTTATTTATGTATTAAAATGAATCAATGGAAAAACAAAAATATATATTTCTAATGTACTGTATTAATCATTTTTTTGAAGCTTCATTTTAACTTGACAAGTAAAACATAACATTTAGGTTAAACAATATTTACATATTACACAAATCTCTACTGAAAATTCCACAAGCCAGTCAAGAGGGTTGCCAGGTTCCGTCCTTGCTGCGTAAAATTAAGTGCTGGTGGTGATTATTGTTTTACAAGGAAGAACAACAGCGTGAAAATGAAAGCCTCCCTAGGCCTTGCAAATCTAATACCATCAGAGTCAGAAAAGAACAAGAGATGACGAATGCCAGACAGGAAAGGTAAGAGAGAGAAACCTGACACAAATAAGTGGAAGCAACGCGAGACTCAAATGGGGGGAACAGTGGTCACCAACCCACACTCCCAGGTTGAGTGGCCCTGATCCCCTTTTAGACGCCCCTTCTTACGACAGGCAGGGGATAGCATTGACATTCTATCATACCAACCCACAAGGTTATGTAAAATTAAGTACTGAAATGTGATGCAGATGTGTGTAACGTAGCTTACGTTAAAGCATCTGTATTATTTTAGTGGCATTTTTGTCATTATAAATGCCAATTTTTATTATTTTACTGCCCATTTCCTACATGTTAAATGCTTATTTACCAGCAAAAATAAATGCCTGAACTTCCAGGCTCTACTTATAATTAATCCCTGGCACCACAGCCAAGGTTCTTGTGTAAACACATAGTAAAGAATTGCCAAAACAGTTAACAAGTGTGCACTCACTCTTCTTTCAGCCACTGTACATCCTGCTTTCTAGATGATATCCTCCTTGTTACCTGACCAATAATATGGATGCAACATATTGAGGCATCATGTCAAAAGTTTAGCAGCAAGATTCGCTTGTTGCTTTAGTTCGCATGGACACAGATAGGTCTTATGGCGACGATGGGACAGGAAAGGGCTAGGACTGTGAAGGAAGCGGCCGTGGCCTTAATTAAGGTACAGCCCCAGCATCTGCCTGGTGTGAAAATGGGAAACCACGGAAAACCATCTTCAGGGCTGCCGACAGTGGGGTTCGAACTCACTATCTCCCGAATACTGAATACTGGATACTAGCCGCACTTAAGCGACTGCAGCTATCGAGCTCGGTAGCAGCAAGATTCATAGTTAGGTCTCCATGTGGAGAAAAGTGGATCAAGTCCATTTCTTTGCGAGTATGATTGTTGAGTTTCACCTCTTTGGACGTTTTCATATATCGACAGCCAAATATTAAATTATCTAGAAGACATAAATGAACTTCAGGTAGCTGCCACTGCCAACAATTATATGAGGTTGCACAGTAAGCAGAAGACTTTTACATTATGCTAGGAAATATTTAGTCTGGGATGGACACTTTGAACAATTCTTCTTGATCTGTCTTGCCTGCATTTTACGGAAGAATTTTTTTTTTTTTTTTTAGGTCAACGACAATACCATCATAACTTTTACGAGTTTTTCTGAAGTGAAAAAAAAAACTTGAACACACAAAAACAGAGGTTATTTGATTATTCATCTTTGTTAGAACACAAAGCTGAGGACTGTAATATCCATGGCTACTAAATGATGTCTTAACAGAAATAAGAAACATTACAAATTTAACTTAACCTTAAAAAGTGTTAATGCCCTTGGGTGCAATAAAATCTGCACTTGCCACGTTAGGGTAGAAAAGCAGTTCATGGAGTGGCACTTATGATCTATTATTGTCACCAAAATGGTTGAAAACCTGTTTTTTGGTGCATAAAACCTCTTTAAATGGAAGCCAACTCTGTATGTTAGTGGTTATTTGTTCCCCATTCAATCTGTACAAAGTGATCCACTACTTTATGCCTGCCAGTGCATTTTATATAAGGTATAAAAACAATTGCAACCTTATTTCACTACAAAATCCACCTGCCACATTAGCAGAACATTTAAATTGGGAATTCATAATTCCATGGCCCAACTGGTGTATAAACAATGGGCTACTCAGAATAAAATCTGAAAATTTATCCTGAGTAGAACAAATATACAGAGAACATGAAGGGCAAGCATTAGACACAATTCAAAAGCAAGTTTAGATTTTTTTAAAATTTTGCTACTATAAGCCATGAGCCCTTAAGTTTTATATACTGTCTCTGCACCACTGAGGATGCAGGATATGAAGTAAAGGGAGCAGGAAAGATAAGTCAGCGGGGCAAGTCCACACCATGCTTACGCTTATACTACCTCAGTAGAAACATAGCCTTAGAGTTCGTGGTTCTCATAAGGTAGACCTCTTCATTATGGGCTTTTGTAAAGTAATGTACTATGTAGCGTTGTAGAAAATGAGTTCTAACTTGGAAACAAAGTGTTTCAGGACCCACGCCCACACAGCATATTTCCTTCTATTTGTGAGGAATGTGTCCTGAAAGTTTGTTCGTACCACATTGTTATACCCTATATACATATTTATAGTGACTTTTTAACGCTTTCTAACATAATGAAGGTGATCATACGGCACTAAATAGTGAAGTGTAGTAAGTCTTTTGAAATTTTCTACCACTATGCAATAGAAAAATTCAAGAAATTACACCACTTTTCGATAGGTATGAAAGTAATACAGCATGACTCGAGGTTCCTTTGGAGGATTAAACATTATTTGGTATATTTAATCAATTAATTATACATTAAAGCAACTCTAAAGAGACTATTGAAAGGTGCCCAATGACGACATTCAAAGGACAATCTATGAATCTATAGATAGAATTAGAGTAGGTGAAGCTTTATCTGACCCTGTAATAATTAAAAGGGGAATTCCTTAAGACAGTATTATCGGACCTTTATGTTTTCTTATATACATAAATGATATGAGTAAAGAAGTGGAATCAGAGGTAAGGCTTTTTGTGGATGATGTTATTCTCTATAGAGTAATAAATAAGTTACAAGATTGTGAGCAACTGCAACGTGACCTCAATAATGTTGTGAGATGGACAGCAAGCAATGGTATGTTGATAAACGGGGTTAAAAGTCAGGTTGTGAGTTTCACCAATAGGAAAAGTCCTCTCAGTTTTAATTACTGCGTTGATGGGGTGAAAGTTCCTTTTGGGGATCATTGTAAGTATCTAGGTGTCAATATAAGAAAAGATCTTCATTGGGGTTATCACTAGAGACAGGAATTTGCCTATTTTGTTCCTGTGTTCAAAAACGTAGGCTTTTGAGATATAAATCCGTTTTAGGGTTCTTTAAGCTAGATTTCGTTGGTTTTAATTTGCCTATAAATGCCTATTTCAGGGGTTTGTGCCTATTTGGAGTATAATTGCCTATTTGATGCCTTTTGAATCTATTTTAAAGAAGCCGATTTTCTTCCTGGCAATTATATTGTAACTGATGTGCTCTTCTAATTTCTCAAGACCTGTTGACCCCACGAACAAAAATGGGAATTCTCAAAAGTCCCCAGAAATAGTTCTTGGGAGATTTCCGTCAGGAGAAACAACGAACAATATGACCTGGAAGCCTTCAACCCCTCCAACCTTCTAAGACATATGCGAGTACTATGAAGTACGTTGCACAACCCATATCACTTATACCTCTTTCTCGATGTGAACTGTTGTACGCGTATGCTTTATCATCAGGACATGTTGCGATTTATTGTGAAGAAGAAGTTTGTCTGTGGCTATGCCCAAAGAAAAATTACTGGGTGAGTTGGCTGTGCGCTTAGGGGCGCGCAGCTGTGACCTTGCATCTGGGATATTGTGGGTTCGAGCCTCACCGTCGGCAGCCCTACAGATGGTTTACCGTGATTTCCCATTTTCACACCAGGATGTACCTTAATTAAGGCCACAGTCGCTTTCTTCCCACTCCTAGGCCTTTCCCATTCCATCGTCACCATAAGACCTATCTGTGTCGGCGTGACATAAAAAAAAAGTTATTGCAAAGAAAAATCATCGTCCTACTGGCTGAAGTGGTGGGTCACAGGGGATCCCAGTTTCACTATGGATGGAAGAGTATTCTTCGCTTCCTATTATTATTATTATTATTACTATTATTATTATTATTATTTTTTATTTTTTTTTTCTTTGTGACTGAACTACGATCGCATTTCATTGTAGCATTTATAGGCCTATTCATTAACATATCATGGAAAGTTGTTTTGTGGCAATGCTGTATTAGACGTGAATTTTCAATAATTTATATTGCTAAAATGCAAATAATCATTTAATTACTGAACGAGGAGTTAGAATGCCGGTGTTCTCTTGTCACAGAATGCATGAAAATTAAAAATCTGTATTTTGAACTCTGATTCATTTCCTGTGAAAATTGAGATTTACAACTGAAATATTTTCTTTTTTTTTTCTTTCTTTCTTTCTTAATCTCTTTACCATCCAGGGTAGGTTTTTCACTCGGACTCAGCAAAGGATCCCACCTCTTCCGTCTCAAGAGCAGTGTCCTGGACTTTGGGTCGGGGAATAAAACTGGGTAGGAGGACAAGTACCTCACCCAGACAGCGTCACCTTCTCTGCTGAAAAGGGGCCTTGTGAAGGCATAGGAAGATCGGAAGGGACAGGCAAAGAAGAGGGAAGGAAGTGGGAAACCACAGAAAACCACTTTGAGGATGGCTGAGGTGGGAATCGAACCCACCTCTACTCAGTTGACCTCCCAAGGCTGAGTGGACCCCGTTCCAGCCCTTGCGCCACTTTTCAAATTTAAGGCAGAGTCGGGAATCGAACCCGAGCCTCCGTGGGTGGCGGCTAATCACGCTAACTACTACACCACAGAAGCGGACTACAACTGAAATGTCACTTAAAAAATCGTGAGTAACTTTCACCAGCGGTACGTGTAGGCTCTAGTGAACTCTATTACGCTTCCGCTAAGCCTTCGCGAAACATGGGTTGAAGATCAAAAGTGGTGCACCTAGGACGATGTCACAGCACGTTCGGCAAGACTCCAAAGACTATCTTTACAAGACCAGGCCAGTGAAAAAACCGTTGGTCTTGATTGGTGAGGTCCGGTTAGTAACCGTTGTGCTGTGGGGAGGAGGGCAAGCAAAGAGAGTCTGGGGTGCGTAAGCTCTAGCATCCCGTCTAGAATCTTGCTAAAGTGTGACAAAAAGTAAGGTTATGGGCGAATGTCACCACAATTTCAAATCACGCGGTTTTCTAATTTTCAACGAGGGTTGCAGCCCAATGGACACACACGATGCAGGATCTATTGCAGGCAACAGAAAATAGTTTTCATGACAGCTGACTCGGCTGACCAAAGCCGGCGAATAGTTACATAAGAAATGTTCACAAATCGGAGATTTATAGTGCCTCCGTTTTAAATCTTCTATATAAGTAAGAATACTGCTAGGGGGAGTTTGGTTCCCTGGCAAGCATATAGGAAGGATCTCTCCTCTCCGCTACTCAGGTATCATTTCACGTCATTTTTATTATTTTTTCACCCGGTGAACTCGACAGGAAACTGCCAGATTACAACTGAACATTTTTGAAGACATATATTCGTGTAAATTATGAATTCTCTTGTTCCTACTTTAAAGTTTTGTACTTCAGCAAAAAGTTTTATAAGAGTCCTACAGCAGAATCCATTATGGAAAGCGACGGTAAAAGTAGCCAGGGTGCTACGAGGTGAGTTAGATGAAGCAGTTGAACTAAAATCAGATGAAGTGGCTTCATTGAAGTTTTGTCCAATCACTTCCTGTGATGCTGAGAGATCTTTCTCTCAGTACAACACATTCTGCCCGAAAGGAGAACAAGGTTGTTACCGGAAAATATTGAAAAGTTGCTTGTTGTAAATTCCTTTTATAGTTATTGTGTTATTAAATTATGAGTACTTTTTCATGCCTATTTTGTTGCCTATTTTACACATTAGTGCCTATTTACATGCCTATTTTGGCTAATTTAAGAGCCTATATGCCTGCCTATTTTAACTGTTTTTAGTGCCTATAATTCTCGTCTCTAGTAATCACATAAATGGGATTGTAAAGAAAAGGTACAGATCTCTGCACATGGTTATGAGGGCGTTTAGGGGTTGTAGTAAGGATGTAAAGGAGAGGGCATATAAGTCTCTGGTAAGACCCCACAACTACAGTATGGTTCCAGTGTATGGGACCCTCACCAGGATTACCTGATTCAAGAACTGGAAAAAATCCAAAGAAAAGCAGCTCGATTTGTTCTGGGTGTTTTCTGACAAAAGAGTAGTGTTACAAAAATGTTGCAAAGTTTGGGCTGGGAAGAATTGGAAGAAAGAAGAGGAGCTGCTTGACTAAGTTGTACGTTCCGAGCTGTCAGCGGAGAGATGGCGTGGAATGACATTAGTAGACGAATAACTATGAGTGGCGTTTATAAACGTAGGAAAGATCACAATATGAAGATACAGTTGGAATTCAAGAGGACAAACTGGGGCAAATATTCATTTATAGGAAGGGGAGTTAGGGATTGGAATAACTTACCAAGGGAAATGTTCAATAAATTTCCAACTTCTTTGAAATCATTTAGGAAAAGGCTAGGAAAACAACAGATAGGGAATCTGCCACCTGGGCGACTGCCCTAAATGCAGATCAGTATTGATTGATTGATTGATTGATTGATTGATAGTATAATACAGACTTTTTACAGTTTGCTGTCATTACCACGCTAGTAGCTGAATTTGGAGTACTCATTCCTTTAATTTAAAGCATTATGTGACCAAGCGCAGCACAATTTCCTTCTTAAAAGTGAATTTTCATTTTTGTAGCTATATTGCATAATGTTATTTGTGCAGGTTAATAGCTATATTCCTTCCTATTAATTGTTGAAATCAAGTGTTGGAATGCATATGGTCGCAGCCGAGTGTTAGTATGAAGCCATGGCAGATGTGAGCGGTAAGAGTTACACTAGTGAGGAGGGGTTAGTGGCAAATGTGTGAGTGAATGAACAACAACACAGAGGGCAGAAAACGATATAGATTATGGGAGCATTCCAGGAAAGATTTAATAAGTTCTGTAACATGAGTAAGTTAAACTCTTATTTATTGGAACATATTTTACTTGTGTACTGGGATATTATTTCCGTTTTATTGTCCATTGTTTGGTGCGCCTGTTTTATTGGTGCATTCTGCCGTTCTAATTATTTAAATGTGTGATATGTAATTATTGGCTGAGATGAACGCTATTGGCTTCCCTTGGAAAATCAGTACTGGCGCGCATGCGGTGAACAAGTCTTCTTCATTGAGTGTATGTTCCTCCCAGCATTCGTCGTCTGTCTGGGAACCAAGATGGATGTGTGCACTCTCGTGTCCAAGAGGACAAGTTCACTAGTCAGCGGAATGGAGTGTGATACTCCAGGCTAATTTCAATAATGTTTAAGGCCATGCCTTAATTTCTACATGTAGTTTAAAACACCTTTTAATAATTTGATTTTCTTCATTTTTCTTCGGTGTGGATAGTAGCGATGCGAGTTAAAATTTACAGGTGGCTGTGTGCCGGTCTTCAAGCGAGGGCTATGTGAAGGTTTGGATTACCTTTCCTAATATTCATCGTGGCTGATGTACGTAATCTCAAATTTTAAAACATTTGGAACTGGAATTCTACCATCCGTTGGTTTATTTCAGAAGATATTACCTTAAATAGATTCAACAAAGAAAACTGTTATGGCATCTATTCAAGTAATTTATGACGCCGTGGGAAGGAAGTAAAGTTAATATGTACCTACCTAACAGGGGACCTTTCGGCAACTATTTTCTGCACCTGATATTGTCTGAATATTTTTCACCAACCGAAACATTGTTCAGTATGAATTAAACCTCTGTTTGTTAAAAAACTATTCTGAAACCAAGTTATGTGAAAGTAATTATATTAATAATGGGATAACCAAGGTAATTTGGAATCGCGATATATGAGTTTTTTCTATTTATTTGGGATTCTTGCTTGTGTTTGATATTTACTCCTGATTTTGGGGGGTGGGGTAGAATCTTCTTCTTATTGAGAAATGAAAACCTACAACCTGTTTTCCAGTCATTGACCGGGTCAGGGATCGAATGAATGAAGCAGATATAGGCTATTAGAACGATGGGGTCGCCACTCCCGAAGTGATTTATTAATGACTGATAGATGCTATGAAATGAGAATGGAGTGCGTCGCTGGAATGAAAGATGACAGGGAAAACCGGAGTACCCAAAGAAAAACCTGTCCCGCCTCCGCTTTGTCCAGCACAAATTGCACATGTATGACCGGGATTTGAACCACTGTATCCAGTGGTGAGAAGCCAATGCGCTGCCGCCTGAGCCACGGAGGCTCTCTTCTTATCATTAAGGTGTATTTTATTCTATCAATATTTTCCCATGCTTGTAATGTGATCTCTATTTTATTCTGAATTTGCCCTGTGTTGTCTGTTTCCTCGTAACAGGATCTTTCTTCTTTTTCTTCTTCTTCTGTGTTTGGGTGTTTAAATTCTACCTCATATGGGCATCATGCCGCTTCCGAGGCCACCTCACATTAAACTCGATAACCACGATTTTGCCCTCTCTTAAATTTTAATGTTTATATCCAATGAAATTTAGATCATACCATCTAACATAATTATTATTATTTTTGTTATCTGTATCACCACGGTTAGTAGGGAGTTGAAATTAGATTCTCATAATTCTTAAATTTTCTTTTCTTAAACGCTCACCTGAACTATCCACATCTGTGTTTTGTCTTATTCCTTTCATTATTACTTGCGTAATTTCTCATTTGTGTAAGTTTTAGTTATGGAGGCCTTGCTTGTTAATTGTAGCTTGGCTTGAGAAGCAGCATTACAGTTTGTGTGTGATTTTGTTCTGTAGTTTTGGTGAAACGCTCATATTTTCCCTTAAAATTTTGTGATTGTATCGGGGAATATTTTACTATGATTTTATATCTAATCATTTAATTTGATAATTTAATTGGTTTGATATTAATTTCAATTCTGGACGCATTTTGCGTTACAGAAGTAATGTGACTGTGTTCCATGATTATTGTTTTAACATTTGATAGCGAGGGTCAATTAGGTTGAAACAAATTTCAATTTTAAGTAGATTGATTGGATCCAATTAACTTAAATTTAATTATCAAAAGGAAACTATAGTTACTGGCCAGTATTTTAAATTTATTTAAGAATTGTTTCTGTTATCTATCAATTATTATTTTCTTTAATCTTTGGTAAAAAGTATAAGTTTTTCAACTTGCTTCCAGTTTTAATTGATTGTAAGTTAAATTTATTTATTAATTAAATATTCTGTTTCCACCTTAAGAAGGTCTTGTCTTATTTGGTATAGTTAGTGCCATTAGTGATTTGTCAAGTGTAAATTTTTGTTTATGATTATGGCCTTTTACAATTAATTTAAGGGTCCCTTCCACATTTTATTTATGTAGCTTACTGTACCCAAGGTAAGTAGCATTTGTTTCTCTTTGTTGTATTCGGTTGTTTGGACCGTGTTCGCTTAGAGTGTCCTTGGGCTGTTGCAGTAAGCATTGGTAGTACCGCTGTGGTTGTTTTGCACAAGTTGTGTTTGTTGTTGTAGATTTAATTTGTGTTGATGAACTTGACAAGTTGCTTGAGTGAATGTTTCTAGTTATCAAATAAGATAAGCCTTGTAAACCTAAACATTGTAAAACTGAAGCGTATCTAAGTACTTTTGTTTTTTAGGTTTGGTTCATGTGTGGTTGAGACTTCCTTTATCGCTATCCTCTTGGCTTAGAAGTATTTTATGGTTGGGTTCACCATCAGTGGACTTGAAGCTTGTTATTGTTTTAATGATTCTGTATGGTGTTCATGGAATCTAGTTAGAATCTTTGTTTCTACTTATTCTGTACCAGTATCCCTGGGTGAGTCGATTACCATTATTTTATTTCTATTGATGAATGTATTCAAATGATTTATTTACTTGATCTGGTTTCAAATTTAATTTAAATTTTCTTCTACATTTTACTTTAATAAATTGAGGTTTTTTTTGATCTTATGATCAGGATCTTCTTATAATACTCAAGTTATTGTGGAATTTTTTAATGCTTTTCCTTAATGAAAACTATTTGGGGAACTCGTGTCGTGTGATAACTACTGTTATAATTCTTACTTAACCTATAAAATTTGTCCTTATTCCAGCTTCGCTTGTGGTCCAGATCGATTGTTATAAACTGGTGTTATGATTGTATTTTCTCTTCCAGTGACTGTTTACCCACCTTGCTGTTTGGACTGAATATGTGAAATTTGTTTATAATCTTAAGCCATGATGATCCTCCTTGTCAGTTTGTTATTGTCTGCTGTTCTGGTTTGCCCTGGTTACTACATGTCATGTGTTGGTATTGAGATTTATTTGATATAGTGAGTTCTCATTTTGATAATGGATGTAAGTTGTGTATTTTGATACACATCTGGGACATGTGCTGGGGAGTTTCTTCCTATTTTGACTTATGAGGTCTTGTGCACGTTCCACTGTTGGTAATGTGTTATGGCATTATACTGAAATCACAGATGAATATGTAATGTAATTGTGGTGTATTGATGAGAATTTCACATGGATCTGTGTGGTGTTTGATTCCACTACTGCAGCTTTGGGCAGTGGTCTGTCACGTACTCTAAATTTTCCCTCCTGACTGAATGGTGATAGCCTATGGCTGTATGGCTCATCTGAGACTATGGTATGTTTTTGATTTGATGTGTCCATGTCAGGTAGTTCAGTCAGTTCTCTTATGTAATTATGAATTTCTGCTGGTGATGTTAATCATGTCTGATTCTGTCTTGGTTTTACTTACTTTCTTTTCATTTGTCTCCTTGCGCATTGTGCATGTGCTTCACTTATGTGGTCAAGTTGTAATAAGGTGAGGTCTTAATTTCTCAATGATTTCTTCTCAACACCTATGGTTTCCTTGAACTTGTTAATTGTAGTCATTTGTTAGTAAGCTTATTCCCCCTACGTATATGCCCTGTGAGTGGGGATGGTAGAATAACACCCACGGTATCCCCAGCCTGTCGTAAGAGGCAACTAAATGGGGCCCCAGGGGCTCTGAACTTTTGAGCGTGGGATGGCGACTACGGGGCCCTTAGCTGTGTCCTGGCATTGCTTCCACTTACTTGTGCCCGGCTCCTCACTTTTATCTATCCTATCGGACCTCCCTTGATCAGCTCTTGTTCTTTTCCGACCCCAACGCTATATTTCTAGAAAATAGAACTCAGAGAATTAGAGTAGGCGAAGCTTTATCTGACCCTGTAATAATTAAGAGGGGAATTCCTCAAGGCAGTATTATTGGACCTTTATGTTTTCTTATATATATATATCAATGAGATATGCCTTTGCTGGCAGGACCGAGTGTTTACAGTGCACTATGTCTTCTGGTATGGGCTAGAGCAATTTTGTTACTTTCACTGATCTCTCTGTCTTATCCTTGGCTTTGACAATATGGAAGTGACTGAGGTACGAGCGATGCTAGTAATGCCATTCCTTGTGCAGCCAGTCCCAGCTATAAATGGTGTGAAAATGTTGCTCACAGGGTCGGTTGGTGCATGCATTTCAGTGGGCTTGGCAGACTGATCTGTAATGGCAACTTTTGGCTCGGTGAGGAAAGCAACGGGAAACTACCTCACTCCTCATTTCCCTAGGACGCCTCATCAGTGCTGCCTAGGCCATCTATGACAGCTGATGGCAGAGCTGTTGAGGATCCAACCAGCCTTAGGGCTGAAGACTGAACATACATACATACATACATACATACATACATACATACATACATACATACATCAATGAGATGTGTAAAGAAGTGGAATTAGAGATAAGGCTGTTTGCAGATGATGTTATTCTGTACAGAGTAATAAATAAGTTACAAGATAGTGAGCGGCTGCAGGGTGACCTCGATAGTGTTGTGAGATGGACGCTGGACAATGGTATGATGATAAACGGTGTTAAAAGTCAGGTTGTGCATTTCTCAAATAGGAAAAGTCCTCTCAGTTTTAATTACTGCATTGATGGGGTGAAAGTTCCTTTCGGGGATCATTGTAAGTACCTAGGTGTTAATACTGTATAAGAAAAGACCTTCATTGTGGTAATCACATAAATATGATTGTTAATAAAGGGTACAGATCTCTGCACATGGTTATGAAGGTATTTAGAGGTTGTAGTAAGGATGTAAAGGAGAGGGCATATAAGTGTCTGGTAAGACCGCAACTAGAGTATGGTTCCAGTGTATGGGACCCTCATCGGGATTACTTGATTCAAGAACTGGAAAAAAATCCAAAGAAAAGCAGCTCGATTTGTTCTGGGTGATTTCCGACAAAAGAGTAGCATTACAAAAATGTTGCAAAGTTTGGGCTGGGAAGATTCGGGAGAAAGGAGACGAGCTGCTCGATTAAATGGTATGTGATTGAAATAATAACATTAAGTTATTTATTAGACCACCTAATCAATACAAAATCGTCTTGGATGATTTACATAAATTTGTTAGCTAATAGTGGTTTACATAAATTTGTTAGCTAATAGTGGTTACATAAATTTGTAAATCATCCAAGACGATTTTGTATTGATTAGGTGGTCTAATAAATAACTTAATGTTATTATTTCAATCAAATATCATCAATACGGACCAAAAATGATATTTATTACATGTAATAAATGGTATGTTCCAAGCTGTCAGAGGAGAGATGGCGTGGGAGGACATCAGTAGACGAATAAGTTTGAGTGGCGTCTTTAAAAGCAGGAAAGATCACAATATGAAGATAAAGTTGGAATTCAAGAGGACGAATTGGGGCAAATATTTGTTTATAGGAAGGGGAGTTAGGGATTGGAATAACTTACCAAGGGAAATGTTCAATAATTTTCCAATTTCTTTGCTATCATTTAAGAAAAGGCTAGGAAAACAACAGATAGGGAATCTGCCACCTGGGCGACTGCCCTAAATGCAGATCAGTAGTGACTGATTGATTGATTGATTGATTGATTGATTGATTGAGTTTCCGAGGACTAGGGAGTCTTTCATTTTCACGCCTTTTGTAGCCTTTTTCTTTCTTTGACCGATATCTTCATTTTTTGAAGTGTCGTCGGATCCCTTCCATACTCCCCCTCCGATCAGTGTTATATAGAGGATGTTTGCCCAGTTGTACTTCCTCTTAAAACAATAATTACCACTACCACCACCTACATATATGCTCTTGAGTGTACTAAATTCCTTCTCTGGGATTTTATTCTCTGTTACTTATGAGGGGTGACTAGTGTCATGCATGTAACATGATAATCTTGTTCTGGTTGATAGATGTCAGTTTTGGCCATGTGCTTGAATGTATTTCTCATTCTTTCCGATTTTTCATTACTAGTGCTGGCTGGTCGCTGCACGTATTGATTCTTGGTCATTCTTAACTGTTATTGCTATTGCTGTATTCTGTTGCTGGTGCTTCCTGGTTGTTGTGTAGGCTCATTTCTGAATTCTAGTATGGAGCACGGCTGGCTTAATGCTGAAAATATCCTTCGTTCTTACTGTGTTTTCCTTCTGGGATTTTGTTGTGGGGCTCGTTAACTGTCAGGTAGTCGATACATTTCATTACCTAATAACTGTGGTATCTGTTCTAATATTGACCGTTACATTAATTCTTTCCTAGCTGCTAATTTTCCAATGGATTATGGGAGTGTATCTTGTGAATGTTGTCAGGCAGGTGTGTAATGTTATATTTCTGGTTGGTTATGGAGTCTTCGAGATCGATATGAAATCTTCTCTAGTATTACCTTGTACCAACCTGTTATTGTTATGTCCATGTCTTGGATGGTATATTTTATTTAACCTTGGAATCCTAGAGGTAGGCAAGATTGTTGCAAGTCAGTATAAGGTGATGTAGTTCACCTTATTATTAGCCCAGGATTATTCTGAGGCCCTTTTGAGCATTTCTCATCATTTTATGGATGTACATTGGCTTCTGTCACTTCTTCATTTGATATCTTCTGATATGAGAGCTTATGATTCTTTTAAATGATATCTGTGTGTCAGATGTTGCATGTGATCTGGTATTATTATGAAAAATATATGTACTGTGAAGTTTTCCTTTGTGCCCTAGGGCTGTTTATATGTAGGGTAGGGTTAGGTTAACTGATTGTTGAGGTTAACTGAACCACTCCATCTTAAAAATCACTTGAAGGGAAATTTCATTTATGAAGTACTTTGTCACCAAAGGCTGGTCATTCTGTACCTTCCCCTCTCTTGTTTTGGCACCAGAAGATCATATGGTGGAGTTCTAGTGTGTTGTTTAAATAACAAAGGTAAGAGTAATTTATTTCTGTTTTTATGTTTTTTTATTAACTTGTAAACTGTCATCTTTGATCAATATACTATTACATTATCTGAAAGTCTGCATTTTAAGCATTCATTTTATATATAATTTACTTGGTCTTTTGTTACAAGTTACTTTCAAAATTAGAACTGCATGAGCATTAGGTGTTAAGTGAGCCACATGTAGTGGGGTTAAGTGAACAGTGGCTCAGTTAACCACATGCTTGCAATTTAATTCACTTCCACTTTTCCGCTTTTGTCTACAGGATTCAGCATGCCCAGAGTCAGATTACGGACCACAAATCATCGAGGTTATCCAGTAGAACTACTGTAATCTGCTGTAGTTCAGCATTTAAGAAGATTCCTTTGAGGAAACTGCAAAAGGATACAGGTATCCCACAAGCAACCATAAAGAGATATGTTAAAAGCTTTAACCCAAGGTATTGACAGTGTGAATTTTAAACCCTCAAATGATTATTTAAGGATTTTCACACCGGTTGAAGAAAACTTGCTGGCTGATTACATCAAAACAGTATGCAACATTCATTATGGACTAACTGCTATAACAGCTCGAAATCTAGCATATGAGTATGCTAAAAGCAATGGTAAATATGTTCCAAAAAACTGGGATGTGGAACACATGGCTAGATTGGAGTGATTTAGAGCCTTTATGAAGAGGAACGGACTTTCGTTACGCACTCCTGAACAGACCAGCATTGCTCGAGCCACCAGTTTTACCGAGGCTAATGTAAACGTATTATTTGATAATCTCATCTTTCTGAGAGAAAAATATAACCTGGAAGCACAGGATATTTACAACCTGGACAAACCAGCTGCTACCACAGTATGAAAACCACCAAAAGTATTCACCCAGACTGGTTCCAGAGCTGTGAGTCAGGCCAGATCTGCTAAGAGGGGTACTCTCGTGACTGTGGTTGCAACTGTGAGTGCAACAGAGAAAGCTGTGCCACCATTCCTTATATTTCCCAGAGTTCATTTTAAGGATCATATGATGATTAATGTCCCAGCTGGCTCCAGTAGTGGTGCCAGTAATTCAGGGTGGATGAACAGCAAACTGATTCTACCGGTCCTGCAGCACTTTGTTAAGCATGAGAGGCCAACAAAGAAACATTCTAAACTATTAATTTTGGATAACCAAAAGTCACACCAGCATTGCTGCAATCACCTATGCTAAAGATAATGGAGTGATTTTATTAACTCTTCCTCCCCATTCCAGCCACTAATTACAGCCTCTTGCTGTGGGGGTATTCTCTTCTTTCAAGAAATTCTATAACAACGCTTGCAATGACTATGGCAAGAAGTGGCAAATCTTTCACAATTTATGATGTCGGTGCATGGGTGAGACTAGCATTTCCTCTTTCATGTACTGCAAAGAACATCTACAGTGGCTTTAGAGCTACTGGTATAGAGAAACTGAACAGAGATATATTTGGACCTGAAGATTTTCTACTGAACAGTGTCACCAATCGGACCATGCCCATTGTATCAGAACGATTCAAAAAATTATCATCAACTTCTACGCCAAATATAGAGCCCAGGGTTTCAACAAACCCACAAAATGAGTGTGAAAAAAATCAGCAACACCTGATCAAATAAGGCCTTTTCCAAAAACTGTGAATGTGAAGACCAGACAAGTAAAGAAAGTCACCTCTATGATGTTGACAAACACAACAGTGAAAAGCCATCTCGGAGAAGTAGCCGCATTAAGTGAAGAGATGAAGAAGAGAATACCAGCCAAATTAGGAGAAGGGGATCCTAAGAAGAAGAAAAGTAAACAGCCAAACAGGAGATTATTTGATATGAATGAGCCTGACGATTCATCAGTATCTGTCAACTGTGATGATTCATCTTTAGAAAGTTTTAGTTCTGAAGATGATGTGGTGGCTTCCTCTGGAAATTTCTTACTTGTGACTGTGTTCGGAAAACATTGTTCGACATTTCGGCATTACGTCTGTACAGTTGAAGAGGTTGTAAATGATGAAGTTAAAATATTATTTTTTAAACGTTTAAGTGGAATGATGAAATTTATACCAACTGACGAAATTTGCTTTGTGCCAGAGACTGATGTTGTTTTGATGTTGCCCAATCCTGTTCATTCAAGTTCAGCACGTTAATTATCACTTCAGTGACTTTACAGTGTATAAAGTGCTTTGTTTTCGCAGGCAGATCCTTTCAAATATCAACTGTTAAATCTGACAGTGACACAAAGGAATCTTGTGTGTTAAAATTTTATTCACTTTTCAGGGAGAAGTTCTTAATCTGAAGATATATTCAATATGCAATATTTGACATTTTTATTTCTTTCTTTGATGTTGATGATAATTCTTTATAATTTGATAGCTGATCCATTTCTTCAGTTTTTGTAAAGTTTCCAGTACACAAAACATAAAATGTTGATTGCTCTGTATGAGTTTCATTTATTTCTGTTTGCTAAATCATACTACTTGCTGTTAATTCCTTCAATGACCTCGTGGCTCATATAACCCCATGCAGTGGTTCAGTTAACCCCTGTTAACTGAACCATTATGACACAGGTTCATTTTCTTTGCTTTCAGTCCTGATGTATAGTTTGAAGAGATGGCTTATGTTTTAAAATTATATTCAACATTCATCACTCTATACAAAACTGCTTTATAAACTCCTCTAGCAACAACTCAAAGTAAAAATATTGAAAACAAAAATTGGACCAGTTAACCTAACTCTACCCTAACCTCATCCGATCAAACTTATTTACATTACCTATTCCTCATTTCATGCTTTGGTCTGTTCCTCATCTGGTTTAAATGTCTAGACTTCTGTAATCCTGTTGTTGCTAGCTCAACCCTGCTTATATCTGCAATTTTACATTGAATTTGGGTTATAATCTAACTATTCTGGGTACTATTCTAATGAGTATGGGATCATTTGCAACAGTTCCTGGTCAGTTGCAAAGGTTCCTTATCAGTCTTTGGTGTATGGGACACAAATGATTGATTGAAAATTCATCAACTCCTGAGCTTTGTTATCGTGTTATGTACCATTTCTGCATCGTTTATGTCTTATTATATCCTGTGAATTCCGACTGGCTGGAAGGGTATCTATGTAGATTGGCATAATCACATATGGTGGACTGTCTTTATGCTACCATATTATTAGTCCTGGGTTTTCCAGAGGTTCTCTTGAACACTTGATGGTCTTCAGTAGCGGCGACTGGGAATTGGAAGTGGGGGGGGGGAGGATTTTATAAACAACAAAAAGTACCCGGGTTTGCAGGGTGGGGGCGGTGGAAGTATATACATCAAAACTTTTTTTTAAAAGCTACGAATTGTAAGTTTTTAATGCTTTCTGAGCAAATTTCGACAGAGGTGTAAAGGTTGACAGTTTACCAACTGAAGTGCAGTAATAATAGTTTCTTGAGATTTTGATTCAATACCATGCAATGAAATTTTCACCAAAGGAACAATATTACACATGTATTAAAATTAAATGGACTTGCGGTGTGATTATGTAATCAAAAATCATTTAGTATGTGACTACACACGAAACTCGCTGGCACTAAAGAGACTGCTAGACTCACAAATATGTGCAACAAGCGGGTGAATCCTACCTCAGTGTCCATGATCTTGGCAAAAAAAAATATACCCCTGCTACCCTTCCTATAACACATGGTATGCGCTGCATCGCACGTCTCCGCTTCTTGCTGTGGAGCTATGCAGATCAGTTAGCCGAAACGAATGATATTTTGTGCGTATATCCACTAATAATTTTGTTAATAATTAACAAAAATAAATGAAAGAATTACCTGATAAGACAAGAGGGCTTGTACAAATTGCTTATATTTCTATAATTCTTAAAATTACTAGTTGCAGCTGACTAAAATTGAATAAAAATGTAAGATCTTCTCCACAAAGTGCTACTGATGGTCTTGGTGATGCACCTGTGCTTGTTATGGTTTACAAAGTTATTAATGTGAAGTTGGGTTTTCCTTGAATTTTGGCTATTTCGGTTTGCTACTGTGATACCATTTTCACTCATTCACTATTCCCTATTATTCTTACAATAACTGTCATCTATCATATGGTTGTTGATCTTGGTAATTGTTGCATGGTAAATTTTTTTCACACACTTTTGAGTACTCCCCTTCACCTATACTTATGAAGGCAAGGTCTCCAGATATTACCATTGCTTCTTTCTTGGTCATTTTTCCTGTGAGCTCTGTTTATGGCTACAGATAGTTTGGTATTGAATATTGTTACTTGGGTAGTAAAATAACTAACAATGGCAGAAGTAAGGAGGACATAAAATGCAGACTAGCACAAGCAAGGAAGAGCTTTCTTAAGAAAAGAAATTTGTTCACTTCAAACATTGATATTGGAATTAGAAAGATGTTCTTGAAGACTTTCGTGTGGAGTGTGGCAATGTACGGAAGTGAAACTATGGACAATAATTAGCTCAGAAAGAAAGAGAATAGAAGCTTTTGAAATGTGGTGTTACAGAAGAATGCTGAAGGTCAGATGGATAGATCAATTCACAAATGAAGAGATACTGAATCGAATTGCCAAGAGGAGATTGATTTGGCTAAATTTGACAAGAAGAAGAAATAGAATGATAGGACACATGTTAAGACACCCAGGACTTATTCAGTTGGTTTTTGAAGGAAGTGTAGATGGTAAAAACGGTAGGGATAGACCAAGGTATGAATATGACAAGCAGAGTAGAACAGATGTAGGATGCAATAGTTACGTAGAAATGAAAAGGTTAGGACAGGATAGGGTGGCATGGAGAGCTGCATCAAACCAGTCTACGGACTGATGACTCAAACAACAATAATGGGCTTCCTATAAACCTTAAAGGATAAATTATTATTATTATTATTATTATTATTATTATTATTATTATTGTACCGGGCGGTACACCTCTACACCGTTTATTTAAAAGTTGCGCCAGTCGAAACTCCTCTTCTGGAGGAAGGTTGAACTTTATCTACTCTATTAATTCTCTACTTTCTCAGAAGATGTCACCACGTGGAAAATTTTGAGTTTTTGAACTGTGTCACTTTTGATGTGTTTTTGTTTCGCTTGAAGTAAGAAGTGTGAACTTTCTCTTCTAGAGGACACTACTGAAGATCAACAATAGCGCACCCTAGTGCGGAGTCAAAGAACTATTTTGTTGGAGAAATTTTTATTTCAAAAGTTTGTTTCTTGTTAAATTTCTTTCTGTTATTGTTTAAGTTGGCTGAATACCCCTCTTTTTCCCCTTGTTTTAGATTTATCCAATCCCGAATTTCTTTTAGTAATTTCTGACCAATCTGGTGTATCTTCCCCCAACTTGTATCTGTTGCGGGGTCCTATCCAATAAAAACATTGTGGGCGGGTGTTTTCATTCCCCTAACGCCTAGAAACTTCCGCGAGAGTATATAAACTGCTGATTTTAGGGTCTCCGGGCCACTTCTGTTCCATCTTTCAGTGTATTAAGTACATAGCAGGAGGCGGGAAGCGCCTCTTTCCTCGGCGGCGGTCAACAATAAGGTAATGGCCGATTAATAAATTCTTTCTTTTCTTGCTCAGCAGTTTAACTTTCGGGGCGGGTTCTAAGCGTTCAACCATGTAACCTTTTCCTAAAATGTAAAAACAACTGGTATCTATTCTGTTTTAAAACGACATATCGGGATAGAGAGTGCTTAACCCTCTCGAGCTCCCACTCACATCGTCTTGAGGTGAACTTATTCTCTCAACCAATTCTTCCGTAATGTAATGTAAATTGCTATTAAGTCACCTCTGTAGTATGGGATTAGCCCTTGTAGTAACGGCCTAGTGCCAAAGTAGGTTTTAAAATCAAAGTGTATTAGGAGTGCAAGTTCGCCTCCTCTCAAATTGTTTTAGAGGTCATTCAATTAACCTGCTTTTCATTTAATAGACCTCAGTAGATTGGGTATTTTACCCCTGTGTCTATTGTCCGTTGAGGACAACTTGAAGGTGGAGTTTGGTGTGGCCTAGGAAAGGCTTAAATTAAAGAGCGTGTGGCTCTTTTGGAAACGGAGTGTTGTATGCCTCGAGGAGGCTTTACTGTGTAATTTGGAGCAAGTGCTCCAGGGTTTGATTGGGGTCTTCTGCCCCTTTGTTAAAATTTGTATATCGGAAAGTTGGGCTAGTTGCTCAAAAATTGTGAACTCAGGGCTCGAAGCCCAAACTCTGTAATCCCTGTAATTGTGCATTTCAAATTGTTTTTCGGCTACTAAGTACCTGTCTTTGTTATTACTTAATATTGAAAAGGAAATATAACCTTGTTAACTTTTACATTAACTTTGATTCCGTAGTTTGAGACCCATTCACGCCCGCACCTTCTTACACCTCTACCTACCACCAAAACTCGGTAACAATTATTATTATTATTATTATTATTATTATTATTATTATTATTATTACAGGTGATAGTGAAGTCTAAGTAACTGAGAGATCCCTCGATTTGAGATTCTTTTGTAAATTTTGTGTATGGATCTATTTCGTTGAGATAGTTGAGTGCATCATCACTACTATTAGGTATTGATCAATAATGGTAAAAACATCATCCACAAAACGTGTCCAATATACGACACATTTAATAATTTTCTTTTGAGATAGTATAAATATATCTCCGCTATGACCCCCGAAGCCGGCGCCACCATTGGTAGGCCTTTTTGCTAATAGGGTTGTTAAAAACATGGTAGGCTTTTTTGGTGATAGGGTTGTTAAATACAAAGCAGTTATCTAGATGAATTCTAGGATCTGAAAAATGTTTTCTATTTCTTGTTTACTTAGTCTGCTATATTTGTTTAAATTAGTTTTCATTAATTTAATCATATTCTTGATGAGTATGTTCAAATACATGCTAACTATATCGAAGGAATGAATGGTGTAGTGTGGTAAAATGTTCAAATTTTTAATTCGGACACATAGTTTTAACGCAATTTTAATGGAAGTCTAAGCTTGAAAATGATAATGAGTCTTAAGAAATTTCTGTATAAAATGGGAAAGTTTATAGGTGGGGCTTTTTCTGAAATTGATTATTGGTCTAATGGGAGTGCCAGCCTTGTGGACCTTGTAACCTTTTTCAAATCATCAATTCATCAAGACAAGGTTTATACATTAGATGTAGATCACACAACCATTCTTACTTTAAATGCTTTTAATCAATATTACATTCAATCTATTTCTACTGAAGATGAGCCAAAAGGGTTGAAACACCTACAGAAGTAAATATGAACAACTTGATGTATTGAACAGGACAATAACTTTTTTATTGAATGGTTATATTAGCTAATTTAGCTGTCAAGTTTTGAAAAATATAACAAAGCAAACAGGGCACATCTGACACAACTAGCAACATGGTCACGAGGTCAAGAAATAAGGGAACATTCCATTCTTCTCACATTAAAGCCCACACAATAGCCACTTATTGCAATGAGATATCTACTTCCAACATAACAACTGTCTACCTCGACTTTGCAGATAATAGTAACCACAACGGATGTTCCCTCAAGAATCAAGAGACATGTATAGCACAGTAGGTGCTAACGAGACATTTTCATTTCAACCAACATTAAAACATTTATAGCTCTTCACGTTTTTAACAACGTAATATTTTGAAGCAGTTCAATGTTTTAAACACGAGTGTTTCCCAATTAGACTAACAACAAGCAGGCAGCAAATAGGTCATTTGACATCAACTAAGATTCCGTCACGTCTCAATTTTACAGGCCAACAAATCACCTTTCATCCAGAACATAGAAGACCTCCAATCTGTGAGTCAAGCATTATTTTTAACATAAATTCATTCAACTGACTTGAAGCAGGGGACTTTCTTAGTTAATTACCGACTGGACTACCTCTCTATGTGGTGGATTAATATTTTATTATCTTCCGTACAGATATTTAAATTATATGCCAACAATGAGCTTCAAGAGCCTCTGTGGCTCAGGTGGCAGCACGCCAGCCTCTCACCACTGGGTTCCATGGTTCAAATCCAGGTCACTCCGTGTGAGATTTGTGCTGAACAAAACGGAGGTGGGACAGATTTTTCTCCGGGTACTCCGGTTTTCCCTGTCATCTTTCAATCCAGCAACACTATCCAATATAATTTTGTTTCATCTGTCATTAATTAATCATTGCCCAAGAGGAGTGTGACAGGCTTCGGCAGCCGACACAATTCCTATCCTCGCCGCTAGATGGGTGGGGTTTTTTTTTTTTTTTTTTTTTTTTTTTTTGCCAGTTGCTTTACGTCGCACCGACACAGATAGGTCTTATGGCGACGATGGGACAGGAAGGGGCTAGGAGTGGGAAGGAAGCGGCTGTGGCCTTAATTAAGGTACAGCCCCAGCATTTGCCTGGTGTGAAAATGGGAAACCACGGAAAACCATTTTCAGGGCTGCTGACAGTGGGGTTCGAACCTACTATCCCGAATACTGGATACTGGCCGCACTTAAGCAACTGCAGCTATCGAGCTCGGTAGATGGGGGTTTCATTCATTCCATTCCTGACCCGGTCGAATGACTGGAAACAGGCTGTGGATTTTCAATTTCATTGAGCTTCAACTATGTACCTTACAGTTTGTGTTATGGTGGGGCTGTTCCGCTGCATAGTACTGTACTTTGTGGCCTGTATTAGGTTTTCTTTCATTTGGCTTTACGTCGCATCAACACAGATAGGTCTTATGGCAACAAAGGGATTGGGAAGGAAGCGGCCGTGGCCTTAATTAAGGTATAGACCCAGCATTTGCCTGGTGTGAAAATGGGAAACGACGGAAAACCATCTTCAGGACTGCTGACAGTGGGGTTCGAACCCACTATCTCCCGGATTCAAGCTCACATCCGTGTGCCCCTAACTGCACGGCCAACTGGCCCGGTATTCTTAGAAGGTGTTGTCTGTGTGCACTTCCCGAGTGAAAGGGAAGCAAAACTCATGGCAGTCGCTCGCGAGGAGTGAAGGAGACAAGACTGCTTGGCTACCGAACTGTTTGCTAAGATCTGTTAGGATCAAGGACAACTACAAAGACGTGGGTTTTGACCAAGGGATAATGTGAAGTCAACTCCACAAACCATTTTTAATAGTTGTGGGTGTTACCAACAGTATATATGAAAGTGAAATACTCATGGAAATTAATATACATATCTAATGGAAATATCATGAATATATATATATTTGGGAGTCCTTGTAACTTCATTCCCCTCTGTGGGACAGGTTGAAACATGAACGGAAACGCATGGCGCTAGTTGTCTGGCAGGATAGATCAACAAGGCTTTGTCTCCTGTTAAAGAAAAAGGAACGGTATCCGTTGGCCAATTGTTTAGGTGACCTCGGCAGAGTAGTATTTTGGGATCACGAGAAACTAAGTGAAACGATGGCCCGGACCAATCGTTGTCTCAGTCGTGAGTTTATTGTCCAGTAGGTGAAGTTGGCTTTATAATATTTCACAGGCTTGGGTCCTATAGGAACTTAATGAAATGGGACTGTTGCGTGCAGAATGTGTTATGGGACAGGGTGTCCGAGAATAGTGGAAATGCAATATTCTCAAATTAAGATAGTAACAAACTGGTTAAACATTTAACAAGAACATCAGTTCAGGAGAGAATCTGTGCCATAGACAGCAAAGACCGCATTGTGTAGCAGGCAGTGGAAACATATAGACAGTCTGCACTGTTTAGTTACAAGCAATGTTAGATATGGGAAGTAACTTGTAATCTACAAACTGAACCTGTATAAACATTGGGGAGGGTGAGCACATCTGTTGGAGAGAGAAGGCGAATAGTTGTGAACTTGAACTTATAGATAAAGAATGTAGCTGGACTTAAATTATGTAAGCATTGGTCACGTAAAGAACGCGAGCGCAAACTGGTTTTACTAGGTCAAGGGCGGCAGCATGCCAATATTAAATGTCTCCCGAGTCATGAATTCCAGTGTTAGCTCTCAAACTTTATAAAATCTGTGTAGTCCAGTGGTGGAGGTGCAGGAAAGGAGACTCCAATTTGGATCCAGGACTGCTGCTATGGAGGGAGACTCACGACTTCAACTTCTAGATTACTGAGCCCAAGTGATGATGTCCGGTTACTAAATTAATGGGGGGCGCCTGGTCCAGGAGGATGTGGTGAATCAACAAAAGATGAGTACAAGCTTTGGATGATTTCTATCATCTAATTCACTGAAGGGACAGGTTAACTATGATATGTTAGTTTGATAGGATAATACTTCATGGGACGATGTCCCAAGTTCACTTTCTTGAAAATGTAGGGTAGATTTTTCTGAAAACTTGTAAATATTGTACAGCGAATGACGACTAGTACATGGAGTCATAGTTTTCCTTTTCATTTACATGTAGCAGAGTGGGTTAGCATAATTTATAAGTAGGCCTATTTCATTCTTTTATTGGTGTTTTCTGTCATATTTTTTATTTTGATTGTATTGAGATGATTTGTACATCTCAGAATAAAAGGGGAAGTTTAAGGGAAGTAAGATTAAAATCATTAATAGTTAATACCAGTCAGATTAAAGGGATTTGAAGGGCAAACACATGGTCAAATTTGCCTATGCACGTGAATGACAGCGTGAATGGTGATGAACGTTTGTGGGGCTTTGATCCAGACCAGTTATCATGTTGTCAGATTTCTAAAAAGGGATGATTGTCAACTAGTTGAATTATAATTTCATGTGAGAGGATTAATCAAATAATATGAGTTCAGACATCTTTGGAAAATATTTTTATTGCAACAACTACTACTACTACTACTACTACTACTACTACTACTAATCGTTTGGTGTGTAATATGAGATAGTTCAGTAAAATTCATGATTAATGTGTAAACTTGAGTAAATTGTGGATAAATTTCGGTCTTCAACTTGAATTAAAGTAAAGCCAATTATTTGTTTAAATTTAATTAATTGGAATAATTGGACTTGGGCAAGTATGATTTTGAGAGGGTTCGACCAAAACTGTATGGAACGACAGTCATCTATTATTTAAACCTAGGAATTTCATTTTTGTCCGTATTGAACTGAGAAAGGATCCTATCCTATCATCCAGTCATCTATTAAATGTAGATTTATATAAACTTAGGATGTAGAACTATTTTACTGTAATGTTGAATTTATGGGAAGTGTGCTTCTTAGTAAAGGCCTGCGTCATTGGTTTTATTAATGTGACTTGCCTTGGGTAGATATTGTGCGCAGCAGGTGTTATGTTACTTTGGGTGCTTGGAAACCCAGAAAATTTTGCTGCATTAGGAGCATGGATATCCATTTGTGTGTTATTCCGTCTATGTCCAGTGAGGGTAATTTTTGTCTACCAAGGAGAGTTCTTGTGAAACAGAGCCATTTTTTTTTTTTCCCCACGTTATTATTAAGTGTTATTTCTTCAGAGATTTAACAGTGCGAGTTTTCTACTTGAGTAGTCTGTACTGGTGTGAAATCAGGTGTGATTTATACTTGTGCCGTATGATCATTTTTCAGGAACCAATGTTGAATTAATGATTGATTTTTAAGGTTCACTATTTGTATGTGCCATGTGATTATTTCCAGGACATCTACGTTAAATAGGGAGCGAGTTGGTTAAAAGGTGGGATGATTCTTGTGCAACGTACGTTCGTTACAGGAAATATTATTTAATCTCTTTCTATTGGAATTGTGTGAGAGAACCAGCATGAATGTTGCATGCCTATTTTTTTTTGGTGGAAAATACGACAACATGTGAATGTTCTTTAACTTCCTTGTGTATTTTATTTGATACGATTTATAGAGTGTAGTTTTGATCCACGATTTCATTCATTTCTTGTTTGTTACTCCAGCGAGAGTTGTACATAATAGGATAAACCTCCCATTCAGGTATTTGTGTGTGTAAAGTTAGGGTAGGAATTTCCTTGAAGCAAATTATATAATGTGTAAGGCTGGAATCTCCACTGCAATGTCAAGTGCGCAAGAACGAGATGTACCCGATCTGAAGGTTGAATAAACAAACAAAGCAAGCCAGAAGTGTAGTGCAACCACAAAAGCCCAGTTAAAAAAGCAATTAAATTTTAAATGCATGTCAGTGCATAGTTGCTACTTTTTTGTTTATTTAACCTCAAGAAGAAATCTATTTTGCAACCTGAGTTAAAATACCTATTATTCATGTCATTTGTTGAAGTGTTTCTTTTTAACATATTGCTTAATTTTTATAAAATTAATATTTCCTCCAGCCTACTATCATTTATAGCTATATTTTTCCTTGTCTTGTCCACAATTCTAGGTGTAGTATAAATTAAATATTTTTACTGAAGTTCGAACTGAGGATGCCTGGGATCTACTGACTAGCTTGGGGCAATTACCGATGTGGTATACACACCATGTATGTTTTCTGCCCCCGCATTTAAATAAGTACCTTAAGTTACCTTATTATCAAAAGAAAGACAGTGACGTCAGAACTAAAAAGAATTTTTGTGTTCTGATTAGTTTGTTTAGTTTTCAAGAAAACGTTCATTTAACTTGTGTGTCATAACATTCTCTCCGTGACTTACATACTTGGAACAGTCTGTAACTGTTCACGTGGTACAATATGCAATCACCATCGTAGACATATGCATTGTCTAGAATCAATTGCTGATTAAATGTTTGACTTAGAAGGTACTAACATCTTATATCTGGGAACTGTTTTTAATTTGTTTGAAACTTAGTTGAAATGTAACACAGTGTGTAATGAATCTGTAGGTCTTAAGAGCAAGATACTGATGTGCCATTTTCATTTAATTAAAAGACACTGTATAACAAGGTACGTCAGGAAATTATTTCCTTAATTTTAACCTCACTATGTATAACTGGGTGTTTCAGAGTCTGATAGCTTCCGTTATTCTTTGTGTGTCCTTTCAGTATCAGATGGGCTATTGTTAAGTATATTATGTTATGTACCGGGACCTTGGTTCCCTATCTTGATGTAAGCCCTATTATGTTATTCAAATTACATGTAATATTATTTATTCAGCATTAATTTATGTTAAACCAGTTTGATTTTTGGGCACATCTCAATATTTTCATTTTGTTTTGAGATTATAAAAATATTTAAAACTGTAACCGAGGTTCGTAATACTCCGGGACAACCACGGATTGTTAATATAAAGATGTCATCTGCATAAATTTGCTTGGTCCATGGTGACATCTCCCAGCTTTCCCCATTTTTTAAAATCTTCCTATTGTATGTAACCTCCTTTGGGTGTCAGGTGAGCTTGCTCCTTTTGTGTCATTGGGTTATTATTGCTCTAGACGTCCTTGAGGTAACGTCATGACCCTGTATCAGATATTTTTTTTTTTTTTTTTTTTTTTGAGAGGGGGCGGGTTTTTCTTCTTCTTGTCTTTAGTAGTGGTTAAGTTAGGTCTCGTGGTCCTCTCTTACACTTAACCACACCATTGTAGAGTAAAATTACGGAGGATATTAAATGTTTTAAAAGAAAATAATTTGGAATATAAATTCAAAATAAATTCAACATAATAATTATACCAATATGTACATATTTGTCAAACTACTAGATAAAATATAATAAAAATTAAGTTCAAATTAACGTAATGAATAATAACTAAATCACAAACACACGTATATATAATATCAAGATTCACACCAATGTTTCATGCAACTAAGAGGTACTTTCTGTAGGAAAACTTGAATGACTTAAGAGTTACTGCTGCAGATATTATTTGGAACAGAGTTCCATAATCTAGTTCCAGTTGCAATAAATGAGTGATTATAGTCAGTTGACCTGTTAAAGGGTATGGCAAGGGTAGTAACAGAGCGTGTATTATGCTGGTGAAAAGAAGGAAGGTATGCAAAGTCTGATGACAGGTACTGGGAATTCTCTCAGTGATCTGAACACCAAAATGGCTATGTAACCATCCAATTCCCTGACGGCAATATAGGTTAAATATACTGTAGTTAGCAGAGGTACTTTTCTATTATTGCTCGAAGAATTAGTGATCCTAACCTCCATATTGGGGATGTCGTTGCTAGATGACAGGTTCTGCACATGATAGTATGATAACTCATATGTCAGTGCACATTTAACAAAGCGATCCTGGTAGGTGTTGTTAATGGATATCCTAGTATCTTTCAATCCCATTCTTACATCCTGAAACTATAACTACTACTTGTTACAGAACTAATCAGGACATGGAGGAAAGGATAATATGGAGTGTGGAAAATAATCAGATCAGACAACTTGTTTGTATTTACTTACGATCTGTGTCTTAGTATAAATTCTGCATCTGACAATTATTTAAAATCATTACTTCCAAAAACCCTTCCTCTACCAGGAATATTTTTCAGAAGATCTAAATACAGTAGAAGTCCGTTATAGCGAAAATTCATAACAGCAAAAAATTTACTCACTGTAGCTGATTGTCGTTATGCCAGATTTTTGTATGAAAGTCTGAAAAACCCCCATACACATTAAAATCGGTATAAAGCGGCAATCATTTTGTTCAAAACTTGTGTTTCCACGGGTGATATCCACACTATGGATTACTTGTTTGTTGTTTTTTTGTGGAAGTGTGTATTTAATTTTATTCTGAAAAAATTATAGTACCATATTTCTCCGAATCTAAGACGAACACTACTTTTTCCTTCAAAAAATTTAAATCAAGCTCGAAAGTGCTTTGTAAAATCATACGAATGCCTTTGATGTACAGTACGCATTTTTGGACGCCGAAGATTGGCTTTCGTTATGCCGTGTTTTCTTTTTTCGCGGCTGTGCAATTATTCTTTATTTCCGCGGGTTTAATGACCACTAACTTATAATTGTCATCATAATACCAAAAAGAACCCGCTGAAAATTTGCCAGCAATACCTATTCCATGCGTCTCTACAATACGACGATCCATCAGGGAAATATTTTTGCTGTCTATAAAACCGTTACTTTTACTCAGCGTCAGATATAAACGGCTACTGCTACACGCACGTCTCGCTTGCGGGTTCGGCCTAGAGGTGTACAAACTCCGCATTTAACTTGCCCATGCTTGCCTGGACAGCAGGCAAGCAAGCTAGCCGCACGTTAACAACAGTAGAGGCAGGCTGCTGTACTCCTGGCCAGGTCAAGCTCAGCCCAACTTGGGCAGGCTAAAGGTTAGTTTGCTTGCTTGCTTGCTTGCTTGCTTGCTTTCTTCTTCCTGCTGCGTTAATCCATGTTTGCTCGTTCATTGTGCTGATATGAGACTCTCGTGAATGCAGACAGGAAAGGGGTTGTTACATACCAGAATTTATATAGGATTCGTCAACACAAATATTATTTTATATGGTTATTTAGTATTATGTTAATCATTACAAAGTTATGTTTAAATTTATTTTGTAATTCAGACGTCTTATGTAACTAATTAACAAATCATATTTCTCTCTGTCAAACATAGTTACTTAATAAATAGTAGGTTCTCTGAACAAAATATTTGAATATTTAAATAAACATAAAAGACAGTTGATGGAAATATGACCATAAATATAATGTATTATTTATTATTCGAGAAAATTAGGAGCAAAGATATACATAATGTAAGTCCAGGTCATAATTATCTTTAAAAAGATTAATTTTATAGGTAACTTTTTTGAAATACATTTAATAATTTAGGTACCCCTTCCCCACAAAACCAAAAGAAATACTTATACTAATCAGTTTAGAACTGTAATTTCACCACTTGCTCTCTTAGTTTGTGTCGCCTCATACTGTGCATACTGCATACCAATATTTAATGCACGGACACATTATCGCCTGTGTGTATTACTATGAGGTTATTAAGTCTTTGCGCATCAAGACGGGAACATTTTTCGCTGATTAAATTTCCCGAGCAGCTGAAGACCCTCTCACTGGAGGCACTCGTAGCGGATATGTTAAGCACTTTTTCGCTACACAGGCAAGTCGGGGCAGCCTGTGCGAAATATTTTTCCACCACCGCAGTATACTTTCCTCACTAATAAACCCTTCTTGCAAGTACCTACTGATCTCATCGTGTTTCACTGGCGAATTTTCTGCTGAATCCTCAAATTTCGCTTTCTTACGTTGCACTGAATTTTCTTCATTTGAAGAAGATGGGACTTCTTGTCTATTTTGATTGGGTAGCTGCTCTGAAAATATATATGCCCAAGTTAATGATATTTTATGCTAATGATAGAATATTAAAAATATCTCATTTGCACAGGTATAATAATAATAATAATAATAATAATAATAATGATAATAATAATAATAATGATAATAATAATAATAATAATGAAGGAGAAATAACCACAGAACCTTACCTTCAGCACATATTTGTCGAGCTGCCTAAAAAACAGACATTTGTTCCCCTGCATTTAGTTTCTTTAATGTGCGATATTTAGGCACCAAAAATGTTGCAATCTTGTGTAACATAGTGACTTCCATTTTCTTCTCCAGGAAGACACCACCAGTTTGTTTTAACTGCTTCAAGTACTGAAAATTCATTTAGTATGAAAACATTTGTACATTTAAATATCAGGTGACTCACATTAAAATTTAGAAGAAATGTAATATTACCTGTTCATCGTAATCCTGTGGAGTACGATGCACTTTTAAGGCATAAAACCACGGAAGGACCAGATGTAAAGTAGGCTCATCACCCTCAAGATCTATTGTAGCTTCCTTAAATGGCTTTAAAAATGTTATAAGCAGGCCAGTAATGTCCTGATCATAACCGAGCATTTTATCAGAGGCACCCTCCTCCTCTTAAATAGTTCTCACAGCATCTATCTGGGAGTGAACTGATTTCAGCATGTCAAAATAACTGTCCCACCGAGTGGAAACATACGGTTTCAAAGATGATTGTAACCTCTCACATAGGCCTCTTCTCTTAAAGTACTAAACCAGAGATTTCACCGAATGGATAACAGCTAACACATTAGGAACACTTTCTTTCAAAAAGGGTTCGCACAGAACATGCTTCAAGACCGTATTAATAATATGAGCCATGCATGGAAGACGCTCGCATATGCTGAGGGCCTTAACAATATTGCTTCCCTGATCTGTTACAAATGTAATTTTGCAAATATATTCATGAGAAACGCCATGTCCTTTCAAACGATCTTCCAATTCACTGCGAATATTTTCACCAGTTTTTGGACAGTCAGGGAAGGCCAAACACATTAATACATACTTAATGAGAGACCAATCTGCGTTTACATAGTGCATTATGACAGACATATAGTGAACACCCTTGTAATTATCTGTCCACAAGTCAGTGGTACTCGCACAGATACCAGATTTAATGGCATGTACTATATCGGGAAGCATTTTGCTGCACACTTTGTCCGCAAAGGTTTGTACCTTCCTAGCAACTGTGACTCGAGAGGGTATAATATTTTTAATATCAACCGAGCCATACTTTTTGCCCATTTCTATCAGCGTATGTCCTGCGTTTGTCCTTAATTTGAAAATCCTTCACCCTCAATAGTTGTAAACAGTCTCAAGTCCTTGGCGCACATTTCCACGCACTTGTCAGTCATGAAGTCCTTGTCTTCTTTCAAAATATTTTTAGACTGTGGAAAATTTGGGTCAAATTTGCAGACGTCGCAACATCTTCGAGGTCCCTGAATGGGTGCCAAGTAGCTTTTTGCAAAAATTGCATTGCGAGTAACCTACTCACTTACTGGATACCTGTTCATAAACAAATGAAAATTTTTCCCATGCTAGACTTGAGCCCTGTTTTATTGCTAGAATAAATTCACCACTTTTTAATTTTTCTTCGATTTCCTTTAAGGTTGATTTGTTCATTTTCCTGCTGGCTGCACCTCTAACTACTACAGAGCTGCACTCGACGCAATACATAGCTACACCAACATATAACGGCACATTCACGTTGCATTGATAGCAAACTTCACGTTCACTCTTGTCAAGTCCGGCAGTCCGAACGGGTTCCAGGCAACTTGTCAGGCTTAGGGAAACCCAGGTTTTAGTTTGCTATGACTAGCGCACTCAGTACGCGTGCACTCTTGCTTCGCTGACGCTCAAGCTAAGCTGCTTTGCTTGTTGCAGAGCAGCTTGGAGCAGGCAAGCCTGAAGTACAATTTCTACACCTTTAGTTCAGCCAACTTCAAAGGCTGGCGATGTAAAGGCCTAATCATGGACATTGAAGGTAAACGAACGAGTTTATTGCACCACGGTATGGCCATTCTGCCCTTGAGCTTTTCGTGCACATACCTCACAATTTCATCTTCGACTTCTTTAAAGCGTCCTTGTTGCGGAATACTGAATGCATTTTTTGTACAGTAAGCATTTCTTATCTTTGTCTTCACGCTAACGTCAAATATTGGCTTTAGTTAGGCCTATGCCGTATTTTCTTACGGCTACACAATTATTCTACATTTCCAAGTGTTTAATAACCATTAACTTAAAATTGGCATCATAATATCGACGAGAACCCGTTGATAATTTACCGGCAATACCTGTTCCACGTATCTTTACAATATGACTATCCATCACGAAAATGTTCCTGCTGTCTAAAAAACTTAATTTTACTAAGCGTCAGGTACAGTAGACACGTTATAAATCTGCCACTGACGAGGGAACACATACAAGTGTTTCACTCGGATTCGGTTGAAATGTGGTAGGAATATTCGTGGGAGGCAGTAGAATGCTAAGGTGAAAACTGCATGTCTCCAGAGCAAGTTTAAGCGCCAAAATAGAAGAAATAAATAGTCGTAAAATTAGAAGTGCCGCGGGAGTATCTGGGTGCGGCAGAGAGGGAAGGGGGACCGAAGCAGCGGACGTGAACCAACCAGGCTGTAACGAGCTGCGCCAGAAGCCAGGCAGCGTATATTTAGCGCGTTCCCCTTAACTTCCCGATTAGATGTGCAAAACGTAAATATGAAAACAGCACATGAAACAAGTGTACAAAGGACGATGTTTGAACAACGATGCCAATAAGGTTTGAAGAATTCACGCCCGAGTTCTTGTTACTCATTGTAATTAGTGCAATAGTGATTGTTTACAAAAAAGTGTACAAGGTTGTGTTGATTATAGGAAGGCTCTTCTTTGAAACAATAATCGACTGGATTAACAAATTGTGAAGGCTTCTTGTTAACATAGCCACATTTGTATCAACTGTACTGCCACATGCAACGAAAACGCGGAGAGGAGAACTGGTTGTGCGTCAAAGATTGCACTTTTAAAATGTTGTTCCTTAAATGTAGCTTGATGTCTAACAAGTTTAACAAAATTAAATCGTGCAAAATACGTATAAATTGCTTCCAAATGAGGAAGCCCAAAACATCTAACGGCTGGGTAAGTCCAGTGGCTCCTTTCGGAATTGTTTGAATATTAATGATTTTCTTACTCCCAATTTTAGCATTTAAAATATTTTCTTCTTTCTGTCCGGTCCACGAAACGAAAACTAAAACACTGTACTCTGGTACTAGCTCACAATAAACATCCCGTAACCATTTCTGTACAAGTTCTTTGGTCAGTTTTCCAGAATTTGAAAGCAAAGTGTACACATTTGGTGCGGTGAATAGTTTTTTTTTTCTATATTAGGACCAAATTTGCCATTTTTGCTTTTAACACCACTAGCAACTTTGGCAGGAGTTGTCCATCTGCCAAAATTATTGGCTGTATTGTGTAGCTATGAGTTAGTGAATTCATAGATTGTGCTTCCGCTAATACGACTTTTTCTCCTCGTTCATTATGGGTCCTGCCAGAATGGAACTCTTCATGAAAACCCGACTGATCAGTATTAAACACGCACTCTGGGCCATGACCTTCTATTAATTGCGACACTTCTTCAACAAACAGTGTCGCGTTACAATTAGTATCTTATTGTTCAAATGGGTACTTTTTAGATACGAATTTGCCCATTTTTCTTGATCCAATTTTGAATTTCTTTTTAAAACTCATTACCCAGGAATGAGACGCTCGAAACGTGCTGTTAACTAGACAAGCGTACTTTACGGCCCATTTTTTAATATTTATACCGTGAACAATTTTGTTTCGTTGTCTACTTTCTTTGAACTTTCGATAAGTCTTCTTCGTAACAAATTTATTTTTTCTCCCATTGTGCCATCGTTTTCCAGTTGTTGCTCCCACCTGTAAAGCTCTTGCCAGAACTTTAATTTACAAAACCTGTGTTTCACTGATGCGAAGCTCCTCTGTTTCCCACCTTTGTGCCAATATTCGACGACCTTCTTATAAGTTATTGGGATTAGGCATCGTTCAGGCGTTGTTGTGGATGCAGGGTTGGGAGCAACAGTTTTGGAGACGACGTCAAGTAACGGTGTTTCAATATTGTCTTCCTCGAAATCGAAGTCATCATCTGAAATATCCAATGTGCCATCCAGTTCCACTGTCATATCGGTATCCAAAACCCTGTCGGCAATTAGACCTGTAAAACGGAAACAAGAACGCAATTCCTGTGAACGCTTGTTTTTCTCGTAAAAGTAAATATATATAAATACATTGATCTACTTACGATATAATTCCAATCCCAAATTCCTTTCATCTTCAGAAAACGGGGTGTCTTTTTTGTCACACTCTGCAAAACAATTCTGAAGGCACACTACTACATTCCACGGATTGAATGACTTCTGTAGTGAGCGTTTTTTTGTATCTAGGTGTAAAAAATCAATTATTACCATACATGGTTAAAGTAAGTATACAGTCACCATTCATAAAAATGACTATAAGAACGTCAGATTTTACCTGTCATTGTAAGAATGTTGTCTCCTCGGACGACTAATCAACATGCACCTCTTGATCTGCTTTGACGTTTCTAATCGGGAAAATACGAGGTATGTGCGAAGTGAGGTGTAGTAAAGAAAAGTGGCCGGGAGGGTAGGGGTGGGTGGTCATTCATTCGACTCAAGCGAGCAGCCCGACTATACGCTGCTCACGTCCGCTGCTTCGCTCCTCAATCCCTCTCCGCTGCACCCAGATACTCCCGCGGCACTTCTGATTTTACGACGATTTATTTGTTCTATTTTGGAGTTTAAACTTGCGCTGGGGACATGCAGTTTTCACCTTAGCATTCTACTGCCTCCCACAAATATTCCTACCAAATTTCAACCGAATCCGAGTGAAAAACATGTATGTGTTCCCTCGTGAGTAGCCCTGGCCTTTCTACGAATTCAAAGGCTCAAACGTTTTGATGCCATTCTGCAGATCTGAGAAACATTTTTGAAGACGCTAATAGAACATCATTCTCTCTTCACGGGTAGCGATGTATAATAAAGAGGCGATCATTTTTTCTCAACGAGTTTTGTGTGTGTGCGCGCGCGCGCGCTTAAAAAGCAGCAGCGTGGTTACCGCAGTAGTTGCCAGTGGTATTCGCTACTATTAGGCTGCGAATTCAAGACAACCCTTGATTTTTTCACATGAGATTCTGAGAAAAAAACGTCGTTTTGGATTCGGAAAAATACGGTATCATTCCAGAGGCTTCTGTGGCAAACATTTCAGTTTTCTTCTTCACACGGCGTCACCTAACCTAACCATGTATGTATCATGAAAACATATTTGAAACGCATGTACAGAAATGATAACTTCCTCGCTAAAATTTACATGTTAATAGCCTTTCCAAAATCTAAGTAGATGCGAGAAAATATGAACTATCCTCTGAAATGAGTGATGTACTCTGCCATATCTTGAGGTGTATCACATTCTTACCTAATTCAGTATATAACATTAAAATTAAGCGATGGTTTAGTTCAGCCTTTATTTTTAATGAGTTGACAACTACTATCGGCCACATTATTTACGCATTTATTACAAAAACGTGTTATTCTCTTTCATGTTGAATTTTCTTTAGAGAACAGCAGTTGACGGGTATTACTAATCGACTCTAGCATCGCCTTCAAATGTCTACGAGAGAGCTCGCAAATGCACACAGAGGGCGCGCAGCTGTGAGCTCGCATTAGGGAGAGCGTAGTTTGGAATCCCACTGTCGGCAACCCTGAAGAGAGTTTTCCATGGTTTCCCATTTTCACACCAGGCAAATGCTGGGACTGTACCTTAATTAAGGTCACGGCCGCTTCCTTCCCATTCCTAGGTCTTTCCTGTACCATCATCGCCATAAGACCTATCTGTGTCGGTGAGACGTAAAGCAAAAAAAGAGCACAGTGAGAAAACTATACCGTACCGTACAGCGCCACCTATCCTAACTTAACCGTACTATACGTAATGGTGAAAAAACACTTCAAGCCCCAGTAGAGAAATTATAATCTTCTCGCTATAAATTTATACGATAATAGCCTTTCCGTAATTTAAGCAGACGCGAGAAAATATAAACTAACCTCTGAAATCAATTTTGCACTCTGCCATATCTCGAGGTGTATCCCATTCTTAATTGCAGTATTTTGCATTAAAATTAAGCAATCGTTTAGTCAGCCATTATTTTAAACAAAATAACTGTAATCGGACACGTTATTTACCCATTTATTATGAAATATGTCTTCTTTCATTTCGAATTTTTGTTACGGAACAGCAGTCGACAGGTATTACTAATCTACTCCAACATTGCCCTCAAATGTCAACAAGAGAACTCGCTAGTGAAAATGGCGAGGAAACGATACCGAAGGTAATCGATCACATGCAACATAATCGCTGGGGTGCATAAATACCGCTAACGGAAAAAAATTGCGCGTGCATAATCACTCGTAATAACGGATGTGTCAGTGATAGGGCTCTCGTTGCAACTGAACAGTTTAATATAGCAATTTCAAAGGGACAGCAAAAAAAAGTCGTTATAACGTAGTTCTCGTTATATGCCGTACTTGCTATAGCAGACTTCTACTGCACATCCACCAAAGAACAATTCAAAACAGCCATTTTGGAACAGTTATTAAATATTTAGGCATTTATCACGGGGATGTTTATACTTAGCTCAGGAAAATTTTATTTTGTTGATGGAATACATCTTTCGTTAATTCAAATATTAACACAATTGATTTAATAACAGATTAAATATGTTAAGAACTGTTGCTAAAACATGGCCAGACAAGTAAATTCCAGAAAAGCACTTTCATACTTCTATATTCTTGCAGCACTATGCTTCATCTTTAAAGAAAAACCATTTGCCTATCTGTAATTCCAAAACTCTTCAAATGAGAGCAGCAAATGTCCAATAATGTATAGGTCTATGTAACGTACAGAATACGGTGCCTAGAGAAGAGAACAAGGTCTGTACCACGAACAGAGCTCAACGCTGAGGAGTAAAAGAAAAGCAAGGAATTCAAGACTTAAGGTGTACATAAAAGATAAGTGTCTTATATTAGGTGACTGAAATTGGTCGCAATCTTGGACTCTAGCTCAGCTAAAGGAAACTGATAACTTGCAGAGTTCACCAACGTCAAAAATGCATGCTCATACGATAGACCAAGGAATGTGCGAGGGTGTTAATAGCAAGGACTTCGCTTGTGCACCACCACCTGACAGAGGGGGTCAATGCACTTCAAACTGGAGAATGAAAGTAGACAAGCAGCTCAACTTGCAGAAGTGGTGAACGTCTGAGTAGCTGAGCTGACTAGAGTCCAATGTAGGAGCAGGGGACATGAGCAAGGAAACAGTGGCCAGAGGTAAAAGTGTGAATTTAATGGACCTCTGATACTAGAAGCGTAAGGGATATACAAGGACAAAGAAATTATTCATCTAGACCAAAGGTACATAAATGGTCCGTTATTGGACATTATAAATTTTCCAGCTAACTCATTCCTGGTTGCCAGCGTTTGACCCCTGTGGGCTAAGTTGGGCTCATCTGTTGGTAAATAGCACACCCACTCAGACGCATGGCCAGTGCATACTGTGGAGGCCACTGCGTAGGCTACTTGAAGCCACAGGCAGTGCCAATGCACTATGAGGGACTTAGTCTCATTACCAAAAATTGTTGCCTGCCTGGCCATCAGATATAGATGTTCATTCCCACAGGGAACCTGAAATATTTGTCCCAAATAAGTAAATTTTTAATAATTATTTACTCAACATCTATATCACCAGAAGTACATTCCGACATGTAATATAAACAATCTTTCTGAGAAGATTAATGCCTTCTATAAGGAATTGTTTAAAATGACAGAAAGAAACATCAAACTTTTAACACGTCACGCTCAGTGACTCTCAGGTTATTCCCCCACCTATAACATGCCCTCCCACTTCCCCTCCCCACTCCCCCCTCAATGTAGCTGCTACTATCTTGGATTCAGTTAGACACATACCTCAGCAAAGGTGAGTTCTCTTCGTCATATCGGGCCAATAACAAGTAAGTAAGTAACGCAATTTGAATATCTCTCCACTTACACTTAGTTTTCTATTAACTTCAGACCTAACATATTAAATTCTACAACCAACTTTAACACTCTGGGCCCATTCTGACTTAGAATTCAGAAGCAACTCCTTCTGCAATGTAATTTTAAGGAACTACTTCCAAAGACCACAAGGATCCTTTGTTATGAAATATTGTAATTCAAGGACTTTACTCAACATCAATGGTCATTCCACGATGCTTTTTACTGCACCTGTTAGTTTCTACAGATTCCATCAAGAATCTTATGAACAATTCCCACCGATATTATTGACTACAACATGATTTGGAACTTTAGTCAAGTCTGCAATTGTATTATTTTAAATGTCCTTGTATATGACAGTGTATTTAAACTCGTGTCTTACCAATCTATTAATGTGATTTTATATCAGATGTATTTTGTGAAATATTCTATCTGATGATGTCCCTTAGACAGACCACCAAAATATATATTCCTAAATATTTGCTACTTGATTATTACAATTTGTTACATCACAGAATGAATTCCTGTACTACTGAGCAACATCCTCACCCAAAGGGAAAAACGATGACATTTCAACAACATTCGTCCCCCTTGTAATGATGATGTCGCATAGTGCAAGCCTATTTCTGTGTTGAAATAACAAGATATTCTGAATAGACAAAAACGATCAGTGGCAAATCAACATTACTGGAAGCAATATACAGAGGAGTTTCCATGCCTAGGACCATCTTATCTTTCACCGAACCAAGTATTTCATGAAACATGCAAGTGTGAATTTGCAGTTGCTATTTTTTTAAATTTTTTTTTTGCTAGGGGCTTTACGTCGCACCGACACAGATAGGTCTTATGGCGACGATGGGATAGGAAAGGCCTAGGAGTTGGAAGGAAGCGGCCGTGGCCTTAATTAAGGTACAGCCCCAGCATTTGCCTGGTGTGAAAATGGGAAACCACGGAAAACCATCTTCAGTGCTGCCGATAGTGGGATTCGAACCTACTATCACCCGGATGCAAGCTCACAGCCGCGCGCCTCTACGCGCACGGCCAACTCGCCCGGTAGCAGTTGAACATGGATGACGTGATGACTGTCGATGTCATGTGAAATCTAAAGAAACATGAAGAATACAGGCCCATCAAAGCAATATGCAAGATGCTCGTCTTTTTTTTTTTTTTTTAGTACGGGCCCATCAAAGGGATATGCAAGATGCTTGTATTTTTTACGTTGCACTTCAAGAAGTGACACTAGTGTATTTTTTAATACAATTCAGGAAACGCAATCGTCTAAAAATTACCTGTGCTTCGCCCAGAGTGCGGCATGGGCTCTTCAGTTGAATACCGCACCTTTTCCAAGACAATGGCCGGCTAGCACACCGGTAGCGACACCACTGCAAGCCATAATTGTGATAAGCACTATGCAGTGCCGACGTACTAGGGGAGAATTGCATCCCCACTTGCTATTTGCCCTCCCCCCCCCCGGGTGGAACACTGGTAATTTTTGACGATTGAGTTTCCTGAATTTTATTTTTAGCTATCTCAATCGGAAGTCATATTTTGGTCATGCTAGCCCGGGAGGGCAATATAGCAAGTGGAGATGCAATTCTACCCTAGTACGTCGGCACTGCATTGTGCTTATCACATGTATGGCTTGCAGTGGTGTCACTACCGGCGTGCTAGCCGGCCAGTGTCTTGGAAAATGTGCGGTATCCAAATGATGAGCCTATGCCGCACTCTGGGCGAAACACTGGTATTTCTTTTACGATTGAGTTTCCTGAATTTTATTTTTAGCTATCTCAATCGGAAGCCATATTTTGGTCATAATGTATTTTTGTTTGAACATAACCTTCCCTAATCTGCAGCAGACCATGCCTGACCATCATTCAATGCCATGTTTCCAACTCGGAAGTTGCTAAGTAGTGTGGGAATGGCAGAACCAAGACAACTTCAATATTAAGGAGCATGTCTGAGTCAATAATATATGAAATAGTCAACAGTTTTCAAATTGCACCTTACTCATTGTCTACTGATGGCAGGAATAACAACAATAACTGCTAATTGTATCCATTGGTGTTTACTTATTCACTATGAGAAAAAAGAACAGAATGTTTCTCTACTGCTTGCATTGGTGGAATGTGATAAGACTGTGGAAGGAATAATTCAGGTGATGGATAGAGAAATAAAGATCAAGATGCTGAGATGGGAAAGCTGTTTAGCGTTTGGTTGGGACAATGCAAACAAAATGGTAGGTAAATTTAAGGGTGTGTCAGCATTTTTGAAACAGCAGAATCCAGAATACTTCAATGGTCATATGAGGCTGTATCTCTCACCTACTTTACATAGCTGTCCACATCCAGAAGGCCACTAAAACATAGGAAGCAAGTCAAATGTGGAGACATTGTTAGTAGACATGTATTTCTTTCTTGAGGAGCTCCAAATGACTATGATCTTGTAATTGGAATTACAAGACAGGACATATGCCGTCCAATAATGACGGCCGCATCCCAGTACGTATTTGACCGGTAAACAACCTCTGGGGGGTAAGGCCATTTTTTTTTTTTTACAGTAAACTTATTTATTACAACTTTGAGAGACATGAAAACATTTTGGATCGCGGAACACCATCATTTCAAAACTTTAAAAATGTACGATACTGTTCAAAGCAAGAATGTATGCAGAGAGCGACCTCACAAGCAGAACACTCTTAGTGCATCTATATCATCATGTGTGTCCAGAAACTCCATAGCATCACTTGTAATTTACAAAAGAACAAGTATTCACAGTTACATTTACAAAAACCAAAAATATTTACAGCTACGAAGAGCAAACAAACAACTATCCACATCAGTGGAAATTGTAACACTAGGCTGTAATGTATAGGCTAATAATAATAATAATAATAATAATAATAATAATAATAATAATAATAATAATCGTATGGCCTCAGCTACCATGTGCAGACATTTCAAGTTGACGCCATCTGGCTGTCTGCTCGTCAATTTCGACGTTCCGTTTTTACTCTAGGCCCACTAGATGGCAGACCAAGTAAACCGAAACTCTCTTGGGCGTCTGTGGCTGAGATTTAATGAATTTTGTCGGGTAAACACCAAATGTGTCACCAGAGATCTTTTACATGCCGACATCGTACGACATGGAGTGTCGAATGGACTTTTTTCCGCCCTTCAAAAATCCGACTACCTCTGCCAGGTTTCAACCCGCTATCTTGGGATCCGGAGGCCGACACTACCACGTACACTGTAGTGAGGGTACGCATTCCCGTCAGAGACCACCACATACAGAACTAGAATTTGTACAGAGACACTATTCAAATAACTGAAGAAGTTCCAAAAAACACCACAGGATGTCATATTATGTCAGTAAACACTTAAGTTCTCAGTACTAGCCTAAAACGACAAATGACCTGCTCCCTCTACTGAATGTCCATTGGTGCACTCATCAACAAGTTAAGCACGAAAGTGAGGCTGGCAGTATATCTGGAGAGGACATGAGGCAGTTCTTAAAATTCGTAGGAATTTCTTCACTATAGCTTACAACTACATTTTCGACAAACTCCATTTCCATGACTTTGTGGTGCAGCATGCAGAAGTAGTGGATGTTCGATTGAGAGCAACTACTTCATTTTCATCAGTGCTTTTCTTTGCTGAATTGTTTCAAGATATAATTGGCAACACTGACGAGGACAAACTGAAAGTGGAATTTGCTTCCTACCACGCAGATTCATTAAATGAAGACATTTCAAACTGTTAAACTATGGATGTACATACCACGGGCTAAAAGTCTGAAGCTGAAAGATGCTTCTGGAAATAAGTGATGCTTGCCGTTATAGTGATAGCACACAGCAAAGCTTTAAGTAAGTAAAAATTTAGTATTTTTTGCAGGAATCACTCTTTTCGACCAAATACGAGTACAAGGACTCAATGATCTGGTGAAAAAAAAAAATAAGAAAAATGTTATCACATCTGGTATCAAAAGCAGTTTTATGAGGAGACAAAAGCAGCAACTGTGAAGATGTTGCAAAAAAAGTAACTCAGTTATGTTTGTGTGTTATTCTTTTGCTTTTTAACTCATATGAATAGAAAAACATGTTGATATTATTTGAAATTGCATATTATAACTTGCCCGAGATGTTGCGTTCTCCACCATCTCATCTGAGATTCGCACTACTTATGACTACCTTTGAAGGCTGGCATCTCTGTGAATGAAATCACAGATAAGAGTCAATATACTATATAATGAAATAAATCTTAATAGCAAGCAACACATCATTATTTTACCTACAACATACAATACACTTACTATATTTCCCCCTCCAGCTCCTCCTCCTACTCCCTTGCCTCCCCTCCCCCTCAACAGCAGCAGCATTCCATAGCAATCAACCGAACTTCTAGTTTAATGTCGCTTGGCCAGCGGACAGTGAATAACAGAGTGAGGCCAATGGGGAGTTTAAAAAAAAAAAGTGTGATTTTCCCCTCTATATATTTTTTTCTAGAATACTGGCATCTTGAAAGGGAAGGTGCAATCAGTCGTTGAGAGGAAGTTGGATGAAAACCAGTGAGGTTTCAGACCACAGAGAGGCTGTCAGGATCAGATTTTCAGTATGCGCCAGGTAATTGAAAAATGCTACGAGAGGAATAGGCAGTTGTGTTTATGTTTCGTAGATCTAGACAAAGCATATGACAGGGTACCAAGGGAAAAGATGTTCGCCATACTGGGGGACTGTGGAATTAAAGGTAGATTATTAAAATCAATCAGAAGCATTTATGTTGACAATTGGACTTCAATGAGAATTGATGGTAGAATGAGTTCTTGGTTCAGGGTACTTACAGGGGTTAGACAAGGCTGCAATCCTTCACCTTTGCTGTTCGTAGTTTACATGGATCATATGCTGAAAGGTATAAAATGGCAGGGAGGGATTCAGTTAGGTGGAAATGTAGTAAGCAGTTTGGCCTATGCTGACGACTTGGTCTTAATGGCAGACTGTGCCGAAAGCCTGCAGTCTAATATCTTGGAACTTGAAAATAGATGCAATGAGTATGGTATGAAAATTAGCCTCTCGAAGACTAAATTGATGTCAGTAGGTAAGAAATTCAACAGAATTGAACGTCAGATTGGTGATACAAAGCTAGAACAGGTCGATAAGTTCAAGTATTTAGGTTGTGTGTTCTCCCAGGATGGTAATATAGTAAGTGAGATTGAATCAAGGTGTAGTAAAGCTAATGCAGCGAATTCGCAGTTGCGATCAGCAGTATTCTGTATGAAGGAAGTCAGCTCCCAGACGAAACTATCTTTACATCGGTCTGTTTTCAGACCAACTTTGCTTTACGGGAGCGAACGTTGGGTGGACTCAGGATATCTTATTCGTAAGTTAAAAGTAACAGACATGAAAGTAGCAAGAATGATTGTTGGTACAAAGAGGTGGGAACAATGGCAGGAGGGTACTCGGAATGAGGAGATAAAGGCTAATTTAGGAATGAACTCGATGGATGAAGCTGTACGCATGAACCGGCTTCGGTGGTGGGGTCATGTGAGGCGAATGGAGGAGGATAGGTTACCTAGGAGAATAATGGACTCTGTTATGGAGGGTAAGAGAAGTAGAGAGAGACCAAGACGACGATGGTTAGACTCGGTTTCTAACGATTTAAAGATAAGAGGTATAGAACTAAATGAGGCCACAACACTAGTTGCAAATCGAGGATTGTGGCGACGTTTAGTAAATTCTCAGAGGCTTGCAGACTGAACGCTGAAAGGCATAACAGTCTATAATGATAATGTATGTATGTAATGTATGAAATCTTCTGGTTCAGATAATTAGTATACATTTGACTACCATCATGATCTGAATACAACTTAACCTTCCATGTTAACATCAGGCCTTCAATATGTTCCTGAACAAGGTTTCAATAACATGAAATAGAATTATTAAACACACATTTATCAATATGTTCCCCAGTTATTTTAAAGATTTAAAAAACGGAACCTTTCAATCTGAATTTCATTATTCTACATGTGAATGAGAAGACTGTTTTTATTAACAGAAATATAGGACTTGAGTTCTCATATTCTAATTTTAAACTCTGCATTTTGGTTTTAAGTACAAATTTGTTAATTGTTGTCATAATTGAAATAATTTGTACACTTTAATATTAATAATATGTTCCTAAAGATAACCCGAATGGATCAAAACATGTTCTATGCAAATATGTTTTTGTGAATGTTCAATATTTACAGGAACTGGACTATAAATTAGTATATACTGGGTAAACGGCATATAGTGGGTGGACCTTTACAATACAAGAATAGGAATTTTATGACAATTGGTATGAGAAAATACTGGAACTGGACTGTTGACCAGTGGTCAATGGTGACTGGTGATCTTCACAGACTGAATTGTGATTTTGTCTGCAGTCACCTGATGGTAGAAGGTATGAAGAATGAATGTGGCGCAATGTTCACCCTGCAATATCCTCAAGATGACACTGCTTGCAGGTGGCTCCATCATGGTTTTGGGTGGTATCAGCTTTGAGGCATTAAGTCATTTAGACTGAGGCACCAACGCTCACCCAACAACTTCGCTTCTTCGTGACGTCAAGATACAAAGCCTGAGCTGGCCAGTATATAGCCCAGAACTCAATTCCACTGAGCAGCAACGGATATACTTGGGTAAAACGTCTGGCATCAAAATTTCATCACCCTGAATGAAATAACAACCAGTACTATTGGATAAGTGCAAGCGTATCCCCCATGAAACAAATGAAGACCTTGAGAGTCTGTCATCGCCAGGGTGAGAACACACATTACTACTAGTGTAACAAAAGTGACTAGTGACAGCAAGAAAATGTTCAGTTGCAAGATCGTGAATTAAGATGAACCAGTATTCCTTAAATTCTATTCAGTGAAAATGCAAAAATTGCAACTTTTTGAGAAACATCATAAAATACTGTAAAATGATTAATACTGACCTTTGATGATGAGAATAGTATGCACAGGGCAGAGTCAATGCAATGAGTTGTGTACTGAATAGATGATGATGATGATGATTGTTGTTTAAAGGGGCCTAACATAGAGGTCATCGGCCCCTAATGGTACGAAATGAGACGAAATGGAATGACAAATTAAAAGTCCAAAATCCTCCACTGGCCAGAATTCAAAACGTGAGGACGAAGAATGAATTAGATGGATATGAATTTAAAACAATCAGTGGATGCGACCCGCAATGCCTTACATTCACAGAAAATGACGTAAAACAATAGTATTACTGACCAAGGGATGGCTGCTATAGCATTACACTGAATCGATGATGCTTGCAGTCTAAAGGGGGTCCAAAATCCAAAGTTATCGGCCCCTCATAACGGTACTTATTGCTAGGAAAGCAGAACCATGGTATTCGTCATGTTGCGGTACTAATCAAAAGTAGCAGAGACTCGCGGTATTCCACACATTACGGTACTACTCACAGGTTATGATATTCAACATATAATACAGACCTATGGTGTTTCTCACATTGCGGCGCCATTTACAGGCAACGCAAACCTATGGTGTTCATCACAAGAGTACTAACCACAGGGACCTACTATCCCGTGGTGTTCCTCATATAGTGGGTACTAATCATAGGCAAGGCAGAACCATGGTAGCTATCATCCCATGGTCCTGCTCATACGGTGGTACTAATCACAGGTACTGCAAAAGCCGACTGCACGTTGCTCCTGTGTGCTACTAATCACAAACCTATTTGGTACCTAATATAGTGGTACTACGCGCAAGTAAAAGCGACCCGTGGTGTTCCCCGCATGGTGGTACTAATCGCAAGTAGTTTCATGGTTCTAAGACCATCATCCCTTGGTCGCACCTTTTAGTCGCCTCTTATGACAGACAGGGGATACCGTGAGTGCATTTTCCGTCTGCGTCTCCCACCCACAGGGGTTGTGTATTTCGTCCGCGAGAGGTATTTTATTTCCCTCAAGTCCGCCGGCAAGCCGGTTAGGACCCCCCTATTCGCCACCTGGGACGCGCCACGTGGAAGTATCACCTCTCCTCCTGCTACGCCAGCGTAGTAGGTTCGTGGTGTACTGAATAAAATAATAATAAAATATATTATGTACGGCATAAACAGTAAATGTTTTTTAAAAAATTTGAAATGGCCCACTTTCTTTGGCCGGTCATTATAGAAAGGCCGAGATCTTGAGGAGTTTAGATTGCACCCTGCCAACCTGAGGTGAGAAAATTTCATTTGAATTAAAAGAATTATTATAGGAAAGGCACAAGGGAAAATTGAAGGCAACTTCAGGTATCAACAATGAATTCTGGAAGGAAGTAGGTAAGAATAACTATTTCCTTGAAAGCAGATTGAAAACATTCAAGATCATTTTCGACGAAATGAGATTCTGTAAAACATGGTAGGGTCATCTCGCCTATACACAAGAAATGGGCCAATTCCAGGCGTCGCGTGTTTACATTTGTACATTTTTTTTTAACATATGTATGAAACTTACCATCTAAACAAATTGAGTATTATGCATAATAATGTCTAGATGATACTAAACAACCTCCGCAAATTTTATTGTTGTAAACCTGATGTATGCGATAAATTGAAATTTATGCATAATAATGTGTAGATGATACTTAACCTCTACAAATTTCATTGTTGTAAACCTGATGTACGCAATTTTATATAATTTTAAACGTAGCAATCGGTGTTTACATGGAACGGACTTTTGACTTTACATTAATTTATGTTTTTTTCTAAATTCTACGAATTGTGGCAACTTTTATTGGTAATGTCAAGATATTATTTACAAGAAGGACAAAGGTACATTTTGCAGAAAAAAACCAAATGTGTAAGTTGTGTAATGTCTGCGTAATATAGTTAAAGGCGATCTTTGTGTGCTTACTTGACAGTGTCGCAGGATTACACATGTGAATCAGTGGTATGGTGAGTTGGCACGAGGGGCTAATAAATCTTAAACTCTTCATCAAATATGATCATTGAATGATAAAACGTATATTTAATATCGCAGTAAGTAATAAAGAAGGGGTGTGATGGCGAAGTGGTCAAGCTGCTTGGAACCATCAAGACGGACTGGGCTGGAGTCCCGATTAATGCACGTGTGACTTTCAATGTGAAAGTCACATCTGGTGGTTTGGATTTTGAGTAAAATATTAGGTCCCGTGGCTTATGATACTGAGATTATCGATCACATAAAACTACAAGCTTCATTCCTTCTAATAATAATAATAATAATAATAATAATAATAATAATGTATATAACTACAGATACTGGTACTGACATATAGCCTACTTAATAAAGTGTTTTTATGAACTGTCACACATTTAACACTAATGACAGTGAATGTAAAATGAACTGAAATACTTAAAAATAACTGAACATCCAACGCTTAAGTAGCCTACAGTTTGAATGAAAGCTTGGTCAGAAAAAATTATAATAAAATGAAGAAATAAAAAAGAAATTCTTCGTTCTGCTTCTGGTAGACTCATCAAAATACCATTTCCCACGATTGAAACTAGTCACCAGTAATTTTCTTTCGATTTCACTACATTTAAAAAGCACTCGTCTTTCGTCAGTGGTTCATAAAACAGTTCAGCTTCATCGTTGCACTTGCGAGAATTGGTTACAAAATACATATCGCCATTACTTTCAGTTATAGTACAAACATAATATTTTGAATGTTTCTTTCGCTGTATTTTTTTAAGTACGAACTCATCCACTTCAAAAGCGTATCACAGTGTGGATTTTTGTCATCTACTTAGATTTTGTAGTCTGGATGTAGAGAGTGTGTATGGTAGTAGTTTCAGAATAATATTTTCTTGCCTGAGCTATATATCTGAATGGCCCCACCTAATGAATATCATGTTTTCCTGGTAGTGCACAGAAATGTACTTTGATCAAAGTCAACGGGCTGATTGTGTGGTGTGGGTATTCTTGTTTAAAAACTTTGTATGTGTCTTGCATTGTGACGCACAAGAATCGTTTGTTTTTTTAATTTTTGTCCAGAACTGTCCTTTACGGAGATGGCCAACCGATATCATCCGGATAGGAAATATAAGAACTTCTTGATTTGGACTCAAAGCGCTTGCCGTAGGTAGATGAACTTACACCAAATTTTACACCCAGCGTAGAAACAACTTGCCGTTTCTTCCGCGGACTCACTGGTAAAGCATGCTCCGAACACTTTACAGCTTTCCCCAATGTTTGTTTGCATTTATAACCAGACGATGGCGTACTTGGCTCTGCAATCGATGTTGATGGTTGTGCTGTTGGACTTGTAAAACAGGAAGTAACTGTTGATAAGCTCTGAAGTTTTATCTGAGCTCTGTGTTTCTTCACCGATTCTCGTACCTGTTGGCAGTGTACGCGTAACTGGGCAGGAGTCATCTTTCTTCCCATGATACCGTTTACAATGTTCCTTGTGAGTAAGCAGCAATATTAAATATCACCTCAGTGTGAACGTTGATTGCTATTCTAAAATACATCCTTTACAAGTGAGCGTGATGCAGAAATTTAATCCTGTGGGCAGCATGTTGCGGCAGCGGGGAACTTCCCAGTCGCCTGCTCGCAAGAATGCCGTAAACATGCGACGTATTTTACTATCAGCTTCATATGAATCCATTCGAAATTTTAAACGAATGAAAGGGTGTGCAGTATTGGCTTTGCATACTAAGTTTTATTCAAAACGAGTCACGCCGTTTTTGTCCACAGTAACTTTTATACCTTTCTCATTGCGCATTTACACGGTCTGCAGCAATAAATTTGTTGCTTTATTATACCTGATATAACCTGTTAATAACCTAAGTAAGTACTTTACTGTGAAGAGAAAGAGCATTAGAATTAACATTTACTATAATTATTTTCATAACTTTTCATCATAATAAACAGGAATTCCTAAAACTATTGAGAAATATAAAATGAATTTAGCCCCTACATAAAGGTTCAATTAAGCACACAATTAAAAACTGAAAGATATCAATAAATTAATATATATCATAAAATTAATGTCATGTTTTATCTTATCAGATGTAAGGCTTTTCAGGCATTTGATCTATTAACCAGAGTTTTGTCTTAGGTCTGATACTAGACTCATCAGAGTGGGATGTGTCAGACCCTACCCACTGTACGTATGCAGTTATCAGACTGTGCCTCTTCTAATGGGCTTCTGATAAGTTCACCTGCATACACCCCAGTGTCAGTGGGTAGGGTCTGACACATCCCACTCTGATGAGTCTAGTGTCAGACCTACGACAAAACGCTCATTAATAGAGCAAACGCCTGAAAAGCCTTACATCTGATCAGTTTCTGACATGCTCTATTGGTAAAAAATATCTAATTCCCTCCATGGGAACTTAGAATTTTCCATGTTTTATCTATCATAAAAATGTCCGGCTCCATGGCCAAATGGTTAGCGTGCTGGCCTTTGGTCAGAGGGGTCCCAGGGTCGATTCCCGGCAGGGTCGGGAATTTTAACCATCATTGGTTAATTTCCCTGGCACGGGGGCTGGGTGTATGTTGTCTTCATCACCATTTCATCCTCATCATGATGCGCAGGCCACCTACGGGTGTCAAATCAAAAGACCTGCACCTGGCGAGCCGAACCCGTCCTGGGATCTCCTGGCACTAAAAGCCATACGCCATTTCATTTTATTATAAAAACACACTGTTGAGTTTTATTTTAATCTTTACTTTTTCCTACTTGGGTGGACTATTCTCTGGAATCAGCCAATGGGGAATAACATCAAATCCAGTAACTATAGAGAGAGAACACAGTGAAATTCACTAAGCAAGATATACAGGATGTTATTGGTAAAAATACTAGTGAACTGGACTGAGGGGTGCTCAATCCTGATGAGAGTACTATCAGGATTCAGAAAAGAAGTTGGTACAAGTGATAATATAGTAGTAGTAAAAACAATAATAGATACATAAAGAGGAAAAGAGGCAAATTATACATCATGGCAACCAAATTATTATTATTCTTTTTTTTTTTGCTTTACGTCGCACCGACACAAATAGGTATTATGGCGACGAAGGCAACCAATTTAGAGAATGCCTTTGATTCGTTCTGTAAGTTATTAATGTTACTATTTTCTACGTTCCACTAACCTACCTTTATGGTTTTCAGAGATACCGAGATGCCAGAATTTTATCCCACAGGAGTTCAGTTATGTGGCACTAAATCCACCAACACAAGGTCGATGTATTTGGGCACCTTCTCCATCGGACCAAGCCAGGATGAAAGCGGCCAAGTTTGTCTCAGAAGGCCAGCTACTCAGCCCGGCATTTGTAAGATTTGGAATATCGGAATATCAAGAACTACTGAAAACACATATTTGGAATGTAAATATTCTACCAAAGATAATGATGGATTAGTAGTGATGGAAGATATATTTTTCGAAACAGGATTTTGAACGTAGTTGTGAACTGTCACCAATATTATTTTAATGTCTAATAATTATATCTTCCAATCAGAAGGCTTTGAGAATGGATCTCCTCCATGTTTCAAGAACCAAGAGATTCCAGACTTTATATTAACATATGAAATTCTTCTAGTCTCATATATACCTCTCAAGCAGTACAATAGTATTACGGAGATACAAAACTATGATGAGTGGGATCCAAATAGTAATCCACAGAAAACTATGAATTATGGTGTGTGAAAGGTGTGACAAACTTTCAAAAAGTTAACTGAGGTGGATGGGTAAGATAAAAATATGTTGTAACAGAAATAATACCTAGGGGTGATGATAAGCAGCAATGGCACGTGGACAGAACAGATAGATTAGAACGATCAAGATTCTAAAAGTGCAACTGTCACAAATGAAAAAATATGCACCCTTACTTGACTCAACAGACCTATCTGCTCAATGACTTCACTAACATAATATTTCTTGAGGGTATTAGTTTCAACATTTCAAGTAATACTGTACTGATCAATGGAGCAAAGTTAGTTTCCATAATGCCACTAACTGATTTTTACAGAAAAGGAGGAATATTTTAGAAAAGTGACAACTCAAGGCTTTGAAATTTAATTTCACCATTAGAGGAAACTGTTCAGCTACAATATAGCATTCTACAAGTAAGGAGTAAGCAATTTGGCTAGCATAAAAAAAGTAGATGCAAACTATCAAATATGAAGTTCAGAAAAATAGATTTAATTCAGTAGTTAAAGCAAAGTTAGTGCATGGAACAGAAATTTGGGGAATAGATGATGGAATTGTAACAGTGGATGTAGTCTTAATTAACTCTGCTAAAATAATACTGGGACTGTCGAGCTGTCCTGCAAACAGTGAAGTGGGAATGATTTGCGAAGAGATGAGTATACGGGCAGATATAGCTAAACGAATGTTTCAATTCCCGGCAGGGACGGGGATTTTAGCCGCATTTTGCAAATCCTCCAGCTCGAGGGCAGGATGTATGTGATAACCTTCATACACATCTACATACAAAATACCATACTACCAACCACCGTAGATTCACACAGTAGTAAAAACATTTCTTCACATAGGGTTAATCCATATTAGCGCCACACTAGTTCATTAAGAAAAAGGCCTGGAAAGAAAGATTATATTTCTGAATTCAGTTAATAAGATACTACAGTTGTGCTAATATGGGCATGAATCCACCCACAGCAGTGAACCACCAATCAAAAACCTTCCTTTAAAAAACAGCTTTGCAGAACATTCATTAGTTTGTCATGGTAATGACAACTTTTTAATGTTGCATAGTTTGCTTTTGTTTGTTCTAATGATGGACTTGAGATTAATGGTAATTATTTGTCATCAGCACACAGAGTTATCAACAAGGAAAACAGTTCATCAGTAACTGTAGTGAATTTGGCAAGGTGAAAACATTCACCTCTGGCATATCAGCAGGAATTACTGGCAATGATGAATGAGCACACTTACTGGAGCTTACTTGGGATTAACTGCTGGAATTAAGAACAAAAGGCTTGTAAGACAACTTTCTCTAAACATATATTTGTAGTACTTACGTGTTTGTTCATGAAGGAGTTGTATGTTACTTCTTTATGGCTTTAACTCAGAAGAGACCTGTGCAGTTAGAGAACTGGGCATCTCAGCTTATGTACTCAGCAATTCAACTCAGTACCTGGAATGATTAATGAAGCAAATGTATTCAGCAGACTTATAGATTCGCTATACACCAAAAAATATTATGTAAATAATCATACTGAAGGGAACACAGTCATTCTCCAGAGAGAACTGAAGATCCACATCATACGTTTTATAAAACCCATTCCGATACTCAAAGGAAAACAAACCACCTGTCATCAAATAAATAACTGATAATGACATTAAGTAGATCATCAATTTCAAGACTAGCAACAGATGAAAACATAGTGAGGTCATGAAAAGAGACTCCTACATATATGCAACAGTCCAGTTCAGGACAAACCTTGCTCTTTTTGAAAAGATGCCAGATTCTGCTATCAAAACATAAGCAGAGATGAGTTATAATGAAAGCACAGTTACCTCTCCATAGTGAGAACTGGATTATTGCTTATAGCTGAAAGGACAAATAGGAGGGGGGTGGGGGGGGGGTTAATTTTAATCCCTTTGTCAATATGAGCTCATTATATACAAAAATGAACTGAAATTTAAAATTTCCCGTCTTACTGATTCAAGATTCAAGAAGTGCACATGTCACAAACAAAAAAATATGCACCCTGACTTGACTCAACAGACACATCTGCTTAATGATTACACCTACAGTCCTGCTAAAACAATGTGCATGATCTGACAGCTCATAGTGTGTTAGTTCCAGTTGACAGTCACTATGGCAACAGTACACGTCTCTCGATTAAGCCTATTCCAGGTAGTCACGCCCTCTCCCTTCCCCTAATCTTCCTGTCTTAAAGCTTCCTCATGTGGCCAGCCCGAGTCCCACAGGGCTAATTCATAGGCCTTGGCTAATTGGTTGCTTTGAGTGATAACATCAATTGTTTTATGTGCTTTTGAAACCAGCAATTTGTGTGTTAATAAGTGTAGCATTATCAAGACAGTGTATATCATTTTAGTGTAGTGTAAATTTTAGTATCGTGTAGCACAGCATAATAATTAACTTAATCCTCATCATTTATTGAACCACAATATGCTGTAAATAGTTCAAAGTGACGCTTAATGAAGAGGGCGACCAAGAATTCATTCACTTTAATAAAAGGCAAGCTTAAAGGGGAGACATGGATTCATTATTTGGGGTCAAGCTCAATAAATGGTGTGTGCCTTATGGGAATGTTTTGAGGCTGAAAAGGGAAATAAGAGGCCTAGTGATAGATGTTAGTAAAGTTGTAGAACAAACACAACAGCTTTAAGGATAGTCAGGCTACAGCAATTAGAAAGAAAGGAAGAAAGAAAGAAAGAAAGAAAGAAAGAAAGAAAGAAAGAAAGAAAGAAAGAAAGAAAGGAGTCTTGAGGAGAAGAAGAGGGGAAAGAGGGAAAGAATGTACTCAAACCATCACATGACAGGTTATCAAGACCAGGAAGAACTTAGCACTATGCTTTGGATTTCAAAAAAACATGACTTATGATCGCGAGATTAAAAGTCATGCAAAACAAGTTGAAGGACAGGATTAAACTGATGGGTAACTTCATCTTAAATTGTGCCCACACCTACGGCAGAGTCAGACTGATTTCACTTTTCATCCATAGAAAAGCATGCTCTTAGATACTTCTCTCATCCTCACCTGGATTTGAACCCAGAATCAGAGTATAGAAGGAAAAGTGTGCGTTCTTCTCCCATCACCCATAAGCGGACTGAAGAGAGTGGTGGTCCTTCCACGAGCGGCAGCACAATCGCCGTTTGCCAGCAGCAGACGTGACATGTCATTAGTGCGCGTTACATTTGTCTTCAGTTATTGGAATTTATATTGCTCTCCATCATCAATGTTCAGAGGTTTGCACTATTGGTGTATTTATTAGTGAATAGTGCAGGTTGTGTAATGTATTATAAACAGTAGTTTACATCACTATTCTGCTTGATAACAGTGTGTTTCAGTGCAGGAAATACTGATGCAACATGCCAACATATTTCATACCCGGCTGTTACGGTAATCTGGATATGACCGATCGTCTTCAGGTAGACATTTCTTTAGACCCCTACAGAAAGAATTGTTTTCCTAAAACGGGAGAAGGCTGTCCAAAGAAAAGAAAGAAAACTGATTCAACTGCTCAGTGTGTGATTTTGCAATAACTTTTTAATAAAAGTAGACTCATTTACGGTGAATGAAGGAGGAGTAGAGATACCACGACAGCGGTGGAAATTAAAACTAGAAGCATTCCCCCATATATTTCCTAATCTGACCAAGTATCTCTCCATGACAGTTAAGAAACGTAACTGTCCCATAAAGAGGCAATCCGCGCAAACAGATGTCACTATTAGAAGAACTAATAAGAACATAAATGTCAGCGATCAGCCCATATGCATAACAGTTGAAAATAGTCCTGATGCCACAAATGCTAGGAAAACAACTGCTTTGTTAAAGAGGAGAGTGAAGAATCCGAAACATACTTTCATTAGAACAGCGAATAAACAATGTCGCTAAAGCTAAATTACATTTGCTTAAAAAAAATTTCAGATATTAACTCAAAGAGCAGTTTCATAAAATCAAAACAATTCACAACCCTCAGCAAAAACCAGAAAATTATGCTTGATTAAATGATAAATAAATGTCAAGTGAAAAATGGGAAAGGAACGAGATATAGTGATGAATTTCTCTTGGATTCTCTTCTTTAAAAAAAAAAAATAAAAAAAAAAATAAAAAAAAAATAAAAAAATAAAAAAATAAAATGTTCGTATGGCATAAATGATAATGCTACTGCTGCCATAGCTTCATTTTTTAGTGGGAAGAATGAGCACGAACACCTACGGATGCTATGATTTGACAAGAGAAAATATTTGCTTTAACTCTGATTCGTTTCAAGTGAAATCAGTATTGATTGCTTTAGGAACACTTACTTCAGAGGAAGCAAGGATCAGCTGGCAAATCATACTCTAGTTTTCATGTTTGTTCCCTTTCTGTACTACTGGATCCAACCCATAGGAATATGCGCTAGTCAGAATGCCGCCCCTGGTGATATAACTGCAAAAATTCTCATAAAATTAGAGCAAGCAGGTGTAGGAATCTTTTGTTTCATGTCAGATGGTAGCCAGCCGAATAAAAATTTTGGAAATGATTAGATTCTTAAAGTTGCCGGATATTCCTAAAGTGTTCAATTTCCAATCCAGCAGACTCTAGCAGAAAAGTGTGGGCATTTTCAGAAATGCCACATAAATTTAAGTGTATAAGAAATCATTTCCGTGACAAAGTACATGTTAAATACAATGGTGATATTGTTGATTATTCATTTTACAGGGAAGTTCATGAATGTGATACATCCCCAGAACTTTCCAGATTGAAAGTTAGCTATAAACTCACCTCTGCCCATCTGGATCCTAATTCGTTTCAACAAATGAATGTAAGGCTGGCATTTAAACTATTTAGTAGATCTGTCGCTAATGGTATAGAATTTCATTGGGGTATTCATTCAGAGGGTTTAGAAGACAGTGAAACAATGGAAAACTTCACAAGTGATTTAAACTGCCTGATCGAAGCATTAAATTCATCCACTCTTTGATAGTCAATATATTTGGAACAAAATGACATATCATTGCAATTCTTGTGCAGTAGCATAGTCCATTGTTTTCTCAGCAGATGATGGTCACATGGATGGCGCTATAATTTTCGTGCACGTTTTCCAGCAGATGACAGTGCAGCAATGAATGAAGTAAAATTGTCGTTTGAGCACGATCAAGAGTGTGAAAATGTAACCAAAGAAAAGTGGCAGAGTTGGTTCAGTGACTGGTTTTGACGTATGGAGAAGTGTATTGAGTGTGGTGGAAATTATTTTGAGAAAGTCTAAAGCGTTCACTCACATTAAAAAACTTTCCTAGTGCCCTTTGTACTATTGGCAATAATGTCAACGGCCATTTTCACGATAATATAAATATAACATAAAGACAGGTCGTACTTTTAAATGTGCCTTTCTGCTGGTGAAATCTACCTAAAAAATGGAAACCAATCATCCAGAGATAGACTGATAAAAGCCTGAGAGGAAGGGGAATGAGGAGTATGTCTTATAATATTTGAGCTGATAAAATTACTGCTGAGCCACCTTCGAATACGAGGACGGTTTGAAAAGTTCTCGGAATCACCGCTAGATGTCAGTGCTAGAGCAAACGAGGTTCCCGCACAATAATCACACATCCTTTGTGAGTGAACACGTGGCGCGTCAGTGCTCTAGCTGCAGGAGTGTGGTAGTGACGACTCTTTGTTGTTCCCGCGTAGTGATTTGTAACAATGGAAAAAAATTGAGATTCGAGCAGTGATTAAATACTTTGTAAAGAAAGGTATGAAAGCAAAGAAAATTCATGCCGACTTTCAGAAAACACTGGGAGACTCTGCTCCTTCATTTTCAACTATTGCCAAGTGGACCAGCGAGTTTAAATTTGGTCGGGAGAGCTTGGATGATGATCCGCGTAGTGGACGGCCAAAAAGTGTTACAACCCCAGAATTTATCGCAAAAGTGCATAAAATGGTCACGGAGGATCGTTGACTGAAAGTGCGGGAGATTGCTGAAGCTGTAGGGATGTCTTATGAACGGGTATATTTTAACCGAAGAATTGGGTATGAAAAAATTATCCGCAAGATGGGTGCCGCAGCTGTTGGCATTGGACATTAAACGCACCAGATTGGAAATGTCCGAACAAAGTCTGGCCCGTTTTCAGTGCAACCAACAAGATTTTTTGCGCCGGTTTGTGACTACAGATGAAACTTGGGTCCACTACTATACCCCAGAGACAAAACAGCAGTCAAAGCAGTGGAAACATGCTGATTCACCACCACCAAAGAAAGCAAAGGCAGTGCTTTCGGCCGGAAAGGTCATGGCCTCAGTTTTCTGGGATGCAAAAGGCATTCTGCTGATAGATTATCTTCCTACTGGCCAAACAATTACGGGGCAATACTATGCAAACCTCCTAGACCAACTACAGGAAAAGATATGTGAGACAAGGCCTGGTTTGGCAAGGAAAAAGGTCATCTTTCATGAGGACAAAGCTCCGCCGCATACAAGTGTTATTGCCATGGCAAAACTTCATGAACTGGGGTACAAATTGTTGCCACATCCACCTTATTCACCTGATTTGGCACCATCAGACTCATCTATTCCCCAAGCTGAAAATTTTCCTTGGTGGGCAGAGATTTTCTACAAGGGAAGAACTGACAGCCGAATTGGAGAGGTATTTTGCAGGCCTGGAGGAATCTCATTTTCGAGATGGGACCAAGGCATTGAAACATCGCTGGACCAAATGTATTAGTCTACAGGGAGACTATGTTGAAAAATAAAAGCAGTTCCACCGAGGTAAGATACTTAATTCTAGTACATTCCGAGAACTTTTCAAACCACCTACATAATATTAACAATATTTAATATTATGTTAACACTTTCATGATTCCTGTACAGCACCTAGTGCAGAGCGAGAGGGGTTGATTTTGATGGTAGTAACACCAGCCAGAATATGTGGCATCACAGTACTCCTGCACCTTTGCTCAGTGCCACATACTGCGAGCTGTTTTAATAGGGCTGTAGAACCTAACTTTTCTTGAGGGTATTAGTTTTGAGACTTCAATTAGTGCTGAAGTTCCATTTCCACAGAAGGATTTTTTAAAACTATTCAATGCTATGAAAAAATAGTTTCACCATTACAGAAAACTGTTCAGCTACAAAACAATATTCTATTTAAGTAACAAACATGTTGCCCGAGTGTAAACAAGTGTTAACAAACTGATAGTGAGGTAGAACAACAAGAAAGAGAGACGTACAAATCTATGCTTAAGATTTTAGGAGTGCTACAAGAAGACTTATGTGCTCTGAAACTTGAAAATGAAAGCTTAAAGGACAGAATAAAGAAACTGGAAGATAAAGAAGACAGTGGAGAAGAAAGATCGCCGTGGACGGAAGTGACGCGTAGCCATTTTAGGCCTAATGTTAAACATATGGGAGAAACTACATACAACTTAAAACCGGGAAAAAAACTCTTTGCAGTGCCAAAATAGATTTCAGTCATTGCAACAATTCCAGAAGACACATCAAGTTTTCCGAATAATTTTAAATCCAGTGGAAGTAACCTACAGAAAAAGAAAACCAACCGGAAGTCAAGATCGCCAAAAATTCATCTCTACGCAGACAGTCAAGGGCGGGGTATGGCAGAAGGCATCAAGGATGAGCTGCATAATCCAGAAACTGAGGTTTTAGGACTAATAAAACCAGGCGCCAAAACTGAAGACGTCCTTTCAAGTTGTGATCGTGTGTTAGAGAAGGACAACTACGTGGTGATTGTGAGTGGTACGAATGACATTGCTGCAAATGAAGGTGAGGAACTAATTACGACCCTCAGAGGTAAGATTTCGAAACTAACTGACTCAAAAATAATTGTGGTTAATGTGCCACCCAGGTATGACCTTATAGAAGACTCGTGTGTGAACAAAGCTGTACATGATGTAAATATAAAAATCAAGAGATCAAGTAAGAGTTTTAGAAATGTCTATGTAGTAGATACTTTAGGTCTGGGCAGGCAAATGTTCACTAGGCATGGGTTACATCTGAATGGTAATGGAAAAGCAACTCTCTGTAGACAAATTGCTACAATTATCAACAGACATTTGCAAACTAATATGCACTTAAGAAAACCCATACCACTAAATTGGCATTTACAGGGAAACTTGCCAGAAAATCCAGATCCTTAAATCAAGATCTATGTACAAAGATCTGGGTTAGAGGGACGTTCTCAACTCATGAGTCAAATGTTACCCAATTACATCAGTCAAGTTTTAGGGAGGAAGGGGTTCTGAGGTTGCTCTTGGTAAACTGTCAGAGTGTAGTAAATAAACAAATAAAATTCAGTACACTGATGGAATCTTATGAGACTGATGTGGTGATAGGAGTAGAATCATGGTTGAGAGAAGGGGTGGGTAATAGAGAAGTATTTCCAGAAGAGTATACAGTCTATCGTAGAGATCGAGGAGACAAAAAGGGTGGGGGGTGTTTATTCTGGTGAAGGAAACTTATTGTTCACATGAATGGTTTACCGATGAAAGGGATGAAATATTAGGGATAAAATTAGTTTGTGATAATATGAAGGAGGTGGGAATTATAGGAACATATAGGCCTGGAAGAGAGGAAAGAGACATGGAAATATTTGAGAAAATAATAGATTATACTCATAAAAACAATAATAATGATATGGTAATAATTGGGGGAAATCTAAACTTGCCTGAAGTTGAATGGAATGGAGCTGCAAGTGAAGCCCATGAACAGAAACTGGCAAATAAGTTAATTTGGGAGGGAGGATTTACACAAGTAGTACAAGAACCGACTTGTCTCAACAACTTGCTAGATGTATTCTTGGTTAAACCATGGGAAATTGTTGATAAAACTGAGGTAATTAAAGAAATAGGTGACCATAAGGCTGTAATAATGGATGTAGGACTTGTACCAAAAATGCTTAATAAGAGGGTCACACAAGACAAGAAATTATACAGAAAAACTAAAGTTGATGAATTTGGGACTTACCTTAAATCACAATTCAGTTGTTGGATAAGTGAAGGGAGTAATATGGATACACTTTGGGCTAAATTTAAAGGAATCATTTGGGAAGGAGAGAAGAGATTTGTACCTGTTAAGAAGGGTAAAATGACCTCAGACCCTGTTTATTATACAAGGGAAATAAGGAAATTAAAAAGAAAATGTAGAATAGTAAACAGGAAAATCAAAGAGGGCAGGGAGAATAGAGAAACTAGAAAACAGCTAATGAGGGAACTGAATAGAGTGAAAAAGGAAGCAAAAGAGAAATATATGAATGGCATACTTCAAGAGGGTAATGACCACAAAGGGAAATGGAAAAAGATGTATTCATATATTAGGAATCAAAAAGGAAAAGTAATCCAAATTCCTACAATGGCGGGAGAAGGGGGTGAACACTATTCAACAGATACTGAGAAAGCAAATCTATTTAGTAGGGAATTCAGAGATTCAGTAGAAGACTGTCAGGAGTTGGAAACAGTAACAGAAGATAGACAGGGAGAGACACATAGGGAAACAAGAAGCTTCTCATTCACAAATGAAGATATTTTCAGAGAAATCCAACTGCTTCAGCAAGAAAAAGCAGCAGGAAGTGATCAAATTACTGGGGAGGTATTAAAGACAATGGGGTGGTACATAGTGCCTTATTTAAAATTTCTCTTTTACTATGTCATAAATAATAGTGTAATACCAAAAGAATGGAAGGCATCTATAATAATACCAATTTATAAAGGAAAGGGTGATAAAAGGAAACCAGAGAACTACAGACCAATCAGCCTGACCAGTATAGTTTGTAAAATACTGGAGAGTTTAATAGCAAAGTATATCAGAGGGATATGTGATGATAAAAATTGGTTCATGAGGAGCCAGTATGGATTTAGAAAGAAATTTTCTTGCGAGGCACAACTGGTGGGATTTCAGCAGGACGTATCAGATCAGTTGGACTCAGGAGGCCAGTTAGATTGCTTAGCCATAGATCTTTCCACAGCCTTTGATAGAGTGGAACATGGAATATTATTAAAGAAATTGGAGGGAATAGGATTGGACGTAAGGGTTATACGTTGGATAAGAACATTTCTAAATGCAAGGGTTCAGAAAGTCAAAGTAAGAAATAATATATCACAGGAAGAGAAAGCTTGGAAAGGAATCGCACAGGGTAGTATAATCGGTCCGTTACTTTTCTTAATATACACAAATGATTTAGGGAACAATATAACATCAAAAATAAGATTGTATGCAGATGATATAATTGTTTATAGGGAAATAAATTACATTGAGGATTGTTCAGAATTACAAAGGGACCTTGAAAGTATCCAACAGTGGGTTGAAGAAAATAATATGAAGGTTAATGGAGGCAAATCGACTGTTACAACATTTACAAACAGGAGCTTTAAAACTGAATTTGAATATACTTTGGATGAGGTAGTTATCCCAAAAGATGGCAAGTGCAAATACTTAGGTGTGAGATTTGAAGGTAATTTGCACTGGAAGGGACATGTTGATGACATTGTTGGGAAAGCATACAGATCGTTACATGTCATAATGAGGCTACTTAAAGGATGCAACAAAGAATTAAAAGAAAAAAGTTACTTAAGTATGGTTCGTCCATTATTGGAATATGCAAACAGTGTTTGGGATCCTCACCAAGAATACCTAATAAAAGAGATAGATAGTGTGCAGAGGAAAGCAGCAAGATTTGTAACAGGGGATTTCAGGAGAAACAGTAATGTATCAGAAATGTTAGAGGAACTTGGGTGGGAAACTTTAAGTAAGAGAAGGGAGAAAACTAGACATAGGATTATATAGAGCCTACATAAGAGAAGCAGCATGGGGAGATATCGTGAGAGGCTTCAGTTGGAAAATAATTATATTGGCAGAACTGACCACAAATATAAAATTAGAAGGAATTTTACCAGAAGCAATTGGGGTAAATTTTCACATTCATTGGGAAGGGTGTGAAGGAGTGGAACAGTTTACCAGGGGTAGTGTTTGATCCTTTTCCAAAATCTGTACAGATATTCAAGAAGAGAATAAACAGCAACACAGAAAATAAATGAAGTGTTAGAGGGCATTCGACCAGTGCAGGTTATTGTAAATTTAAAAAAAATGTGTGTGAATAAATTAATTCCATCCCCTGGTCTAAGGAGTTTGGACAGCCAAAGTAGGGGACTGCCTGTAGGGGTGAAGTACAGTGGGGACTTCGAGGGCCCTGGGACCGCTACGGCAGCTGTGAAGGCCCTTCAGGAACTCTGAAAAGTGGTGGCAAAAGGGGGCTCTGGTTAAGATGCAGCAGGTCGTTATGCTACTTATGTTCCAAAATGGGTTTTAAAAAAAAAAAAAAGTAAATAAATGCAATGTAAATTTTAAGAAAGAAGGTAGAACTGGCTGAGTCAGCAAAGAGGATGCATCTGGATGTGCTAGGAGTAAGTGATGTTCGGGTAAGGGGAGATAAGGACGAAGAGATAGGAGATTATAAAGTGTACTTGACGGGTGTTAGAAAGGGAAGGGCAGAGTCTGGGATAGGGCTCTTTATCAGGAATACCATCGCACGCAACATAGTTTCTGTTAGGCACGTAAATGAGCGAATGATGTGGGTAGATTTGTCAGTGAGAGGAATTAGGACAAGAATTGTGTCTGTGTATTCACCATGTGAGGGTGCAGATGAGGATGAAGATGACAAGTTTTATGAAGCATCGAGTGACATCATGGTCAGGGTTAACAGCAAGGATAGAATAGTGCTAATGGGCGATTTCAATGCGAGAGTTGGGAATAGAACTGAAGGATACGAAAGGGTGATTGGTAAATGTGGGGAAGATATGGAAGCTAATGGGAATGGGAAGCGTTTGCTGGACTTCTGTGCTGGTATGGGTTTAGCTGTTACGAATACATTCTTCAAGCATAAGGCTATTCACCGGTACACATGGGAGGCTAGGGGTACCAGATCCATAATAGACTATATCTTAACAGACTTTGAATTCAGGAAATCTTTTAGGAATGTACGAGTTTTTCGGGGATTTTTCGATGATACAGACCGCTATCTGATCTGTAGTGAACTAAGTATCTCTAGGCCTAGGGTAGAGAAAGTGAAATCTGTCTGCAAACGAATAAGGGTAGAAAATCTCCAGGACGAGGAAATTAGACAGAAGTACATGGATATGATTAGTGAGAAGTTTCGAACAGTAGACAGTAAGCAGGTTCAGGATATAAAAAGTGAATGGGTGGCATACAGGGATGCTGTAGTAGAAACAGCAAGGGAATGCCTAGGAACAACTGTGTGTAAAGATGGGAAAAGGCGAACATCTTGGTGGAATGATGAAGTGAGAGCAGCCTGTAAACGTAAAAAGAAGGCTTATCAGAAATGGCTCCAAACAAGGGCCGAGGCAGACAGGGATTTGTACGTAGATGAAAGAAACAGAGCAAAACAAATAGTTGTTGAATCCAAAAAGAAGTCATGGGAAGATTTTGGTAATAACCTGGAAAGGCTAGGTCAAGCAGCAAGGAAACCTTTCTGGACAGTAATAAAGAATCTTAGGAAGGGAGGGAAAAAGGAAATGAACAGTGTTTTGAGTAATTCAGGTGAACTCATAACAGATCCCAGGGAATCACTGGAGAGGTGGAGGGAATATTTTGAACATCTTCTCAATGTAAAAGGAAATCATCATGGTGGTGTTGCAAACAGTCAAGCTCATGGGGAGGAGGAAAATTATGTTAGTGAAATTATGCTTGAGGAAGTGGAAAGGATAGTAAATAAACTCCATTGTCATAAGGCAGCAGGAATAGATTAAATTAGAACTGAAATGGTGAAGTATAGTGGGAAGGCAGGGATGAAATGGCTTCACAGAGTAGTCAAATTAGCGTGGAGTGTTGGTAAGGTACCTTCAGATTGGACAAAAGCAGTAATTGCACCTATCTATAAGCAAGGGAACAGGAAGGATTGCAACAACTATCGAGGTATCTCATTGATTAGTATACCAGGCAAAGTATTCACAGGCATCTTGGAAGGGAGGGTGCGATCAGTCGTTGAGAGGAAGTTGGATGAAAACCAGTGTGGTTTCAGACCACAGAGAGGCTGTCAGGATCAGATTTTCAGTATGCGCCAGGTAATTGAAAAATGCTACGAGAGGAATAGGCAGTTGTGTTTATGTTTCGTAGATCTAGACAAAGCATATGACAGGGTACCGAGGGAAAAGATGTTCGCTATACTGGGGGACTGTGGAATTAAAGGTAGATTATTAAAATCAATCAAAGGCATTTATGTTGACAATTGGGCTTCAGTGAGAATTGATGGTAGAATGAGTTCTTGGGTCAGGGTACTTACAGGAGTTAGACAAGGCTGTAATCTTTCACCTGTGGTGTTTGTAGTTTACATGGATCATATACTGAAAGGTATAAAATGGCAGGGAGGGATTCAGTTAGGTGGAAATGTAGTAAGCAGCCTGGCCTATGCTGACGACTTGGTCTTAATGGCAGACTGTGCCGAAAGCCTGCAGTCTAACATCTTGGAACTTGAAAATAGGTGCAATGAGTATGGTATGAAAATTAGCCTCTCGAAGACTAAATTGATGTCGGTACGTAAGAAATCCAACAGAACTGAATGTCAGATTGGTGATACAAAGCTAGAACAGGTCTATAATTTCAAGTATTTAGGTTGTGTGTTTTCCCAGGATGGTAATATAGTAAGTGAGATTGAATCAAGGTGTAGTAAAGCTAATGCAGTGAGCTCGCAGTTGCGATCAGCAGTATTCTGTAAGAAGGAAGTCAGCTCCCAGATGAAACTATCTTTACATCGGTCTGTTTTCAGACCAACTTTGCTTTATGGGAGCGAAAGCTGGGTGGACTCAGCATATCTTATTCATAAGTTAGAAGTAACAGACATGAAAGTAGCGAGAATGATTGCTGGTACAAACAGGTGGGAACAATGGCAGGAGGGTACTCGGAATGAGGAGATAAAGGCTAATTTAGGAATGAACTCAATGGATGAAGCTGTACGCATAAACCGGCTTCGGTGGTGGGGTCATGTGAGGCGAATGGAGGAGGATAGGTTACCTAGGAGAATAATGGACTCTGTTATGGAGGGTAAGAGAAGTAGAGGGAGACGAAGACGACGATGGTTAGACTCTGTTTCTAACGATTTAAAGATAAGAGGTATAGAACTAAATGAGGCCACAACACTAGTTGCAAATCGAGGATTGTGGCGACGTTTAGTAAATTCTCAGAGGCTTGCAGACTGAACGCTGAAAGGCATAACAGTCTATAATGATAATGAATGTATGTATGTATGTATGTATGTATGTATGTATGTATGTATGTATGTATGTATGTATGTATACCAGTTGCATAGTATTATCTGAAGTAATTCCACATACTGTATAAGAGTTGACTATGTAAGTATAGGAGATATTATAAGTAGAATTTTGTAAACAATATAAATTTATTAAGGATGATCTGTTTGTTTAATAGAAAAAAATTGTTAGCATAAGTTGTATATTATTGTATTCTAGAAAAATATTTTTTTCTTCTCTTGTTAATTTAAAATTTAGTGCTTGACAATAATGTATTTTAGTGTACCATTTGCCACCGAGGTAGACACCTCATTTGCAAATAAAGAGATTTTGATTTGATTTGAAGTCAACAGGTATAATACCAATCATTACTGAAAGAAAAAAATGTCCATTCAAATGGCCAATTATGAACTGGCAAATCTATAAAAGAAATTGAAATTGATAAGAATTAAGCAAATTCAAATAGAGAAAAGAAAGTGTTCCTCTTATTCAATAAAAACTGTCTTTCAATTTGGGTCACTATGAAAATCATAGCTTACAAAAAATTAACCACACAGAACGAAGCAAGGATACTTATGTATGTATGTATGTATGTATGTATGTATGTATGTATGTATGTATGTATGTACAGTCTTCAGCCCTTAGGTTGGTTGGATCCTCAAAAGCTCCACCATCAGCTGTCATAGATGGCCTAGGCATCACTGAAGAGGGGTACTTAGGGATATGAGGAGTGAGATAGTTTCCCGTTGCTTTCCTCACAGAGCCAGAAGTTGCTATTACATATCAGTCTGCCAAGTCCATTGAAATGCATGCACCAACCGACCCTATGAGCAACATTTTCACACCATTCATAGCAGGGACTGGTTGCAGAAGGAATGGCATTACTAGCATCGCTCATATCTCAGTCACTTTCATATTGTCAAAGCCAAGACAGAGACAGATCAATGAAAGTAACAAAATGACTCTAGCCCATACCAGAAGACATAGTGCACTGTAAACACTAGGTCCTGCCAGCAAAGGCAAAAGGATACTTAAAGAAATCAACCAGATGGGGTCTGACCTAAAACTGTACATCACAGCAATCTACTTAGGCAAATACCTTTAGATCCTACATTCTTGAAAACTTGGAACTATTCAGCTGGTCACAACATTATTCCAAACTCCCAACTACCTTGACTACGTAATGAAACTGATAATAAATCTACTTGTACAGTAAAATAAAAATTACCAGCGATATAAAAACATACAAACATATAAAAACAAAAGCCCCCATGAAATTCACAATTTGTATCTGAAACCTAAAAAGATCTGCATAAATAATTTGTTTCCTTATATGGTACTCACTATTACCTAGCTACCATCTTGTCGACATCCAGTGTGATCTGTAAGACAATTTGGTATATCTTACAGTCTATGTCCAAGAAAGTAAGGGGCTATTCTAGACTAAGACTCAGATTTAGAGGAAAAGTACCCAACACCTGTAATGACAACATTTTTGAGGAGGAGGAAAAGGAAGAAGAGAAAACTTTGCCAATAGGAAGATATTTCAGAGCAACTAATGTCTAAGGTAGACAACACATTCTCAATAGGACAAATAAATTACATTTCGATAGAACTACAACCTGCAACAAAAATTGGAGCAAGATTAAATGATCCAACCCATCAGCATCCAGATTTCACAATTTCTTTAAAAGAGCTAACATATGCATCCAAAATTGAAACAGAAGTTGCATGTACAGAAGAGATTACCTTTTTTTTTTTTTTTAACCGTAACATGCACCTTGATTTTATCAAGGAACATAATACTTGAAGCAGACACACAAAATCCCATACTAAAATGAAATCACAGGCACTCAATTTTAGTCCTCAAAATGTTCATATTCACCGTCACTCAATGTTATCTGAATTTTTACTTCCATTAACAACTTAAGATTCTTAAAAAAAAAAAAAAAAAGCTGTCCTCAGTAACGTGAAGTGTGTAGCTAATATTGCACTTCTTGAATGATTTCACAATGATTTCTTGTTCCCTAGATTCCCAAGACATCTTCACCCATTTGCACAGTTATCCTATTGTCAGACTTTTCATTCTACTTGTTGTCAGATCATGGTGGGCTGTATCCATCCATTTTGTTCATTCCACAAGCACGAAGACTTTAAATGACTTGTTAGCAGATATATCCAATGGCTAGAACTGACTTATAAATCCCCCAAGTATGATTGCCAACTGACATCCTTTATCCTCCTCTTAGCTCTTTCTGTTACGTGTGATATGAACTGGTCATACACACACTTACACTTTCTCCAACCACACCTTCATTACCCTTTAGTTCATCCATCCTTCTTCATAAATGTGATAAACAATTCCTTGTGAAATGTTATATTTAGGAACCTTTTCTCTCTTAAACATGACCATAGGGATGAGTTTTGTGCTAGCTGCATACCATGACAAAACAGCGAGGTACTGGTTCTTTCTTTATCCAAGGTGTCTTAATTGTGATTGTCTTTTTGTCTCTAATATGTATAGTTCTGACCAATGGTATGTTGACAGTGGGAGTAACTTCATCCATATCTCCAAGTAGACTGAATTTAGAGTCATTTTTCATGCACTGATCACACATCTATGAAAGTCCACTCTCTTTGCTTCAAATTCAACGGACATTCTTGAGCAATTTTTGTTCAAGTGCACATGGAAAAGTCCATACCTCTTCATAAAATGATAGCACCAAGCAGACGTTTCCTTGAAATCTGTGACGTGTGTGGGCCTGCCCTTCTCCTTGCCTTGCACAAGATCATTTTCAGTAGAACAGAAATACAATTATTTCTGTGATTTGTCACCCACTGCTTTACGTTTGGTTCTATGTAGAGCCGTTTTGCAGTATGCATGTGAAAATGTTGATTTTTCTCAAGTTTTAATAGACAATTCTTTCGTTTTTGCCACTCATGAAACATCGTCTAATTGCCATGTTCTTTTGCATATTCTACAACTTCTAATTTAACGTTGTGTAACTTTTCAAAATAGATTACAACACTGTTCTTCTCTGTGGCCCAACATTATAGCCGACACCACAAAACATTCCTCTCTCTCTCTCTCTCTCTCTCTCTCTCTCTCTCCCTCCCTCCCACGCACCTTGATGGTCACAACCCCTACCCCTATTTACCATTGGGTAGCTTGTTCAAGGCCATGGTATTATATATAACAAATGAATTTCTGTATAATCAGTGACAAATTTTCATACTGTCACGAAAAAAAGTTTAGACACCCGAGTTTATTTGTTAATAAAACGTTTATCCTTTGTCCCACATAGAAACAAGCAACACCAAAGTTTAGCTTATTTTATTCTACATTTAATAATGTGTAGTAGAAACTTGTAGTGTACCCAGTCAAAATTTTAACGCAGGGTGAACGAAAAAAGTGCCGGTATTTTTTTCATTTCCAATGAAGCGCTTACTTTCAAAATTCGTAACTTTAAAAGTATTGATCTGTTTGTTACCAAACTTTAATAGGTCCTAAAGCAACTCGATCTGTATACCAAGTTTTTATTTAATCTGATATTTGTGAAAAAAGTTGCTGTAAATTTTGTGAAACAACATTTTCTCATTCTAAGGTAATCATAGCCGTAAACAATTCGGCTTGTTATGAAGCTCATGAGAACGTCACGCTAAAATTAAAACTGCTTTTTGCCTGCATGCAATTGTTGATTTTATACTGATTTATATTTAACTGGGTGGTTGTGTGAGAAGAAAGCCAGCCAGCGAAAACAATGCATTTGGCCCTGGAATCCCTAGCGACATTGCCAGGTTAAACATACTGGGCGTTCCCTGCTGTACAATAAGTGGATGTTTGCTGTTTCGTCAGTTGTTTAAAACCTTTATTGGACTAGCGGTCGATATATCAATGATAGATTTACGTAGTGTATCTTTTATTCTGCTGTAAATTCTGACTTAAGAAAAGGACCTCTTTGTTTCGTTAATGATTAATGCATCAGCATACTTCGCAGAATTATTTGAAAACTTAGTTTCCTTAGAAGTTGGGAAGAAGTCATTGTTTCTCCAAAATGTCCCATTTCTATGTGAACATTTATAAGAGCGTACGGATTACACTGTCGCTAACAACTCCAGTCAGCTGAGCGCACGGAGCACAGTAGCATTCGCTGCACAGTGATATCTCATCGCACGTGTGTAATTCAATATGGTACAGGTCGAAAACCGTGTTTTCTCTACTTTTTTTGGTTTTTGGATACAAGGGTCCCAGGTTCGATTATGGGCCACCTCATTGAAATTTATCTTCACTCGGAGCTAGGTGATAGGGCTTATTCGAAGTGTATCCTCACTTCAAGGTATCAGTAGTAATGGTGGGATGCATTCAACTTTTGAAATGTCATGTATTTTAAGTTCCGGGTGATGAGGGGAAATACAACTTTTTTTCATCTAATATGTTATCCCCTTATTCCATTTTCTCACCCCACAACACAATGCATTCATCGCAAAGTAGTTCTACATGACTCAAAGCTGATACAGAGCAGTGACAGAGTTCAGATGGCACAGCAAATACCAACTGGGCAACATTGCTTGGCTGATATGCTGCTTTCTTCTCTCAAAACCACTCAGTTAATATAAATCAATATAAAATAAACAATTGCATGCAGGAAAGAAATAGTTTCAGTTTTAGCATGACATTCCCATGAGCTTCATAACAAGCCGAACTGTTTACAGCTATGATCACCCAGTAATGAGAAAATGTAGTTTCACAAAATATACAACTACTTTTTTCACAAACATTAGATTGAATAAAAACTTGGTATACAGTTCAACAATAAGCTGCTTTAAGACCTATTAAAGTTTGGTCAGGATCAGATCAATACATTTAAAGTTATGAATTTTCAAAGTGAGCGCTCCACTGGAAATGGAAAAAAATACCGGCACTCTTTTCATTCAAACTGCGTTAAGATTTTCACTGGGTACAATAAATAATTTCTACTACACATAATTAAAATTTGAATAAAACAAGTTAAATTTTGGTGTAGCTTCTTTCTATGCAAGACAAAGGATAAACTTTTTATTAATGTATAAACTCGGGTGTTTATACTTTTCCCAAGATAGTAGACCTTCCAACTGTAAGATACAGGAAAATTTAAGGCTGTATTTCGTAGGTAAAAAGTATGTCTCATGGTCCGAAAAATGCGGTACCTAACGTTCCCTATATCTTAGTGAACAACATATGAAAGTGAAGATACAGCAATGAACTTTATTGCTGAGAATTAAGTAGGCTACCTTGAGCATCAAATCTACACAAGACCTTTCAATCATAGTTTGTAGCCAGTTTAGAAAGCCTTTCTTTTCTTGTTTTTACAATTTGCTTTACAACGCACCAACACAGATTGGTCTTTTGGCGACTATAGGACAGAAAAGGGCTAGGAGTGGGAAGGAAGCGGCTGTGGGCTTAATTAAGGTATAGCCCCAGCATTTGCCTGGTGTGAAAATGGGAAACCAAGGAAATCTATCTTCAAGGCTGCCAACAGTGAGGTTCAAACCCTCTATCTCCCAGATGCAAGCTCACAGCTGCATGCCTCTAACCTCATGGCCAACACACCCGGTTTTTAGAAAGTCTTGTAACCTATCCACTTTTGGGAAGATGTTCTCATCACTTCTTGTAATCATCAATGAGAAAGGTTGTTGCAAGAACAGTTAAAGAAAAACAGACTCGGTCTCTCTAACAACTACCGTACTTTTGTGAGTAGAGGCCACGTGCATATACTGTACGCACCATTATTTCCAAGAAGTCAAATCTGAGAGCAGTAGTGTAGACAGGATCGACCGGTGGCGGGGTGTTAATAGTTAGAAAATGATAGAACATAATGATGGTGCTTGTGTGTGTACAATGCATGCTTGCATGCATGTTACTCTTTACAAGGATATTGATACTAGTGAATTATGTTGATATTCGGATTGCAGTACTGGTACACTACAAAATATTTCACTAAAATACAGAGCAAGAAGATTATGATCAACAGTTTTGCAGTGAATGGTATGTTCAGATTACAATCTAAAATCCAACTTTTGAGGCTTCTTAGGAAACAGATTCAAGAGATCTGTTGGTTTTATAATTATGTCTCTGTGAATGTTCAAAAGAACTAACCCATTGAGTGTACGCTCCTGTTTGAGAGGAAAAATTTCTTGAAATTTCACATGATGAAAGCTGAAACAGAACGCAAATTTCGAAGCTTGCAAAATAACCAAGACCAAGAGATCTAACAGTACCAAACTGAACATACGACTTGAAGAACAGAATAACATGCCTTTCTCCATCAGCATTCGAGTTAACACTAGAACGGCCGAACTTTCCTCATACCTATAAAGGCCCCAGGCGGTCATTTTGACTGCTGCCGCTTACTGATATATATTTAGCATACATGATATGGGAAACATGTGAATGTTCAATAATTTATTTTAAAACAACATACTTAATCATTGGGATGTATTGTATACAGATCAATCCATTGTTAAATATCAATAATTGCTCATATTCTCCCACTTCTAATAGGTAACAGTGAAATATTTTAGTGGACATGCTATTGAATGCATTTGTGTAAACTCATGATAAAAATAACTGTATCTATTTGATTACAAGCCTATTCAGGCACTTGCCAGGCAATTTATACAAGTGATTATCTTACACAAGCATTTTCCACAGACTACTTTGTTGCAAGAAGAACACGTTTCAGAGGTTTTGTTCTGTTTACAATTGGAACTCACTTGAAATTGTCGTCGCTTATGACTGGCACAATGGACCTGAGTCTGAGGCTCAGGCTGAAGTGTAGGGAGTTCAATCAACCGGGATCTTGTCTTCAGAAAATCTGACCTTACTTCTTGTATTACTTCAAGAATATAATCATGTCGAGAGATTCTCTGTCCCGTAACTTCCTTGTAGACTATCCATGAATTTATTGCTGCTAGGTCAAGTACGTTACATGCACAGGCCAGCTTCGACATCAAGCCCTAGTGGTGTATTTACGTGCCACTTGATCACCTACATCCACACCATACTTCGTTCCATTGCAAGTTATAAATCTCATTCCGTATTGACGGTTGTCACTTTACAAATAACAGGTGAGTTGATTTGTATTGTTAAGAAGGATTTTATAAATACTTTTATTTGTAAAGTGATACTTCGTTCCGTTATGAAATTCAGTAGTACTATGGAGCTTCTTGTTGTCTTCACTGACTTGAACGCTCAGGTGTAGAATGCTTAGCAGAAGCATATTCTTGTTCACTTTTCCTTGATATACTGTGAGAGTATCTTCCTTCTTAAGTACGACAGTCTCGTACAGATTCATAAGTAGTGCTTTGATTGACTCTGGGATTTCCTTCCTCACTCGATTGATTGATCCAACAATACTAGTTTTCTTCTCTTTCAGTCTCTCAGCCAACGTTACCGATATAAAGAAGTTATCAGTGGTGACGTTATGTCCTTTCATGAGGTATGGGTCCAAAGTTTCATGACATTTTCAGGCAGTGACTCAATGGCAGGTGACCTTTTGTCATTCCTAAGATAAGAAAACCCATTGCACACATACTTAGAATGAATGTCTACCAGTAGCCAGAAGTTTATGCCAAATTTTTCTGGCTTGTTGGCCATATACTGTGTGAACCTGCACAGAGCTTTGCTGGGGAAGAGTTCTTCATTAGCTGTGACATTTGCTCCTGGTTTATATCACGCATAACAATTCTCAATAAATCTATTCCAAATATCAGACGCCAAAGCAAATTTATCTGTATGCAAACGAATGGATCTAGTTTAACGGAGATCAAAACGCAAATACCTTAGAATTTTTTTGAACCTCTTTCTTGCCATAGTGTTAGTGAAAACAGGGGGACCCCATATGATCTACGGCTAGACTATCAAGTTTATAAGCTCCACGGGCAAATAACAAAGTAATAAAAGCATCTAATTCTTCCTAAGAAATAGACCAATTATAATCCATTGCTATTAGTCTCTACGTTACGCATAGCATGAGAAGTAGGCCCTGTTGCCTCTTTCAGTACATTCCGAGCAGCCATCCTTCCAAGGGGGTTCCCACTACTGTCGATAACAGTTCAAATAGTTGTTCCATTCTTACCACATAACTGATCCCCTGGTACTCACGGCTGGTTGAAGGTTGGTTGCGCCTATCGTAGGTGCGAAGACCACTGTGGGCATAGCTTCATTAGCTGAATCACTAACATATTACCACACTGTTGAGGTATAAAATCCTCGTCACTCATTGCATCTTCGTCACCTGATTCGTCTTCTCCTAGCTTTTCAAGTTCTTCTAATAAATGAACATGAGTAAGTTTTTGCGGCCGAGCAATTATTACGCACTATACTACACAAGGAACAGGCACTAACTCGACCACTCACAACCACAGCTAGAGGCATACTATTTAGTTACATAATACGCACCTATAGCGCCACTTGTACATATATCACAGGAAGCAAGCAGTGAGCAGAATAGAGCTCTCCTAGGTATAACGGACAATATCGGTGTTCCCTCATCACCTACGGATGTAATTTTTGGTGTGAATGTACATAACCCTAAAAGATTTAAAATCACAAAAGCACAACCTCGTGCGTAAAAAGTACGAGCGTGGGAATACCCTGAAATTGGCTAACGGTCAAAATGACCGCCTTGGGCGTTCTAGTGTTAACTGGGGACTGTTGCTGAGACATGGCTTGCATAAGACCGAGTTATATTTCAAAGTTTACATTAGAAGTGGCATGTAATATGCAAGAGAATGGAATTAGGAGCAGCAGGAAGAAATATTGAAATTGTTGGGGGAAAAAAGATCAATCAAAAACAGTCTCGAAACAGACAATATTTGTGGTGTAAGAAGGTGAAATATCCTGAGCTGAAGACCTATCTTCAGGAAAATGTACATAAAATATGAATTGATGAGCTTTCGGTATCTGTGGAAATGTTACAGTGTGAAGGCCTCACGACAGCAGACATCGTGCATATCCTTTGTAGTGAATTTAAGGGTAAGACACGGCTGTTCAAGATGAACATCAATAGTACAGCGACTTCCTGATACATACCACGAGAAACCGCTTGCATTTCAGAGATGTCCTTGAGTTACAGAGGATATACGACTATAACATGGGCGCAACTGGAAATGCAACTGAAACTCCCATTTTCTTCAACATGCGAGGTGAAACTATGGTGCTTAAGGCAGACAATAAGAAGGTACAAGTGCAAACTGCAGGAGCAGAAAAGCAGCGGTATCCCACAAAGTACCGCTTGCGACTGCACTGCGGCCTCAGGCATGCAAAACTCACCTGCGAACTCTCCAGTCTTTTCGGCGGGCCTCTTCTCTAGCACCCTGTAGTCCAAACTTATCCTTATTCATCAGTGAGCGAGCAAGCCCATGTGAATTTATTGCTCAACAGCAGGTCTGCTGTGCTGTTCAGTTAAATACATATAAGGGAAGAAACAACCAACTTCTCAAAACAAGAGTTGTATAACTGTTGGATACAAACTACCACCATATGTCATTTTAAAACAAGAATCAATGCCAAGGGAAACTGCCCCGAGGAATTTAGGTAAGACTGCAAGATGAAGTGTGGATGAAAGAAAACCTTCTACGCAAATTGAAGTCAGTGGGATTTCAGCATCCAGATGCACTCCTAAACTGGCTATCAATGCAGGTGATAAGACAGTTTCTGAAAATATCTGATGGACAACGTGGAAGAGAAGGTCGGGTGAGAGAAGTGTGACATGGTTGTGACACCAGAGGAATGACTGGTACGTTACAACCAACCGACGCCTCTATCAGTCAGCCTTTCAAGGTTCACGTGCAGCATCTCTCACGATTGGAGATGATGGAAGGAAATGAAGCCTGCAGGATGACGGACGATTTTTTTTTGCTAGATGCTTTACGTCGCATCGACACAGATAGGTCTTATGGTGAAAGGAAAGGGCTAGGAGTGGGAAGGAAGCGGCCGTGGCCTTAATTAAGGTATAGCCCCAGCATTTGCCTGGTATGAAAATGGAAACCACGGAAAACCATCTTCCGGCCTGCCGACAGTGGGGTTCAAACTCACTATCTCCTGGATGACTGAAGAAAAACCCTCGCTGTTGCAAATGTGTAAGTGAATCGCGGCTGCACAGAAACCTCATATCAGAAGAAATGGTCCCCAAAAGCTTCAAAGTTAAATCCATTTCAGATATGATGGACAGGACTGAAGATGATGCAGTGAAAGCTATCATCATCTGAGAATGTTGAGGAAAATGATGAGTCCAGTGACAAACAGTAAAAGTTGCCAGTATGCTTACACAAGGGAATTCATTGATTACATATTTTACAAGTATGCAGCCTTACCATCTGTGGCTATTTCTTGGTGGCTACATTTTTTTTTCTGTCTCTTGGCATGAGCTAGATAAATATGTAGGTTCCACTGATGTCCCGGTCTCATTTACGACTGTGGCAGTATGCTACCTGTTGAGGTATGGGTGGTCCTATGTACTGACATTCAGAGCATGACTAGTGATTCTGCAATTGCACTGGTACAGCAATGGCGAATTACTTCACACCATCATATCATCTAGTGTCCGACTCATTGGCTGAATGGTCAGCATACTGGCCTTCAGTTCAGAGGGTCCAGGGTTCGATTCCCGGCCAGGTCGGAGATTTTAACCTTCCTTGGTTAATTCCAATGGCCCGGGGGCTGGGTGTTTGTGCTGTCCCCAACATCCCTGCCACTCACTTACCACACATAACACTATCCTCCATCACAATAACACGCAGTTACCTACACATGGCAGATGCTGCCCACCCTTATCGGAGGGTCTGCCTTACAAGGGCAGCACTCGGCTAGAAATAGCCACACGAAATTAAATTAAATATCATCTAGTACATATTATGTTGCTGCCATCAGTTTTTGATTTTTCCTTATAACCACACAAACTTCGGTGGTACTATATCAGGACTGAACAAGCCCCCAGTCTGAAGACATGAAGAAATATAGCGTTAATTAAGAATAAATCTTTTAATGTCAAGCCTATACAAATATAAGTTGCATCGCATTTTCCCCCAACAATTTTATGTGAAAAAAAGTTTGGCCTATACATGTGTAAATACGGTATTAAAACATGCAAATTAGACTTGAAATGGTGAAATACAGTGGAAACCTTGGGATGAAATGGTTTTGGAGAGTAACAGGATTAACAAGGAAACTGAGTACAGTGTTTTCACATTGAATAAATGACATAACTGCTGCTCTCTATAAGGATTGCGACAACTACAGAGGTTCTCTGATCAGGACATCAGGCAAAGTGTTCATGGGCTTTTCAGAGAAGAGGATGCAAACATTGTTGGAGAGTAAACTGGATGAAAACCAGAACAGGTTCTGACCATAGATAGACTGCTATGAACAGATTTTCATACGTATCAAGTAATTTAATATCAGACAGTTATATTTATGATTTGTAGAACTACAGAAGGCATGTAACAGAGCACCAAGGGAAAAAGACGTTGACCATTCTGAGCGGTTATGGGATCGGGGTTAGGTTATTGTAGGTAATAAAAGGGTCTTATGCAGACAATCACACTGCAGCAAGAATTTATGACAAAGAGAATTATTGGTTCAAAGTAGATACAGAGACCAGACAAGGATATAATTTTTCATCCTAATTGTTCATAGTTTACAGTGATCATTTACTGGCAGGGAAGAATTCTGTTGGGTGGAAATGTAAGTAGTCTTGTTTAAGCTGATGACTTTGTCTTAATAGCCTTAATAGCAGACAGCTATCACTGAACTTGAAAAGAAAAGGAGCAAGTCCAATTTGAAAATGCAATTCCAACACTAAAATGATGGCAGCTAGGAAGCTACCTAATAGGATGTCATGCAGGAAACACAATCCCATGGATCATTTCAAGCAATTAGGATGCGCATTATGTTAATAAATAATAGTGTTACTGGTCTTGTCATTAATCATTGTCCCAGGAGTGCGACAGGCCTCGGCAGCCAGCACGATTCCTATCCTCACCGCAAGATGGGGGCTTCATTCATTCCATCCCTGATCCGGTCAATGACTGGAAAACAAGTTAAAGGTTTTCTGCACAGTGTTATTGGTTTTATGCCCCACTAATTACTTTTGCAGTTTTCGGAGATGACAAAGTGGCAGAATTTAGTCCCATAGGAGTTCATTCATGTGTAAGTAAATCTATCAACATGGGGCCAATGTATTTCAGCCCCTTCAAATCCCAGCAGACTGAGCCAGAATCAAACCTGATAAGTTGAGGTCTAAAGAACGGCGCACAGTGGTCTAAACACCGATTCCTCTTCTTCGTTTTGCCTCATGACTGAGGCGTTGTGACTACCGTAATATTCAGCCATCTAGCCGATGAACCATCACCGATTCTAGCCAGCAATAAATCGTACCATCTTTCTGGGTTGACAAAAGCCGACGAAAATTCATACTCGGGGGTTTTCGAGGTCTCTGATTACGAATCCGTTGACAGATTTTCGATTAACGGAGTAGCGGATCCCCTACGCGTCATCTAACTTGCAAAACTTAAGGTAGCCGGACAAAATTTAGCATTCTGCGAATGGATTCATGGTAAATGGCGCGCTACGCTCCCGTTAACTCTTTTATGAAATTATGAACAGGGTTCAGAAAGAAAAATATATGGAATCCTTGACAAATGTCATGATTTTATTTTCATAAGAATTGGTCATCTAAATCCATGATGTAAAACATATCAACGATTGTAAAAATTAGGCCAGTTTGGCGAGGAAGGTGACCTGAAAAGGAATAAGAATATATTGTGTTACATTTGAAATGTTTTGATTTTTTAGTGCCATGTTACTTATTAGTAAGACTAGTTACAAGACATGCCTTGGGTTCACTATCTGTATTTGACATTTCAACGCACTCTTCTTCTGCTTTGGAAGTCTCTTCATCCGAAGCATTCTCTTCATCTGTGTCCTCATCGAACACGAGCAAAGCATGTACTTCAGGGGGTAGTTCATTCCAATGAATTTCAGCTTTGATGAGGTGCCTTGTAACTACTGGGTCCAACGAAAACAGGAGACTACGCATTAATATCTGTTATTGTGTCCTTTCTGGAGGTCTTCCGGGTTTGGTGCTCCCGGAAAAACCTGTAATCCTTGTTTCGGGATTCTTGGGCCACCTCGGACAGCTTTCCGATGGCAGTAGGGCGTATCTGATCGCCTGAGCACCATGAATTAAGACTTCGTGGACAGTCGGAGGCACGGGATACCAATTATATAAGGACACGTACAATTGTGCAGTGTCTAAAGCATACGCGCTGAAGCCTCATCGTTCACCTGATGACCATTGGACAAAACCTAAAACCCAGAGAAAAGTATAAATATCGTGAAGCAAAGGAACCAAGTCCAAATATAATTGAATTGCGTTTTGTTGTTGTACCTGCAATATAACAGCAAATCTAATGATTAATTCATCACTGACTCCGGTTGCTTCTGATGCCTTTTTCGGCTTGTGAAAGAACCTTTTTGACATGTTGCCGGTGTTCGAGGTCCCAGTCCCTTGAACAACCCTGTCAACTTTCAGGCCCAGCCCTTTCCACTAAGCCTCCTGAATGGTGGATTTTTGATCTCTGACATCTTGCATTTGTTCATTCGTGGTGTTTCGTAAACTAGTTTTAAATAAACAAAAAATTTCACTGTACAGAAATACAGTGAGATCCATGGTATAGAAAGGTTCGGAGAGTGGTAGGCCATGAGTCACAGACAGTGGGTGTTGCGTTGCGGGTACAGGATGGGAGGGAGGAATGACCTAAGAAAAAGTAGTGTGGTGATTTTTTTTTTCGGCTTGCTTATAAGCAAATACTGCCAGCAAGAAAAAGTTGCAAGAAGTGGCAGTTGATTTTTGGTGGAAAATCTTTAGTATAGTGTATAATATCGATTAAATCAATCAGTGACACGTAACTACCTATAACTTCGGTTTCCGGCCGTGAAAACGCCGTAAAATCAGAGTACAGTGAAATATAAAATATGGAGAAGTTAAATGGTTGATACAATCTTTTTAGCGCATGCAGAAGGACTTATCCTTGTGAATTTACTCAACAAATACCCTCCAATATCCTGGTTGGTCCCAATAAGATATGAATGTTTAATTTTTTCCAAGTTTTTAAAATTGTCATGTTTGTGCTTCATTCCCTGCCACTTACACACTCCAAGCACATTATGTAGGGCAGGTATGAGGTACCTGGGGGTGTCTAGAATGAGTTCCCAAACTTTTTTCAGCGATTGCTTGACTTTGATTTTATCGATTTTTTGCCGGCTAGAATTGGTGTTTAGACCACCGTGCGGAGCCTCAACTGTCTTAGCTATTCAGCCCAGCAATGTGCATTCACCCAGGATGGTAGCAGTAAATTAAACTGAATTATGGTGGCTAATAGCAAATGTGTTCACACTTGCAACCACGAGTATTCTCTAAGAAAGTAAGATCTCTGATGAAATTATCCTTGTTCCTTTGATTTCAGGCCGACTTTAATCTAAGGTATGCGAGTGAATTTTTTTTTTCTAGTGGCTTTACGTCGCACCGACACAGATAGGTCTTATGGCGACGATGGGATAGGAAAGGCCTAGGAGTTGGAAGGAAGCAGCCGTGGCCTTAATTAAGGTACAGCCCCAGCATTTGCCTGGTGTGAAAATGGGAAACCACGGAAAACCATCTTCAGGGCTGCCGAGAGTGGGATTCGAACATACTATCTCCCGGATGCAAGCTCACAGCCGCGCGCCTCTACGTGCACGGCCAACTCGCCCGGTGTGCGAGTGAAAGCTCACTGGACTAAGGATATTGTAATGAAAAATCTCCATCTGTTTCATTACTCTTCATTTATTTCAGGATGGCCTAATATACGCACACATATTTAAATACAAGCAATTCTAACCAGTTATGAATGTCCACACTACTAATTACCAGTCTATTTACAAATCTCTCTACCTTATGGCGCAGCAAGGGTCCAGCCCGTTCCTTTACCATTACCTTCACTTTCCCCCAACCCCCAAGTCCAATCCACTCCTACAGCCACTGTGCATAGACAGCTGGATTTGAACACAATGCCCCTGGCTATACAACACACGACGACTGTTCGTCAGTTCGACTCCAATGATAGTCTAGTACTTTTCACAGTCCCATGCAGTGAACAACTGAACAGCTCAACAGTATTCAACAGCGGGATGATACTCACAACGGCGAACATTAACACAGGTCCATTTACCCTCGCACTCATGATAGAGAGTTTCCTCACTGGCTCATGGCGATCCTCAGTCCACACACAGTACAGTTCTGTCGTCTCCAGTTATACACTCACTGGTCTCTCCGTCACAACAACAGCTCCTGGTTCAGACCTCGGCAGGACACTAGCGACAGCCAATACCTCTGTCACCCTCAGCCCAGCCACTGAACCCCAACTCATTGAGTGACACACTGGCTCCACCTCTTAGCCCAACTGTCACTCCGAGTCCAACACTTGACTGAATGTCCGCGGCTTGCCTCCCTTTTTATAGCTAGCGTGATCTCATCCAGAAATTTCACGATGTCATTAGAAGCAGAACATTCCCGTTGAATCTCCAAGGAACTCACAGGTAAGCCGGCCGACGAGAACAATACACGGAAAGGCCGGCCCCATTCCACAAGCCGGCTAAGAGATTCCAGGTCGTCTGAGTCCCCAGCCCCTTCCTGGAAGTACCGAAAAGGGCTACCACAAGGCTGGCACGTAACAATATCTTATTCATCCAGAGGAAGCAGAGTTGGGCAGACTGTAATTGAATTAATCAGTAATGCATTACATTGTAACATTAATAATGAACAGAACTTACTTGATGCAACTACGTGGCAATTTTAATGAAAATGAAATATAGTAGTTAACCATTACAAATATAATGGTTAATTATAGGTTGGTTTAAAAAAAAAATCCCATCCTTCAAACCATGTGACCTTGCTATGTGGAGATGCTCTTGCGTCCCAGTAAAGCAGATAGCCGAGCTGCAGGTGCAACCATATCGGATAGGTATCTGTCGAGAGACCACACTAACGAATGGTTCATCTAAAGTGGGATAGCAGTTCGGAAGCTGCAAGGGCAACAGCCTAGATGGCTGACTGATATGGCCTTGTAAGAATACTTGACATGGCTTAGCTGTGTTGATACTGCTACACAGCTGAAAGCAACAAGAAACTTCTGCCACAACTAATTCCCGAGGACATGCCACTCTCTCTGTATGAATGATGTACTGATGATGGCTTCTCCCCAGGTAAAATATTCCGGAGGTCACATAGTCCCTTAGTTGGATCTCCGGGTAGGGACTACATGACAGCGAGCAATCATCAGGAAGTTGGATACTGACATTCTGAAAGTCGGCGCGTGGAATTTTAGAAGTCTGATTTGTTGTGGTAGGTTTGAGAATCTGAAAAGGTAGATGGATAGAATAAAGTTATATGCAGTTGGTGTTGTGTGTGTCCTCCGTGCCTACAAGTTCCGCAGCCCGCCGAACATGGACGTTTCCAGAGACCACGAGGCAGACTGCAGTGCGCTGAGGTGATCGTCGGTGACGTCAGCCAGCGCTATAAAAGGAGCAACGTTTCTCGCCTCTCCAGGACTCCCACAGTGTCCCATGTCCAGACTACACCGCAAGTCAGACACGGAGGTACCCTATTAAAAATGTGTTCTGAACAGGTGGACTGATTCCTGGCCGTGAGGTTTCACCTCTGGACATTGCCTCATTCATCCTGCATCCCGTAGCCACGTCGAGCACCCATCCAAGCATTCTGCTACTCACTCAAGTCCCCTACAGTGCTCCGATTCCAATCATAGCATTCTGCTATATATGAACATTAGACGCAAGTTCCTTGCAAGTTATACACCTCCTGTTAGAATTCTGCTAATACGAACTCTCTCTACAAGTTCCACTTGTTATTATACATGACCGATAGTTTCGACTATCAAGAACATTCTTTCATTTGAACAGACTGTCTCATCAAGACAAGATTGAATGTATATAGGAATCTCAATTGTACAAATGTAATAGTATTCAGGCCCTCAGCCTACTGCCTTATATTAACATTAAACGTGTGCAACTCAACAAGCTTCAAGAAAAGTTTAGTTCTATTTCATGTACATACTGTATAAATGTGTTGAAGCAATAAACTTTTATGTTGTGCCTTGTATACCAAGTTCCTTGTATACAACAGTTGGGATAAGTGAAGTACGTTGGCAGGCGACTACAGAATTATCAACACAAAATCAAACAAGGTAAATGCAGGAGTTGGTTTACTAACAAATAATAAAATAGGACAGCGGGAAGGCTACTACAACCAGCATAGTGAAAGGATTATTCTTACCAAGTACCTTAATTAAGGCCACGGCCACTTCCTTCCCACTCCTAGGCCTCTTCTATCCCATCGTCGCCATAAGACCTATCTGTGTTGGTGCGATATAAAACAAAGTGTAAAAAAAAATCTGATCCTCTAATAATTAAGAGGGGAGTACCCGCAGGGCAGTATTACTGGACTTTAATGTATACATCATTCAAATAAAGAACTGGAATCACAGTTAAGGCTATTTGTGGGTAATGTTATAATGTTCAGAGCAGTAAATGAGTTGCAGGATTGTGAGAGACTGCAGGGATCCTATAGGCAGCAGACAATGGTATTATGGTAAATGGGATGAAAGGTCAAGTTGTTTCACCAAGAGAAAAAGTCCTCTCAGTTTTAATTTCTGTGTTGATGGGGTGATAGTACCCATGCAGAACACTGTACGTACCTACTGTTTATATAAGGAATGATCATCATTGGGGACCATTATTTTATGTAATTGACCCTGTGCACTTGCTGAAAAGTATAAGAAATAACTGGCTAAAAAAAATTTTTTTTAAAAATCCATGTATTTTCCCGAGTTTCCCGATAAATGTGAGAGAAGTACAAATACATTTCAAATAGCTTCTCTGTCAGCATTGAGGAAACTTGTTAATTGTGAAGTTTAGTTATTCATTAACGATCAAGTCACTTTCCCCCTCAAATTTAGAAAGAGAGAATGTTAATCTTGTTTTAAAAGTATTTAATTTTGTTATTGAAGCTCTTTTGGAACTTGGTCCTAAATATAACATACCGAACTTCACAGGAACTGCTGCCTTCATCAAGATTAGTATTAGAAATGTTAAGTCAAAGTACAAGGGTGCTCATCTGAATGGTGTTCACAAATATCCTCTCACTAATTCTGAAGATGATGTTAAATTTGTTTTTTGAACAAGTTTCTTGACTGGCTAGATACATGGGAGAAAATGAACTGTGATACTGGTAGGTATTCAAAAGAAACACACACTGCTTTGAAGCAAACAACATATGCTATTACAGAAATTGTATCCTACTGTCAAAATCAAAATGAACTTGGCTTCAGTTATATTCTACCAGGAAAATTTCAGATAGATCAATTGGAAAGTAGATTTAGCTTATATAGATAGTTATCAGGCGGCCAATATCATGTTTCGCTTCGACAAATGTATGTGACTGAAAAAAAATTTGAGAATGCAGTCAACTGTTAGTTTCTTCTTGCAAACAAAGACTGGACCTTTAAACATCAAGGATATGTCCACTGATACCGATTTCACTTTAATAAAAGAAAATTTAGAATCATGTAATGATTTCCCAATATCACTGATGATGCTGACATTCAGCAAGCCAAAGAGAAGATACCTGTAATATTGTGCATGTTGGAGGTTATACAGTTTACTCTGTTATGAAAAAACTAAACTGTGTTGATTGTAGATCTGTATTGCAAATTGACAGAGATTGCAATGAAGCAGACACTGATGCCATACGACTTACAATGAACCTTGATAGAGGTCAACTTTCCGGGCGAGTTGGCCGTGCGCGTAGAGGCGCGCGGCTGTGAGCTTGCATCCGGGAGATAGTAGGTTCGAATCCCACTATCGGCAGCCCTGAAGATGGTTTTCCGTGGTTTCCCATTTTCACACCAGGCAAATGCCGGGGCTGTACCTTAATTAAGGCCACGGCCGCTTCCTTCCAACTCCTAGGCCTTTCCTATCCCATCGTCGCCATAAGACCTGTCTGTGTCGGTGCGACGTAAAGCCCCTAGCAAAAAAAAAAAAAAAAAAAAAAAAAAAAGAGGTCAACTTTTGATTCCTTCCCCTGTGGCAGAGCATATAATGTACGCTTTCATCGCTGTTCCTAAGTTGTGTTTAGATTCTGACGTAAGTTTTGGAAGGCTAAAGGTCACAAAAATATTGCAGCTTCTGTAATGATGAATTTATTGGAGAGTGAAGAGATAGGTTTAGGTGTCTGTTGCCCAAATGGTCATGAATCTGAAACAATTCTGAAAATGATTGTGTTTTTGGCTGTAAATATTTTGTTAAATAATTACAGCACAGAGAAGGTCAATTCCGAAAGTGTTGCTTCAGGAATTAAATGCAAGTTACAGACTTTTAGCTGAAGGCAGATGGCTATAGAATTTTTAGTTTTGGAATGTTTCCAACATTCTCTTAACAGCTTTTGCATGAACACACATGTAGCCTCTATACAAGAATCATTACTGCCAATTCCTGAGGATATTTGAATCCTGCCCTATCTGCAATTAATTCGTGCTCTTTACCACACACCAGTTTCTTATCCACTACTAAGTTTCCAGAACAGTTTTGACACTTTAGCATCCTTAAAACAGAATAACAATGGTAACCAGCATCATAAGTTAGCACGGCTGAATCTCAATGAGATGTTTTCCAACGACGTTTAGATAAATTAATGTAGTTGGAATATTTCTAGACAATGAAAATAATTGTTAAATCCAAGAAGTCTTGGGGAGATTTTGGTAATAACCTGGAAAGGCTCGGTTAAGTTGCAGGGAACCTTTCTGGGCAGGAATGAAGAATCTTAGAAAGGGAGGGAAGAAGGAAATGAATTGTATTTTGGGTAAATCAGGTAACTCATAAAAGATCACAGGAAATCACTGGTCAGGTGGAAGGAATATTTTGATAATCTTCTCATCGTAAAAGGAAATCTTTCTGGTAACATCACAAACAACCAGGCTCATGTGGAGCCGAACAATGACGGTGGTGAAATTACACTTGAGGAAGTGCAGAGGATGGTAAATGAGCTCCATTGTCAAAGCGGCAGGAATATATGAAATTAGACCTGAAATGGTGAAATATAGTGGGAAGGGATGAAATGGCTCCACAGAGTAACAAGATTAAGATACAATATTGGATGAAAGCGAATTATTTCACTTATCAGTATAACAAAGAAGTTGTTCACTGGCATTATGGAAAGGAGGGTGCGATCAGTGGTTGAGAGTAACTTGTAAGAAAACTAGTGTGATTTCAGACCACAGAGGGGCTGTCAGGATCGGAATTTCAGTAGTGCCAGGTAATTGAAGAATGCTACGAGAGAGTATATAGTTATGTTTGTTTCGTAGACCCGCAGAAGGCATGTGACAGAGTACTGAGGGAAACATGTTAAGCATACCGGGGGATTATGCGACTAAGGCTAGATTATTAAAAGCAATCAAAGGCATTTATTTTGAGAATTGTGCTGCGGTGAGAATTAATGTTAGAATGAGTTCTCGGTTCAAGGTATTTACAGGTGTTAGACAAGGCTGTAAACTTTCATCTTTGTTGTTCATAGTTTGCATGGATCATCTGTTGAAAGGTATAAAATGGCAGGGAGGGATTCAGTTAGGTTGAAATTTAGTAAGCAAGTTGGCCTATGCCAATGACTTGGTCTTGTTGACAGACTGTGCTGAAAGCCTGCAGTCCAATATCATGGAACTTGAAAATAGGTGCAATGAGTGTGATATGAAAATTAGCCCTTCCAAGGCTAAATTGATGTCGGTAGGTAAGAAGCTTAAGAGAACTGAATTAATAGTTGAGAATACAAAAGCAGAACAAGTATATCACATCAAGTATTTAGGATGCGTGTTCTCCCAGGATGGTAGTATAGTAAGCAAGATTGAATCAAGGTGCAGCAAAGCTAATTCAGTGAACTTGCTGTGTGATGAACAATATTCTTTAAGAAAGAAGTCAGTTCCCAGACAAAACTATCTTTACACCAGTCTGTTTCAGAGTAACTTTGCTTTACGGGAGTGAAAACTGGATGGGCTCAGGATATCTTATTCGTAACTTAGAAGTAACAGGCATGAAAGTAGCGAGAATGATCACTGCTACAAATGGGTGGGAACAGTGGCAGGAGGGTACTCTGAATGAGGAGATGAACTTTATTGGTGAAGCGGTATGCATAAACCGGCTTCAGTGGTGGGGTCATGTGAAGTGAATGGAGGAGGATATGTTACCTAGGAGAATAATGGACTTGGTCATAGAAGGTAAGAAAAGTAGACCTTGACGATGCTGGTTAGCCTTGGTTTCTAATTATTTAAAGATCAGATGTATGGAACTAAACAAGGCCACAAGGCTTGTTACAAATAGACGATTGTGGCAGAGTTTAGGGAGTTCAAAGAGGCTTGCAGATTGAACACTGGAAGCCTAAAAATTTATCATGAATATGTGTGAATGTATCATTACTGAGTGGATAACCTAACACCAATATTTAGTTTGCTTATGGTACGTTCATTTCAGATAGTTCAGGTACTTGTAATGCACCTGAAGGTCTAAATTTGAATTGTTTGTGCTTATTTGGTAAAAAATAATTTGAGAAAATAATTTTCTTGACATAATTATAGAATTCTCCTGTAATAAAGTGACAGTATTTATTGCAAACTATACACTATACCTATGGCCATCTCCAAGATCCTTCCCCCATATTCAGTAATCCTGAAGAAGCGAGCTTGCAGGAATTTGTCGAAATACCAAACTTAAAATGCTGTACTCTTGGATATTTGGTTTATATAAAGTACACAATGTATTTTATAGCTATCACAACAATACAGAATATCTCTTTGGATGACATTTTTCTGTAATAAAACTATGTAGAGTATGTAAATTCCTTACAGGGTGAATATTCCCAAGAAATACTGGACCGTATGTATTCAGATTTTTTGAAAGTATAATGGACCTTCTACTTAAATGATTTGTACTGGTAAGTAAACCATAAATTGCTAGCATGTGAGCTCATTACTGTTTGATTCATCAATAAACTGTCTCATATGCAATACTTTCTTGACTGTGTCTAACAACTATTATGAATATATTAGAGAATCAAGGGAACATGTTTTACTTTTAGTTATCATTTATTTATTTGTTTATTGCAGAAATTCGGCTGAAGTTTACCCTACATAATTTTGCATAAGAAATCTTGATTTGAATATATACTGGAAATCATGTTTTATTTAGGTTCTCTGCAGACGATATTTCGAAGATATTTTGTTAGGTTTATTTAGCTGCTGAATTTTAAATGAAAACATAGCATAATTAAGAACATGTGCAAGTACAACGCTTTTTATTAATAGCTATAAAGGAACTTCATGTTGGCTAGCAGCAGAATGGTGTCCACGTAACCACCTGTGATGTCACACTCGTATGCTGTGGCCTTGTCTATCAGTGGTCACGCCTCAGCTATGTCCAGCACAAATCTCACCTGGAGTGACAGGAATTTGAACCACAGAACCCAGCAGTGAAAGGCCAGCGTGCTTCTGCCTGAGCCACAGAGGCTTGGTCAGGATCACCCATATTAAATATATCAGTGATTAATTTTGTATCATAGTAGGGCGTTCCTAATGAGTATACATATAACTGCCGAAGCAGTCGTTTTGACCACTGTATTAATTATCGCAATAAAATGTATTATAACACGTCTGAGGTTCTCATCGAGATATAATCATCTGCTCAAAATTATTCTATCAAAAATATATAAACATAAAAATGGAATTCTGATATAATACAAACAGAAGGAGCATTGTTTCCTCTGCATCTACCATATAATTTTTCATTTGTCAGCTTGACACAGTAAACATGTCTCGTTGGCCACCATCTCTCACCTATGAAGCTTTGCCAAGTCTATTGCATAACATTCAAGAAGATATATCTGATGTCGAGTGTGGTCCAGATATAGAGGACCTAAGATGAGAAGCTGCAGACAAAGATTACTGTCAATCAAATGATCCCTCGGAAAGCAGTGATTCAGATCATGCTGAAAACCGGATTTTTCGTGCTGAAGGTAAATGATTTCTAATAATTAGCATAACAAATTTGGTGAAATTCCTTGATTTTTACCATATTCAAATTGCAATGATGCCTCTCATAGGCTGAGTACTGACGAGTTTTCAACTATTCTATTACAGCTGTAGAAAGTAACCTGGAAAGCACGGTACCAGGCGGACGCGTCAATCGAGATAAGAGCCTCCTATGGTCAGATCCAGTGTTCTACCCAGAATGTTTCATCGGCCATGTGGTAGGAATGAGTAGCCGGGTGGGGAATACAACGTAAAAAAGGAATACAAAATTTCAATTTATCCCCTTCAGGGAATTAATTGTAATATCAGTAGAGTTGCTACTTTTTGATATAAGAAATAGGGGACATTTACCTAAAAATACAGGATTGTTTAGAAAAATAAGGAACAGATCATAAATACTTGAAAATCAAACATTAGGTACCAATTTCAATTATATTATAATTAGTTTCATTAACAGAATAAGATAATTATTGAAATTTGTAAAAGAAACTAACTTATACCCTCTTAACAGTACAATGCATTAGGTATGACAAAACATGTAGAAAAAACATTATTAGAACTACCTTATTTTCTCCATCTGTTCTTTTACATTTGATTTACCTGACTTTAAAATTGCGCTGTCTAACTGTATCATGCAGAACTCTCTACAAGACATGTTCATGTTTACAGTAATTAGCAGTTCACTTTTGAATACCTGTTTCTCCTGTCTGACCAGTTCTTAGATATTAAGGAGAAAATGCATTCAATAAATATATTTAACCCAGGAACACTCATTACAAAAGACACAAGTTTTTCTAATTCTACTAGTTTCTGTTGTCCTTTATGACCAGTAAACACCGACAACCACTTGTTTGAGGCACCATCTGTACTCTCCAAAATACTGGCAGGAATGTTCCCAACAGGACATAACTCTTCATACAGTTCCTTCACATCAATTATTTTAGTTAACTGGAGGGATTTCACTGCAGCTTCCAGAGAAGAAGAATCTGTGCTTCCGTTTAAAAACTTGTACCTTCGCTGCAACGTTCTCCTCCAAGAAATTGTATGATTTTTTAAAGTAGTTTAAGGCTTATTGATAGAACTGCATAAAACTTTTCCCCGGTTTGGTTCTTTCTGAAGAAGACAGAGCATCCATGGCATCTTAACCACAATTCCGAAGAAATTATTATCTTTCCTTTGTTCCAGTTTTCTCTTCAGTAACCACATGGTATCATAAGCTTCAACCATGCAAATAGTGTATCTTTCTATGATCTTGATGCACTGAACAGAAATCTTAGCTAAATTGCTGAATAATAGTAAACGTTATTTCTAGCAAATATATCCTTAAGTTCTGGATCAAAGTATTTCTTCAGAATTTTGGAACAGTCCTCTCCCAGTGATTTGAAGTAGTTTTAGATGGGAGGCCAGTTGTGGATTAATCTTTCTACTGCACATTCTAAAGAAAGCCAGCGAGCTGAAACGTGTATCAACATCTCTATTCATTCAACGTCTAAAAACTAAAAAATTTATTCAGGTCTTCACAGCGCTTTGCAGACATGAAAAAATGACTATGTATTTTCAGAATAACATTTTCTATGTCTATACCAAGGCAATCCGTTGTATGCCTCATTGTATTGTGGACAACGTGAGGTGAGCAATTTTACTTCAAAATTCTGCGATGTGCATCATGAAGTAGCTTAAAAACAGAATTGTGCTTACCGTAATTGACATTTAGTGTTTTCTTAAGGCAAGCCATTTTCATGAACTACCTAAATTACACACTCATAAATTGAACTTGCGGTTTCCAGAAACTTCTTTTGTTATTATTACCTTTATTGCTGGCATTTGTAGCAATTAAAAAGAAACTGTTTTTAGAAACAAGTTCTGTCACAACATCTTTTAGAGACTTTGTAGCCAATATATCTTGCACCAAACTTTCTCCTTTTGTTCTTCCACACAAAACAGTTAGCAACACTGGAATTCCAAAAAATATGAGATATTAGGTGATTCAAATAATCTACGCTGGTGTAACTAAGGTTATGTTTTACAGTGTGAAACACAAGAGTTAATTCTGTTGTTGTCACTTTATCTTGCTGTGTTTAAGAGGTCACATGATTAGAAAAATATGAATTCAGATTTTTCGTTTTACTATGTGATCTTGTATTTGTTTTATGGATTTCAGTTCTAGCATGTTGCTTAAGATATGACTCACCGCCATGAAATATAGAGAATTCAAGTGCAGAGATGGAACGTGGGACCTTGTGGCATTGTCTCCAATAACAGGTTTCACCCACATGTACGACGACTGCCAGCTATTTTGATGACGTTACTTGTTGAACTTTCTTCTTAGGAGTTGTATTGACTGAACTTCCATCAGAATCTGACATCTTAACACTGATGTCTTTGATGAGCTTTGATAACTTCACAATTTACGTAGATTTAGTCTCAAACAGCATGAGCAACCACGTTGGAAATTGGAATGGAAGACCTAAGTAAGTACGCGGCAGAAGATTAGGTAAATAACCCAGCATGCTCAGCTTTATCAGCAAATGGCGAGACATTGAGAGATTTCTTTGTTGTGAGGGCTCCAAAGAGAGAGAGAAAAAAAAAATGGAGCGAACCAATTTTTAACTTCAATGGCACTCAAATCAAATAAGGATTTTAAAATATTTAGAAACCAAAAAAAAAGACAAACGCTCGCTTTCAGTTGATAATATGGGAAGGAAAATTTACACCTCAAATACGGGATAGGTGGTAAATCTAAATATCAGACAGGTGAACATTAACTGCGTAATTCAACTATTTTAGGGTTATCACGAAGTCAGGTCTCCTAAACAAAATGTATTTACAGTTTGAAAAAATAGCTGTTGAACTTTCCATGAAAAACAAGGTACTTCATATAAAGCACCTGCTTAATGATGAAGATCCTCTAAAGAGCAGGAATAAAAAAACAAAGTTGACGTTATCATTCAGCATTCCTTTGCCACTTCATTCCAGAGTTTGATGATGATGATGATGATGATGATGATGATGATGATGATGATGATGCTTGTTGTTTAAAGTGGGCTAACACCTAGGTCATCGGCCCCTGATGGTATGAGACGAGACAAAATGGATTAAAATTTATAATTAACCCACTGACTAGGATTAGAAGAATGATGAGGAAAATTATTATGAATTTAAAGTAAGCAGTGGATCTAATTCGCAATACCATATTTCCCTCTACAATTAAAAAGATTAAAATGTAATAAAATTGAAAAGGCACTGACAGTGAAGTAAAATAACAAATTTAATTCAAATTAAAAATACACAAAGATAGATACACACATAGTCGATAGAATAAAATAATAGTTAATAATAAAAGAAAATTTAAAAACAAACAAACTTCATTTTTAAACAAGATAAAACAGGCCACTTTCCCCTCATAAAATGGAGAACCAGGTCAACTGGCCAATCGTCATACCGTTGCTCCTTTTATCCCTTATGAACTTCTTATGATGATCTGCATGTCGGCGGTTCCACATCACATTGTGTTCGAAGACAGGTTCAGATAGCAAGTGAGCAAGTGGTAGAGCTGGGAATGGAGCAGTTGCTCATAAAATTGCAATCTGTAGTGCGAGTGCAGCGCTCAATCCTGTGTTCTCCGGTAGTAAACTGTTGCTTAGAAACCAATCGGTGCTTCGGAGGGCGAGTGCAGGACAGAGGAACAGTACTGAAAGTGTAATAATAATAATAATAATAATAATAATAATAATAATAATAATAATAATAATAATAATAATAATAATAATAATACTATTTGTTTTACGTCCCGCTAACTACTTTTACGGTCTTCGGAGACGCTGAGGTGCCGGAGTTTAGTCCCGCAGAAGTTCTTTTACGTGCCAGTAAATCTACCGACACGGGGCTGTCGTATTTGAGCACCTTCAAATACCACCGGACTGAGCCAGGATCGAACCTGCCAAGTTGGGGTTAGAAGGCCAGCGTCTTAACCGTCTGAGCCACTCAGCCCGGCATACTGAAAGTGTGCTCTCTTGCAGTTCTTGTAGTTGTGCGCAACAGATGTGCTAGTGACGTAGTAAATAACTTACTGCTTTATAAGTATGAAGAAGGCGAATATATGAAATACATACACTCTCATTTATCGTTAGTGTTTATTATTATTGTTATAATTATTATTATTGTCTACCTCTGTGGTGTAGTGGTTAGTGTGATCAGCTGCCACCCGTGGAGGCCCAGTTCGACTCCCGGCTCTGCCACAAAATTTGAAAAGTGGTATGATGGCTGGAACGGATTCCACTCAGCCTCGGGAGGTCAACTGAGTGGAGGGGGGTTCAATTCCCTCTTCAGCCATCCTCGAAGTGATTTTCCGTGGTTTCCCCACTTCTCCTCCAGGCAAATGCCGGGATGGTACTTAACGTAAGACCACGGCCGCTTCCTTCTCTCATCCTTGTCTATCTATTCCCATCGTCCCATCCCCCCACAAGACCCTTGTTGAGCATAGCAAGTGAGGCTGCCTGGGCGAGGTCCTGTCTTCCTCCCCGATCACCGAGCGAGTTGGCCGTGCGGTTAGGGGAGAACAGCTATGAGCTTGCATCTGGGAGATAGTGGGTTTGAACCCCACTGTCAGCAGCCCTGAAGGTGGTTTTCTCATTTTCACACCACGGAAATGCTGGGTCTGTATCTTAATTAAGGCCACTCCCTTCCCACTCCCAGGCCTTTCCTATCCCATCTCACCATTAAGACCTATCTGCGTTGGTGCGACGTAAAACAAATTGTACACAAATAAGAATAAATAAGTATCCCCCGACCCAAAGTCTCGTGCTCCAGGACAATGCCCTTGAGGGGGTAGTGGTGGAATCCCTCGCTGAGTCCAAAGGTAAAACCAACCCTGGAGGGTAAATGGAAAGAAAGATTATTATCTGTTGTTGTTGTTGCACATCCCATTAACCGCTTCTGTGGTTTTCTGCGATGTCGAAGTGGTGGCAATTTTGTCTCGCAGGAGTCCATTAATGTGCCGGTAAACCTGCTGACATGAGGCTGTCCTTTTTTAGCACCTTCAAGTATCACCAAGCAAAGTCGGAATTGAAACCGCAAACTTGTGCTCAGAAGGCCAACGCTCTACTGAGCCCGGTACAGCATATACAAAATTCCAATGAGTTCTTACTCTTCAGTAACAAATGAGCTACGAGTATAATTCATGTAAGAGCATATAGTATATAGTGCATGTTTACATGTTATGGAATATAATTATTACTTTAACATTTTTACTATTAATAATATTGTAAATGTATTTGCAAGGGTATAATATATATGGCAATATTCAATCTGCATTATTCTATCCACCTGCACCTATAGCAAACTGAATTTCAACAGATCAAAATCTGTTATTCATAGCGTAAGAAATACTGTAATGCGGCAATCTTGGAACGACTGCAGCATTTGAATGACAAATGTAGGAAAACACATGCATCTGTGAAATTAGTACTGAAACCTAAATTGTAATTCCACCCAAGATCACCGTTACAACATTGCCCACATTCAAGCATTTGAATGTTCTGCCAGTGAATTCAATCGGAGGACTACCGGAGGTCTCCAGAGGAAGAGCGAAAACAACTGCTCCGCTCCTACCATTCCGAGCTCTATAAGTGATCAGTGAACATGTGTATAGAGTGCGAAGATAGGAAGAGTGGGAGAGCGGGTGACCTTGAAAGAACCAGTCACAGTCCAAGTTACAGGATGGCCAGCGATGTGCCAGGCTCGAAAATCAAACGTGTTTGAGACAATGGATGAGGCGAGGATAGCAGCCAGCAGCGCCCGGCTTACAGGGTAAAAGCACCGATTGAGATCCATTGGTTTGTTTCATCATCGCCTAACATCCAGCAGCGAGGCTTGGCGATGTGCCAGCAGCGAAGCTGCAGCATAAACGTACCCTTATAAAGAATCCAAATGTAAGATCTGTCATATTTCTGAATGAATTCATAAAGCCTGTTACAGACTAGTATTTCAGTACTCTACTGTCATTGAGTAACATTGTATGCTTGTATTGGTATTTCTGATGGTACTACAATAATGCTCAGAACTGTAAGTTTTGTTATTCTTGTATATTTAATCTTTGAGTTCTGTAGGGGTAGCCAGTCTGTTTACTTTTGTGAAGTAAGCATGCAAGTAATCTTTCTTGTAGTTGTGTATCAAGATACCATTATTACTGAAAGATAGTGCGCTGTAATAATTGACAGCTTGTATCCAAGGGAATAAACAATATGTATAAACATAAATCAGCCTTAGCTAAGCAATGAGTTGCTGAACTTTTGATAGGAAAATGATGGGGATCAGCTATTACCGAACAGGAGCCTCCATTGAAGAAAACAGGGACAAAAGGTCATGAAATGTTATCGGAATAAGATTGTTCTCATCAGGAAAGTGTCGCATCAACTTCAAGACATGTTAAGTCCTGCACCTATAGCCAACAATCGTGACATGACAGAAACTACAATCCCCATAACTTCGACTCAGGAAAAGTTGCATTGTGGAAAACAAAATGCAGGTGAATCATTTTCCGTTCTTTGGAGACGTAGAAGAAGAGACAAGCTTCCAGAGTTACCACTATTTGTACGGAAGCTGCTAAGAAAAAAAAAAGGAAGGAAAAACATACGGTTCTGGTGACTTTTAGGTAATGAATCAGGAAGAAAACTTCACTTGAACTTTGCTTTAATTTTCCTGCCAATTGTAATTTTACATTTAAGTCCCATTTTTCTCCCATAATATTCCACCAAATGTAACAAAATTTGTATGGTATATGTATCACAGCTATAACAGGAAACCTGCATATGGAATATTTTATTGCAGAATTTTTACAAGTAGTAGGGATTTTTAAGTCCAAAATTTTAGAACATACAAATTACACAAACTTTAGTCCTTATATAAATTATGTACCAAGATCTTAGCTGGAGTACGGGTGCTCATTCGGTTATACTAATTGGCATCGTATACTTTTATATACGTACTTGGCTTCCCGCAGCCGTGACAGGTTCTGGACCTTCGAAACTTTCTCCACTCTACTTTGGTGTTTGGCCGCAGCGCGTGACCTTGAGTGTGCCACGTAGTCACCGGGAGCTGGCGGCTTTCTTCTACAGATCTGTTCGTCTGCGAATTCAAGCCTTTTTGATCTTCGCAATTTGATTGTTAATGTTGTGACTTTGTGCAGAACAGAATGTGATGTCGTGTCTTTGTGCCTAACAGTGAAAAACTGACCTCCAACATTCTTAAACATTTTACATGTTTTTTATGGCTGATGATGACCTAGACTAAGGTCGAAACCGGTCCCATTTAAATAGAAATGTGATTGCTACGTTTCTTTCTTTTGAGTATTGAACAGGTTGAACCTCCAGTTATTTAATTTTTAACATGTACAGAAAAATCGATTCGTTGTGCTTTTTTTATTGCTATTGGCTTTACGTCGCACCGACAGATAGGTCTTACGGCAACGATGGGACAGGAAAGGGCTAGGACTGGGAAGGAAGCAGCCGTGGCCTTAATTGAGGTACAGCTCCAGCATTTGCCTGGTGTGAAAATGGGAAACCACGGAAAACCATCTTCAGGGCTGCCGACAGTGGAGTTCGAACCCACTATCTCCCGAATACTGGCCGCATTTAAGCGACTCGTAGTGCTTTTTGAAGAAGTCTTATCTACCTAATTACAAATTCCCATTAACCATCCATCCATTATCTAAAGGCTAAGCCTTGTCGCTGCAGCCACATCCCACGGTCTTCAGCAGTACTTTTCATCGTGACATAGGAAGCAAAACCCAGCTGAGTGATTTTGTTCCTAAGATATGAGAAGTGGTCTTCCTCTCGACTTCTTCCCTAAGACCTTTCCTTTGAAGACATTCTGAAGAAAGGTGTCATGTTGTAGGACGTGTCCAAGAAATTTAGCTTTCCTCTGCTCTATAAATAAAATTAAGGTCCGTTTCTCATTAACGTCATTCAAGATTTGGATATTAGTCTTTTTCTCTGTCCAACTCATCCCTGTCAGTCTTCTCCAGAACCACATTTCCACAGCTTCTAGTATTGATTGTGCTTGTTTTCCCAAAGTCCAGGTCTCACAACCGTAAGTTAGCACACTCCAAACAAAGGTTTTAACAAATTTCTTCCTGTTTTCAATTCCTATGTGCTTACTTAACAATAGATTTTTCCTTCTTTGAAACACTTGTTTTGCCATAGCAATTCTTCTTTAGACTTCTGTCAGGCACTGATTAGCATTGGTAATAACACTACCCATATAAAAAAATTCTTTAACCTGATCTAGTTTTTCACAGCCTAATGTTTGTTTTCAATTCAGTCTTCTTTTGAACGACCATCATTTACGTTTTCTTTGTGTTTATTTTTAGCATGAACGTCTCTAACATGTTGTTTAGTATACCAAGCATCCTAGTCATTTTGTGCTATGTTCTTTCTTCTATCTTGTCAGTCTTTCGTTGCACTTTATTTTTTCATTTTATTTAATTTATTTCTTCTACCACATTTGTCCCTGATTCGCCTGGAGACCTTGCTGTTTACTTTGCATGCACATACGATGGAACAAAAAGACCCTTAATTGTAGCTAAGATGGTGTTGCCACCTCCCACTCTTAAGGCTAGTGCACAGTGAGCTAGCTATCTAGTGGTGAACCAGAGTACCAATTACATCTTAATAAAATTTCATGAAAAAAAATGGGATTAAAATTTTTTTTTTTTTTTGGAAAATCTCTTAACTGTAACCTATATGCAAGAAATGTTCATGATATCTCTACTTTTATGTAGGTGACATTTTCACAAAGTTTCATGAAAATCCATGCATTCAGTAAAAGTATGTTTATCTCAGGAGTGTCGCCATAACCAATTGCAATTCTAATTAAAATATGTCTAAACACAGTTTAAAATTACTGAAGTTTAGTTATTTTATTAGAAATTAGCATGCTTATTTTATTATTGCAAAATAATTGTGTGGCAGGAGAAAAACCTCTCTAGAAATTTAGCTATTATTAGAATCGTATTATTTATATTGATCCTTTCACGGCCCATTATTATATTATTATTTATTTTCCTCAAATTGTACATGATAATAAGCTTTACAGCTTTTGCCATGTCAGAAAACAAGGTGAAATTCTTTATGCTTCACAGAGAACTTGCTCCGAGTCTTCAGAAGAAAATCCTGTCTGTTCACGAGCAAGACTTCTCTAATAAGGAAGGTTTGATTTTAAGAATGCTTTATCATTGGTCTATAGTAAGTGGTACTCTCATTCGCCACTAGATGGGTGGCTCACTGTGCACTAGCCTTACGAGTGGGAGGTGACATCACCATCTTAGCTACAATTAAGGGGTTTCTTGTTCCAACGTATGTGCGCGCAAAGTAAACAGCAAGGTCATCAGACAAATCAGGCACGAATGTGGTAGGAGATGTAAATGAAATAAAATGAGGGGGTGAGAGACCAAGGAGTATAAGTGATATTTTTGAAAAAAAGGAGTTAAGTGCGGAAATGGATACCTAATATATGTAAAATTATTGTGGCCAAGAGATACAAGTGCACCTCCATCTGGTACTGTGATCTGGTGAGTGAAAGAAAAACTGCTTAAGTAAATTATCTGTTTTCTTTGGAGGCCAAGAGGTGTATGTGACTATATGTGACTATATGTGACCTGGCCATCAATGTCTGCTTATTAATGCATACAGTGTTCCTGTTTTGAAGTGAAAATTTGTGGTGCTTATAAGTGAATAAAGGAACTGTACTGCCTTTCTTCCTTTCATTCATACATATATTCATATCTTTTTTTTATATACCAAAATGATGGAAATAAGAGTGAAGAAGTTAAAGTAGCCCTAGTAAAGGAACACATTGGAAACTTCCCAAAGTACAGTAGCCATTATTCATGCCAGAAAGCACCTAACAAGAAATATCTTGCTGCTAACCTAAATCTTAAGAGAATGTATCAGATTTATAAGGAATCTTGTGAAGGGAAGCAAACTGAACCAGTACGGGAAAGCTTTTACCGACATATTTTTAACACATCCTTTAATCTCAGCTTCTATAGGCCACATACAGGCACGTGCGACAAGCCAACCAAGCTGAAAAATACCATTGACCATCGTTTGCCTGACGAAAAAAGTAATGGTCTTGTCAAAAGGAGTTCCATTTATGGAAAGAAAAAAGCGCTCGGAAAAAACTGGTGGATGTACAAAAACTGGTTGAAAATTATCCTAAAGGCTGTGGAAATACGTAAAAATCCTAACAGTTTCAACAGGGACACAGGCTATCAGTTAAGCAATACATGGTTCCCAGCCATTAAAGATGTACATATGTCCTTTTACTATTGTTATTTCATTTCGGTGTTTTCTAAATTCGTACTCTCCTCATCGCTAGATGTTTCATACTTTTCATAACCTGTATACACCTGTTATGGTATTATTCTTTCTTCTTTTCAGTTACGTATCTTCAACATTGTAGAACGTCATTCTTTCGGCCTCCCCTCCCTGACTCGCACCCTTTTCTCGTTTTTCCTGCTACACACTTTTCTTTCCATCTTCAACTCTGTTTTTTCTTCTACCTTGTCAGTCTTTCGTTGCACTTTATTTTTTCATTTGAGGGGGTGAGAGGCCAAGGGGTACAAGTGACAAAGTTACTTTTGAGAAAATCGAGGTTAAAGTTTAGATTGGATATTTAATTCTAGGACATACATATGGAAATATTATTCATATATCACGTTAAGAGAGTGTTTTGTGTGTCCATGCCTATTGTTACTGTAGCAAAAGTTTCCATCAGTCGACAGTAATCATTGATACTGTGATAAAAGGTGTCACTTGTACCCCTTGGCTTCCAAGTGAGAACTGAAAAGGTAGGAGGTGAATAAAATTTTATATGAATTTGCAAATCTACTTGTATAATATGAACCAAAATTAAATATAGAACAATTGTGTCTTAAAATTTATAAAATGAACTGTAAATTTCTGAAAATTATCTCTTCAGATTAATGAACTTAAAAAAATACAGAAAATATGATCAACTCTAAATTTCTTGATGGATTTCATTTAATCTGAAACACTGTCAAACATATTGTCAATTGCATTGTCTGAGTAACAGTTCTATGGGAAAATGTGTTCAACTCCTGCTGCACATGTTGGTTCCAAGACCTGTAACTGGTTCGTTTCTGTTCTGTTTTTCCCCCCACAAGCTTCGAATGTCTCTATGCTCTTGTGGACTGACTTAGGCACTCAGTTGTCTGTATAATCTGTGATGTACAGGAGGAACGAATGGTAGAAGGAAATCTTGATACTTATTTCCATTAATTTTTGGCAACGTTGACCTGCGAGTAAGCGATGGCAATGTCCGAACATCTCTTCCAACTGCTTTAGCTTTAATCTTGTATATTGAAGAGTTCCATATCTTTGTTTAATGTTACATTTACAGAACAATGTCCATGGTTCATCCTTTGTTTTGTCCTGTATAGTCACTAAGTGCAGTCAGATGCATGATGGTAGGTAGCAAACTGTTTATAAATTTTAACAGACAGGACATGATCTCTTGACATCCCTGGGAAGCATCGCCTTTAGGATCATTTTCAACCAGTTTTTGTACATCCACCAGTTTTTTCCGAGCGCTTTTTTCTTTCCATAAATGGAACTCCTTTTGACAAGAGCATTACTTTTTTCATCAGGCAAACCATGGTCAATGGTATTCTGCACACCTCCAGTGTTTAGTATGGTTAAGAGCTCGAACATCTTGGAACACGATATTATGGTCCATTGATAGGACATGCTCAGCTGTTGCTGACTTATCTGCCTGGTTGAGATAGATATTTTCTTGGTGAACCTCGATACCAATGGACCGCCAATTTGGCCAATGTACACCTTGCCGCAAGTATAGGGAATTTTGTACACCCCAGGGTGTATTAGTAGGGATATGTTGTCCTTGTTTTCACCTAAACCGTGAGCAGTTTTTGTGACGGTGCCCAAACACTGTTTTTATATTGTTCTCTGCAAAATGTACAGAATTTCATGTCTTTTTCTGGCACAGCAATAGCCCAAGAGCTTATTATCCAGTCTAGAATCCTACTGTAATTAAAATAGGTTTAATTGCAGTTTGAAATTTTGTGTAACTATTCTTATTAGACAGTATAGTTGAGGACAAAACATGACGACCTCAGTTCCTAGAAGCGAGCTGGAAGCCACCTGTAAATCCCACCTTGCACCCTGCTGAGTTAATGAGCTCTAAGTGATCCTTGTTTGTTTTGGAGAGGCTGCCAAACCACTTTCTTCCTCACTCTCTGTAGCATTTACCCTTTCTTCGTGTAGAGTGCAGTAGCCGATTTGGCATCTATGGCTGCAGCAGCGGTAGTAAATCCTGTTAGTCACTAAAAGACACCGAGCTGCCGCTGGAAAGTAGTGGTGTGAGGCGAGGTCGTTATGATTTGTCCCCAACTATATCTTGCTTTTTTCTGTTTGCCAGTAGTAGTAACAACAATAATAATCTGTCCTTTATACGTATTTAATGAACCTACACATTTCTATAGTTAGTCTCTTATTCCTAGTATATTATATAATTAGGATACATCTAAGTAGAATAATTTTAATGCGGTTATTTTATCAGTTTCTTGTTTGCATTACTGTCGAGAAATCTTTGTGTAGTACACATTTTCCTCAGGGAGAGGGCCCAGAAGAGGTATTGGTGAGGAATCTGTATGAGTCACTTCAGCTAAATCAGCAGAGAAAAGATGGTGATCAGGGAAGTGTTACAGAGGAGGTGCAAGGTAAGAGCAAAGGGAATGGCAGGAAAGGGAAACAGAGTAGAGGACAGGAAGAGGGAGGTGGATCTGGGTAGTGAGAGGGACGGAAGGGAGGAGGATGTAGGTTCTCCAGGAGCCTTGGAAGTTAAGGGGGACCAGGAGAGGAGGAGATTGAATATGGAATTTGGGGTTGAGCCTCTGGTCACCTGTCTGTATGATAAACATCCATAATATCACTTCTCAGCCATTATTCAATTCCTATTACTATATATGGCAAAGATAAATATATTATATTACTTAATTCTATTCCTTTCTTTACAGTACTTCTACTGTCTTACTACTGAACGGTGTGTAACTTCTGTATCAGGTTTATACACCATTTATTTGCAATTTGTTACTAATGAACCATGTATAACCCTCCTGTGTATACACCATTTGATAAGGTATCAGCTATATGGGAAACAAAACAGAAAGGAACATTATTGTAGCAGCTGATCTGAACTTGTAATGAATCAATAACAGTAAATTTCCATCTTTTTGATACTTATATTTGCATTAAGCAAGTCAATCAATCATACTGTTATTGATATAATATAATACTGTTATTGATTCATTGTAAATAGGATTTGATAAGGGAAATGAAGCTGATTTCTTGCAGTGATCTGAACTTACCAAATGTCAACTCAGAAGGAAAGCTTAAACAAAAAGTAACAGAACCAACTAGACTGAAAAAATTCTAGACGTGGTGCTGAAAAAACCAGATGACCTCTATAAAGAAACAGAAGTGACAGATCGTACAAGTGATCACAAAGATTTCTCTGTCACAGTTCAAAAAAAACGCGTTTGGAATGTTATAAAAGTAGGACTATTAGGCAATACGATATGGTTGATAAGAAAGGCGCGGGGAACATAAAAAAAAAAAAAAAAAAAATTATGATCAATGGAAAAAGGGACATATGTACCTTGTGGTAAGGAATGGTAAGGACTCATAACAGGGAAATAAAGGGATTAAGAAGGATATGCAGATGAGAAAGAAACACAGTTAGGATTTGTTGCAGGAGTAAGGAGAGATTGAAGGAGCTTACTAAAAAAATTGAATATTAAAAAAAAAGTCAGTTAAGGATAACATGATGGCAAACATATAAGGCAGAAACAGGTTCCAGGAAGGATATTCCAGGGATCATTAATAAACAAGGGCAGTGTATACGAGGAGGTACCCAAAAAAATCGATTTTTTTTAAAAAGATGTATATTTTCATTTTTTTTTTTTTTTTTTTTTACAAAACAACCTTATCTGCTCAAAAATTATCTCCATTACAACTAATACATTTGACCCACCGGTGCTCCCACTGTTCGAAACATTTTTTGTAGTCATCTTTAGAAATGGCTGACGGCTCCTCCCTCGTTATTTATCTTGACCTCTTCAATGTTGTCAAATCAGTGTCCTTTCATGCCCCTTGTCCCCTTGTCATGCGTGGAAATAAGAAAAAAGTTCCACAGAGCCAGGTCAGGTGTAGGGCAGCAGAACCATGCAATTTTTAGCCAAAAATTATCTAACAGAAATGGCTGTGTGTACAGGTGCGTAGTTGTGTTGGACGAACCCGTCTCCTGTCTGCCACAAATCGGGTCGTTTTTGACAAGCACCGTTACGCAATCTTCTTAAACTACCCAATAAAAAGTTTTCATGTTGTTCACTTAAACTTTTCATCATAAAACCTGAAACAAGAACAAAACAGCACCAGAAAAAACAACCACTGCAGATGAACAGAACAAGCCAGGTTGACACTACAGGTGGCACTGAACTGGCAATGAGTTGCGCTATACACGCCCAGCAGCAGAAATGTGTACTACACAAGCTTCGCTCACGGCAACGTTATTCCGGTTATTTTTGGGTACCCCCTCAGATGTGAGAAAATACAAAAGTAAGAAGTATTTAGTCAGCAGTATGTAAAGGTAGTTTTATGTAAGAAAAAAGTCTTAGAGGAAAACACTAATCCTGGCAAATTATTGAAAATTATTATCTATGAAAATAAAGACATTTACAAATAGACACAAAAGCTGAAAGCTATTAAAGAATCATCATCATCATCAACTAAAGTCTTTGCCCTGTCGCTGCAACCATTGATCTCTTCTCTCTGCGATCCTTTTCATCTCTCCATAACCTTGGCATCCCATCATCTCAACTACCTCTTCAATGAACTTCTTCCGTGGTTTCCCTCTACCTTTCTTTCCCATCACCTTGCCTTCGAACAAGTCCTTTATGAAGTCATTATGCCGGAGAATGTGACAAAAAACTGACGCTTTTCTCCTTTTTATCGTTATTAAATGTCTCTGGGTGTTTATTTTTCAAAGCACTGCTTCATTAGTTTTCTTCTCAATCCAGCTAGTTCTTGTCATCTTCGTCCATAGCCACATTTCCACATAATGCATTGAAAAGATCTCTGAAGATATGTTAAAGGCAATGGGTTGTGATATAGTGCTATATATGAAATACTTATTTGATTAATTTGATACCAAATGAATGGAGAGTTGTAACAGTAGCCCCAGTATACAAGGGAAAGGGTGACACACATAAAACCGATAATTACAGGCCAGTCAACCTGACTTGTTTGTAAGCTCTGGGAAAGCATTCTTTGTAATCATATTAGACATGTTTGCAAAATTACTAATGGGTTTGATAGAAGACAGTTTGTGTTTAGGAAAGTTCATTCCAATGAGGCTCAACTTGTAGGATTCCAGCATGGTATAGCAGATGTTTTAGTTTCAGGAGTTCAAATGAACTGTATTACCATTGACCAATCCAAGACTTTTGATAGGGTAGATCATGGAAGATTACTGACGAAAATAAGGGCTATTGCACTAGACCAAGGAGTAGCTGAATGGGCAGCTACATTTCTAGCAATTAAAACTCGGAGAATTAGAGTAGGTAAAGTGTTATCTGATCCTGCAATAATTAAATGATATGAGTAAAGAACTGGGATCACAGATAAGGCTATCTGCAGATGGTTATACTGTGTAGAGTAGTAAATAATTTGCAAGTTTGTGAGTGACTGCATAGGGACCTACACAATGTTGTGAGATGGACACAGGACATTAGTATGAGGGTAAACAAGTTGTCTCACCAAGAGGAACAGTCCTCTCAGTTTTAATTACTGTGTTGATGGGGTGATAGTATGTCATGGGGATCACTGTAAGTACCCAGGTGTTAATACTGCATAAGGAATGATCCTCATTAGGGTGATCACATTAACAGGGTTGTAAAGAAAGGTTAAGAGATATTTTCACATGGCTGCGAGGGTTTTTGGGTGTTGTAGTAAGGATGTACAGGAGAGGGCATATAAGTCTCTAGTAAAATCACAATTAGAGTATCGTTCCAGTCTATGAGACCCACACCAGGACTACTTGATATGTGGACTGGAAAAGATCCACAGGAAAGCAGTACAATTTGTTATGGGTTATTTCTGACAAAGGAATAGTATTGTGTAAATGTTGCAAGCTCTGGACTGGGAAAGCTTGGGAATAAGGAAACGAGATGCTTGACTAAGTGGTACATTGCAAGCTGTCATGGAGAGATGGCGTGGAATGACATTAGTAGACAAACTTGAACAGAGCATTTAAAAGTAGGAAAGATCAGAATATGAAAATAATGTTGGAATTCAAGAGGAAATATTCGGGTGATTATTTACTTATAGGATGAGGAGTAAGGGACTGGAGAAATTTTTCAAGGGAAATGTTCGATAAATTTCAAGTTCTTTGAAATTATTTAAGAAAAGGAAAAATCAGGAGATACAATTGGTCAAAATGGCTTGCTCCACATGTGTGAATCAGTCACGCACCTAGATGCCATTACTTAGCAAATACATAGATTAATATATTGCATCACGTGCCTGCACGATTATGCTAACCACAATGCCATTGTAATGAAGTAATGAATTAAAATTTGCCAGAATTGTCTCCAAATGACTCCCAAAATCTCTAGAAAAGTCAATAGTGACTATCTTTTAAATTCTGTCACTGAATTACTAAGAAAATACTCCAACTCTGGCGACTAGTCTCTAAAATCGACCAGACTGATTTGAACGAACACGAACATAGCATGCGAGAACGAGAGATTGACAATCGATGTACGCGTTGCGATATACAGGTTTCAACAAACATTGCACATTTGCACTCATTTCTCGTATTAATAAACGTCTATATTTCATATGAAAGTGGCCAATGAGCGAAGGACTTCCGGCCACTGCCGTACAATGCCGAAATAGCGGGATTTGAAAGCTAACGTTTGAAGTTCACCAAAAAATATGCTAAAATTGGGAGAAATAATAGAATAATCGGGAGGCGGGAAAAACTGTCGACAATTCCCTATGGGAATCAACATCTATATCATATAATCGGGAGTCACCCGCCTATATCGGCAAAGTTGGCAGGTATGCGCTAGGTAAACAACTGACAGGCAATCAGATACCTGGGCAACAGCCCAAAACGCAGATAGATAAACGTCTTTATTGGCGTACACTAAACCGATTAGTACACAGAGTCATAATTATAACTACTGTAATTAATACTACATAAAGCACAATTCCTTCCCTGCGAACCATGTGACCTTGCCACGGTGGGGAGGCTTGCGTGTTCCAATGAAGCAGATAGCCGAGCCGCAGGTTCAACCATATCGGATGGTTATTTGTTGAGACACCAGACTAAGGAATGGTTCATCGAAAGGGGGGTAGCAGCCTTTTGGAAGTTGTAAGGGCGGCAGTCTGGATGATTGACTGATATGGCCTTGTAATAATACTCAACATGGCTTAGCTGTGTTGATACTGCTACACGGCTGAAAGCAATGGGAAACTACAGTCGTAATTAACTCCCGAGGACATGCAGCTCTCTCTGTATGAATGATGTACTGATAATGGCTTCCTCCCGGGTAAAATATTCCGGAGGTAAACTAGTCCCCCATTCGGATCTCCGGGTGGGGACTACACAAGAGGGGGCGATTATCAGGAAGATGGATGTTGACTAAGAGAATTCGGATTGGGACAAAGGAACGAAAGAGGAAGTCGGCTGGTTGAATTCCACACTGATCATAATTTAGTCCTTGCCAATACTTAGTTCAAACACCACAAACGACGGCTTTATACGTGGACAAGTCCTGGAGACACTGGAAGGTATCCAATAGACTTCATTACGATTAGGCAGAGATTCAGAAACCAGGTGTTGGATTGGAAAACTTTCCCAGGAGCAGACGCGGACTCTGACCACAACTTGTTGGTCATGAAATGCCATCTGAAGCTGAAGAAATTGAAGAAAGGAAAGAATGGAAAAAGGATAGGATCTAGATAATTTGAAAGAAAAGACTGTGAGAAACTGTTTCAAGGAACATGCTGCGAAAGGACTAAATGAAAAGTCTGAAGGAAACAATAGAGGAAGAGTGGATAGTCATGAAAAATGAAGTCAGCAGGGCTGCTGAAGAAATGTTAGGACTGAAGAAAAGATCAACTAAGAATCAGTGGATAACTCAGAAAATACTAGACCTGATTGATGAGCGACGAAAATACAAGAATGCTAGAAATGAAGAGGGCAGAAAAGAATACCGGTGATTAAAGAATGAGGTGGATAGAAAGTGCAAGGTAGCTACGGAAGACTGGCTGAAGGAGAAGAGCAAGGATCATAATCTATAAGCTTCATTTCCGTATTGATTGTAGCTACAACATAAGAACAATAATGAAGCCTCCACCATATCAATACATTTATTTATATACTATTAGTTACAGTAATCACAGTACCGGTTTCGACCCCTCGAGGGTCATCCTCAGCTGTCATATACAAATATAGTTATAAAACATCATATAAGAAGGTGTTGTACATACATGAAAATTGACCAATTTGACAGGTCGTTTAAAATAAATTATATGTTATAAAACCATACGCAGCAATGCCAATATCTTACATAATTCTAAATCTGTTAACAATATAAATCGATACAACCACTCAGGAGTCTATCGCATGAAATGTAACGACTGCGAGGCCAGTTACATAGGACATACTGGGAGGAACTTCTAAATACGATACAACGAACACATAAATGCAATAAAACATATACATTTTTCAGCCATAGGACAACATATCAAAGACCATAAACACAAATTTACAAATATTGAAAATGACATGCAAATCCTAAGTACCAACCCCAAGAGCCCCTTACTCAGTATCATGGAAGAATTTTACATAGACCTAGACCAATACGTCAATCTAAATTTTAACTTGAATGAAATTACAGAAAAAACCAACATCCTTTTTGACGCAGTTATTCCCCTCCTAAAAAGTAATTATCTAAAAAGAGTTAAGAAACAACATCCGATACATATAAAAGAACCGCCCAAAGACACCTCCCACTCTAATCCCACTCCCCCAACAGCCGCTCCTCCTACCCCTCCTAACTTCCCCTCTACAGCCGCGAGCAGCAGCCACAGACTAACACGCAACAGAACTCGACGTGCTGCCGTGCAACGCACATAGTGTCAACACCCAGAGTAAGTACAATACACACAACTTTACTCTTTACAAATCCATTAAACGCCGTTTCTTATATATTTCATTTCTACTTACAGATACCACAGCCTACAACATATAGAAAGAAGCCCACACACTATCATTTAAGACATTAAAAAATGTAAACCATTTGACACTTGACATAGTATATAACGTCATATTAAGGTGCACGTCGCAAACCAAACAAATTTTTAACTTACAATATGCATTACTATTAACTCAGCATTTAGTATATACTATGAATATAGTACATAGACAATGCATCGAACCGAACATTAAACTACGACCTATTTCCTCATAGAAAGTATCCAGATCACTTCAAGATACACATACTACCAACTGAAGGACATCGTGAAATAAGCAACATAATCACCAGAAGAATAAAATTTTGAAATGTTTTTAATAATTAATTATAATATTTAACGTAAAATAGTGATCACTTTAAGAACATTAGTGCATACACAATAGTACAAATCTCAATTTACGCTTATCAAATCAACAAGAACATTATAAGGACTTGTCTTTTACATTACATAATCTTTTTATAATTGATGAAGAAAGGACTCATTTTACCATTTTAACATTAATTTATTTTAAACAACCTGTCAAATTGGTCAATTTTCATGTATGTACAACACCTTATATGATGTTTTATAACTATATTTTTATATGACAGCTGAGGATGACCCTCGAGGGGTCGAAACTGGTACTGTGATTACTGTAACTAACAGTATATAAATAAATGTATTGATAAGGTGGAGGCTTCATTATTATTCTTATGTTGAAGAGCAAGGATGTCGAAGGTTGTATGGTCCTAGGAAAGGTAGATGCTGCATACAGGAAAATCAAGGAAACCTTTGGAGAAAGGAAATCTAGGTGTATGAATATAAAGAGCTCAGATGGAAAGCCACTTCTAGGAAAAGAATACAAAGCAGAAAGATGGCACGAACATATCCAACAGTTGTATCAAGGCGAAGATGTAGATAATTTGGTTCTGGAACAAGAAGAGTCTGTTGATGCTGATGAAATGGGAGACCCAATTTTGAGGTCAGAGTTTGACGGAGCTGTGAGCGACCTAAATAGGAACAAGGCACCTGAAATTTATGACATTCCCTCTGAATTACCGAGTGCCTTAGGAGAGACCAGCATGGCAAGGTTATTCCATTTAATGTGTAAGATGTATGAGACAGGAGAAGTCCCATCCGATTTTCAGCAGAATGTTGTTATACCTATTCCCAAGAAAGCCGGTGCTGACAGGTGTGAAAACTACCGCACCATTAGTTTAGTATCTCATACCTGTAAAATTTTAACACGTATTGTTTACATAAGAATGGAAACACAATTTGAAGCTGAGTTGGGAGAAGATCAATTTGGCTTCAGAAGAAATGTAGGAACACGTGAAGCAATCCTGAATTTACGTCTGATCTTAGAGGATCGAATCAAGAAGGACAAGCCCACGTACATGGCATTCGTAGATCTAGAAAAGGCATTCGGTAATGTTGACTGGAACAAGCTATTTAAGATTCTGAAGGTGATTGGGATCAGATACCGAGAACAAAGAATTATCTACGATCTGTATAAAAATCAGTCTGCAGTGATAAGAATCGAAAAAGTAGCAGCAATCCAGAAAAGAGTGAGGCAAGGCTGCAGTTTGTCCCTCCTCCTTTTCAATGTTTACAAAGAACAGGCAGTAAAGGAAATCAAAGAGGAATTTGGAAAGGGAATCACAATCCCAGGAGAGGAAATCAAAACCTTGAGATTTGCCGATGATATTATTTTATCTGACACTGCAGGAGATTACAAGTGATGAAAATCATTTTTCGTCCGTATTGAAAGTTTCATAAACTGTATATAGGATAATATCTTTTGTTTATTTCCACCTATTCAATACATTACAAGAAGTTGGCATTTACTTTAAAACATTATTCAGATGAGACATGTTTCGCCTCTAGGCCAACTATAAACATCTGGTGAACTTCTTGTCAATGCAATCTTGCCGAATAAATCTAAAATAACCTACGAAATGTTGACCAATAAATATCACGGACATACGCATGCCAACGTCAAGTAACTTTTGTCAAGCATTTGGAATGTTTTTACTTCATATTTTTTATACTAAGCTGTATATTTTAATTTATATCTTTTTACCATATATTTAGCAGTTATTTGACCTACATTTCAAACTTTGACTACGGCTTTAAGCCATCAACTGTCTTTTATAGTCACATGACGCCTTCATTTTTAAATGTACCTCTTATGAATTCTACCAGTTTTTATGTATCAATTGTTTGTATTATATATTCTCATTGAACTGATTTCATATGCCTTCCACTATGTATTAGACATCTATTAATGACTACGGCTTTAAGCCGTACAATCTTACGACGTCCTAATTAACAAAGAACTACATATGTGTTTATCATTTTATTAGATCTATAGTTATTTCATTGAACATTTTATATGTACTACCTTTGAATCCACTAGTTTTTAGTATCATTTGAATGTAATGTATATTCTCATAGAACTGATATTTTATGCCTTCCACTATCTATTAGACATCTATTAACGACTACGGCTTCAAGCCACCTTCTCTTACTATAGTAGAATCAAACAAGTCCTATTCAACAAAGAACTACATATGTTTTTATCAATATATTTGATTTTTAGTTACTTCATGAACATGTTTATAACTAACGTAAATCTTACCTCTCTTATAATCATCAAACACATTTTTGAATATCTTTAACCAGATGCCTGGTAAAATAATAAGGTTTTTGATAATGACTGAAGATGCCTCACAGTGAGAGGCGAAACATGTCTCATCTGAATAATGTTTTAAAGTAAATGCCAACTTCTTGGAATGTACTGAATAGGTGGAAATAAACAAAAGATATTATCCTATATACAGTTTACTGCAGGAGATCTCGAGAAGCTGCTGAATGGTATGGATGAAGTCTTGGGTAAGGAGTACAAGAAAAAAATAAATAAGTCCAAAACAAAAGTAATTGAGTGCAGTCGAACGAAGGCAGGTGATGCAGGAAATATTAAAAATGAAGTCTTAAAGGAAGGAGACGAATATTGTTACTTGGGTACTAAAATAACTAAGGATGCAGAGGTAAGGAGGACATAAAATGCAGATTAGGACAAGCAAGGAAGAGCTTTCTTAAGAAAAGAAATTTGCTCACTTCAAACATTGATATTGGAATTAGAAAGATGTTCTTGAAGACTTTCGTGTGGAGCGTGGCAATGTATGGAAGTGAAACATGGGCAATAACTAGCTCAGAAAGAAAGAGAATAGAAGCTTTTGAAATGCGGTGTTACAGAAGAATGCTGAAGGTCATGTGGATAGATCAAATCACAAATGAAGAGATACTGAATCAAATTGCCGAGAGGAGATCAATTTGGCTAAATTTGACAAGAAGAGATAGAATGACAGGACACATGTTAAGACACCCAAGACTTATTCAGTTGGTTTTTGAAGGAAGTGTAGATGGTAAGAACGGTAGGGGTAGACCAAGGTATGAATATGACAAACAGATTAGAGCAGATGTAGGATGCAGTAGTTACGTAGAATGGAAAAGGTTAGAATAGGATAGGGTGGGATGGAGAGCTGCATCAAGCCAGTCTATAGACTGATGACTCAAACAACAACAAAGCACAATTAAACACAATCAAAATAATTACAACTGAAATAAAATTCCACCCCAGTGAGACATTCATACAACAGCAGCAATAATAATAATAATAATAATAATAATAATAATAATAATAATAATAATAATAATAATAATAATAATAATAATAATAATGTTTGTCCAACCCTTGTCCCGTTTCCCTACGGGGTCGGGTATGAGGTGAGATGAATCTGTCGTGGCGGTTTTTTATGACCGGATGCCCTTCCTGACGTCAACCTCATCAGAGGAGTTAATGAGAGATGAAATGAATGACGTGATATATGATAGTAGGGAGAGGGTGAAACCCGGTGCCGGCACATAGCCTACTCCTGTCGAATAGCACCAAGGGGTCTGCTCAAGGCTTAACGTCCCCATCCGACGGACGAATCACCATCAACAGCGTCATATGCCCTCACTCCATATGAGCACTGCGGAGAGGTTTGGAATTTAATCCAGGCTTTTGGCACGCAATCTAGTGATTAGAAATTGTATACCACCACCTCCCCTACCCTGCCGGCGAACATTCTGATGGTGAAAATTTTTTCGACCAACGGGACTCGAACCGGCTAACCTCGGTGTTAGACCGTTTTTAGACTTCAGCACCTTAACGATCATGGCCACCAGGCGGGCCAATAATAATAATAATAATAATAATAATAATAATAATAATAATAATAATAATAATAATAATAATAATAATAATAATAATAATCTCCTCCTTTTGCTACTGCTTTTTCCCACACCTGTAGGGTCGCGGGTGCGAACTGCGTCGCACATGTGGATTTGGCCCTGTTTTACGGCCGGATGCTCTTCCTGACAATAACCCTATATGGAGGGATATAATCACTACTGAGTGTTTCTGTGGTGGTTGGTAGTGTGGTATGTTGTCTGAATATGATGAGGAGAGTGTTGGGACGGACAAATACACCCAGTCCCGGAGCCAGAAGCAATAATCAGAAGCGATTACAAGCCCGACCCGGCCGTGAATCGAACCCAGGACCCTCTGAACCGAAAGCCAGTACGCTGACCATTCAGACAATGAGCCGGCCAATAATAATAATAATAATAATAATAATAATAATAATAATAATAATAACAACAACAACAACAACTCCACCACTGAGGGTCCCAAGCCCGGGGCATCATTTTGCAAGTGATGAGGAAGAGGTAGGGGAAGGGGAGTTACACCTCGTTAAAAAAACATGGGTGCATCTGGCTCCAGATGGTAGCACCCTGTAAGGGCCCCTTGCCTAAGGCTACAGGTGAAACCCGGTCAACAGTCTCAAAGGCGGAAGAGGAATCTCAGATTCCGAACAGTAGTGAGAGTAGAAGAACCTAGTGGAGTAAACTACGTAGAGAGATATCAAAATTTTGGACTAACAATCCAATCTTATCTTGGAATTTATTTTGTACCCTGTACTATGTACAATTTAAATTGCAGAATGGAAAGTCTGCTGAAAGAATGCACTACTCCAGGTGGTAGCTCGGAAGAGGAATCCACCATTGTATTATGCAATGTATCAGGACCTAGGGTTCTGGGGAGTCCCAACATCTGCAATAGGGATGAACTGGAGCATCCTTGGTAACCTCCCAGGCTCAAGTTTAAGAAGAAATTTTTGCAGGTAATTTGAATGTAAATTCCTTATTAAAAATTTGTAAACAGAAAGAACTGGAAATTCTTTCACAAACATGAAATACAAATTCTAGCAGTACAAGGAACATGATTTTTGTATGAAAACGTAATAGACACCAAGACCCATAGAATTTTAAAGGGTAAACCAGCAATCAAAATTACAAAAGGAATGCCACTACTAGGTACTGCTTTTTATATTCATAAAAATGTAATAGATAATGTAACAGAATACAAATCTAGTTCAGAAAAAAATATCTCATCTCACAATTAAATGCAGAAATGAACAGTATACCTTTGTAGATTGCCATGCACCAATAAATGAAGATAAAGAAAAACCCCAGTGAAGTAGAGGAATTCTGGGAACTTCTGGAAGAGGAAATATCTAAAATCCCAAAATTAAATGTTGTGATACTACTGGGGAATATTAATGCACAAATAGGGAGAGAAAAGGCTTTTCAAAAAACAGTGAGGGAATACTCAGCCCATAAAAGAACGAACAAAAATGGAATGGAATGAGACTAATTAATCTGTGTAAAACCTTCCAGTTGAAATTAACGTCTACTTTCTTCAGAAAACTACCAAGAAGAGGTAGTTGGATCCAGTTGGATCATGTGGCTATTTCTCAAAGGATTATTAAAGAAATTATGAATGTAAAAGTGGTAAGAAATAGAGAATTTGACTCTGATCACTACTTATCTAAAGTTAAACTCAAATTCCTCCCTCATAAAAAGAAGACAAAAGAAATTAATGAGATAACAGACTCAACATCACACAAACAATAAAACATTTTCAAGGAGAAATTCAATCAACTCAACATGGTAACGGGCAAGAATTATATAAAGAAATCAACAGTGCAGCAAAGATCTTGTTTGGGTCAGCAAAAACAAAAAAAGTATGGTGGAATGAAACATGAAGAAGTGCTAACAGAAAGAACAAAACTATGAAAAAAATGGAAATGGTCTGCAAAGAAAGAACCATTTGAGCAATTTAAGCAGCAAAGAAAAGAAATAGCAAGAATAATAAGGAGTACTAAACAATGTTTTGAAAAGTCACAACTTGTGGACATACAGGATAACTTTGCAAAAAAAAAAGTTCACGGAATTTCTATCGAACTGTTACAAACAACCTGATGGGCTATCAATATCCAAGTATTTGCTTCAGAGATGAAAATTGCAGAGTGGGTCTAACCAATATCAAGGACTGTGAAATACTATCAAAACATTTGATAAACTTCTGAACTGTGAAGAACCAAGCCACAAGTCAGAATTTCCAGAGATTCATGAAAACTTACAAGAAGAAAACAATTATAACCCTTATAAAAAATGTTTAAAAAAAGCTACTCCATTACAGCTTAACTTATAAAATGATCTCAACCAAAAATCACTGATGATCTTCATATCATACTTGAAGAAATCTGGAAAAAGGAGATGATTAAGATATTACCTACTTTCCATAAATTGACTATAAAATTTACATATGGTAAACAGGGAATGTACACCAAGTTTCCAACCATGTCGTATGTATAGTAAATTCTCAATAAGTCTAATTCTAAATAATGACAAATTACACATTCTTTGAAATAGATTGTATTTAGCTGAAAATGCAGGTAATCGCCATAATATTCACTTACAATCTTAATAAATTTGCAATAAGATAACCAACCTTAACGGTTTTTAATTATTATGAGATGAGATGTAAAGATACGGCATAAAAATCGTGCTTTTATTTAATTGTATATTTAGTGGTTGCAATATTATGATGCCTCAATGTATAGTATGAGGATTGCATAAATGTCCAAATACAGTACCTGTATTTTATTAACTTGCTTTCCTCATTTTTTATGTTACCTGTATCAGTAGCCGCGCTAAGAAGCTCCCCCACCCCCCCACGAATGGAAAATGGGCCCCTCGTTTCCTGATAAGGAAAGTTACAAGTTTATTTCGTAGTACACAATTTAGTTTTCAAATTCGAAGGAATTAAAAGTAATACACTTATAGTGTATGAACACACACACACAAGAAACGTGTATTCAAATTACAGTAACCAAAGCATGCTGACCATCGCAGTATTAAGAAATAATCTCGTTCCGAGGACCAAATAATTTACTGTTATTTACAACTCAACCATCCATCGTAGGCCTACTTAGCTTCACCGACTGCCAAGAGTTATAAACAGGCTCGAAACTTCAGTATTTAGAGATTTTTCCCCCCTAGTGGCTTTACGCTGCACATACACAGATAGGTCTTATGGCGACGATGGGATAGGAAATGTCTAGGAGTTGGAAGGAAGCGACCGTGGCCTTAATTAAGGTACATTTTACATTTAAAACGTCAAACCTAACATTAAGTAAAATCTTTCACAACCACTAACTTTGGCAATTTTTCAGAACTTGATACAAAAATGTTCAACACTCAAGAGTTTGGAAAAGAATACGACTTGAAGGTGTTTGCTATGACTAGTACAACTAATGTCTTTCTATATCAGATTCCATGACCAAGTGAGGGGTGTGTGTGTGTGTGTGTGTGTGTGTGTTAGTGTAACTGTGCTTAAAACTTAAATACTTCCATTCTAGAAGTAGACAGCCTGGTTTCAGCATGCCAAAGCCATACACAGGATGGCTAGTCAGAATTAGGATTCAAAGATCAAATCCCTGAATAATTCAGCTTGCCAATTTTCCATGCTTATCACCTCAGCTACAGCACAGGGATAAATTAATGTAGCCCCTAAAGTTATCAGGTCTCATTTCCCGTTTCCAGTCTTCTGGATCAGGTTGTGAATCAAGGACCTCCAAAGTTCTCTCTCTCTCTCTCTCTCTCTCTCCAGTCCTCTCTTCTACATCTACTCCTCTCTTCTCTATACTCTCCTAAACCGTATCCATCCACCTCTCTTTGGGATTTCCCCATTGTCTTCCTCCTATTATTTTCTCCATAAATATTAATTTTGGAACTCTATCCTCCTCCATTCTCATCATGTGTCCATACCATTTCAACTTACTGGTCTATTTTGTCTTGCAGTTTGGGGAATCCAATTCTCTCTCAGATTTCTATGTTTCTGATTTTACCCCTTCGTGTCTTCTCAATTATTACTCTATGGAATTTCATCTCTGCTGCTTGGATTTTGCTTTCATCATGTTTTTTGTTGTTGTCCATGTGCCCGCTGCGTATGTCACAGTGTGTTGGGGCAGCTGCCTTCCTGTTATCGAAGTAATAGCATCGTCATTTTGCCACATAGTAAACTTTGAATCTGTGTGTAATCTTTTTCAGGACTTGCATGAGACCCCCTTTATTTACCTGAAACAACAAGAACACACACACAAAAAAACCCACTTCAGGTAGCATCAGAAGGGACTACAGTTTAACTTGACTGAAAATAATATTCAGAATTCAATGCATAGTAAGAAAATTTATGCATACAGAAAGAATCAAGCTAATAAACGTTCTTAATAAAGATAACCTTACCTGAGAGCTCAGCACCTGCCCACCTTCACACTGGAAGATGAAACAAGGTCATTGAAAGGGATACCAAACTCCTGAACTCCAGATGCCTTTTCACTTCCTCTACCCTTTGAAATCTACCCAACTGCCTGCAGCCACCTTTGGCACGGGTGCAGACAGATTTGCTGGACTGCGAGGCTTACACGGTTGAGGTACTGGCTTTCTGATCCCAACTTGGCAGGTTCGATCTTAGGTCAGTCCGGTGGTATTTGAAGGCACTCAAATATGTTAGCCTCGTATCGGTAGATTCACTGGCACATAAAAGAACCCCCGAGAGAGAAAATGCTGCCACCCCAGCATCTCCAAAACCCATCAACAGTAGTTAGTGCGACGTAAAACCAATATTATTATTATTATTATTATTATATTATTATATTATAAAACCAATATTATTATTATATTAGCGATTTTTTGAGAGAGCGGTTGTTCAACTCTAAAGCCGAGTGTCTCATTCTTAACGTATTGGAACTGAATACCCCGTCGTGTTATCATAGTGTTCAGTGTTGTATATAGTCTGTTAATTATAATGTGGGGATATAATTGTGCAAGAGCAGTGTAAAATTTGTGACTGGTGTATGTGATAGAGACGTACTCAATTTTCTGGAAAACATAGGGCCTATATCAATTTAAATTTAATGTGACTTGTGATTATCCATCAATCTGAGTGTGTGTTTCATCTGATAAAGTGAACATTTGGAAACCACAAGAGAATTACATCTTATTCGAGTGTTTCAGTTTTGTAGATATGAGGATAAACTAATTTTAGGCATTATATTATTTACTCGTGATAAGTGCGTACGACTTAGTGCGAATATCCTTGCATTAAAGACTGCGTGAGCGAGCGCGATTGTTGATTTAAACAAGTATATCGATAGTGACAGTTTACTATTTGAAATCACGGCCTACCAGATATCAAAACTGATCCAGTGTATCCAGATACGGTAAAGTTTATTTTCTATAGTGAACTTCTATCTGAATAAGTGTTATCTTCGAGTCTATTTGTGTAGTGGAGTAAATATCAGCCAAACGAGCACTTCAAAATTCTTTTAGTGTGGTAGCCATATTGCTCTGCTCTGCAACGTCTTCGAGGGTGTGTTCCTAATGCCAGGGAAGGACGATACCGAGAGCACAGGAGACAACACTCCGTGCGGAGAATGTGGAAAACAGATAACAGAGACCAGTGCTGCTGTGGGCTGTGATGGAAACTGTCGTAAGTGGTTTCACAAGGAGTGTTCCGAAGTTAATGCGGGTGATTTCGCGACTCTCAAAAAGCCTAGCACTACATTGCTATGGATGTGCAAGATATGCAAAGATGATTTAATTATGTTAAGACATGGAAAAGAAGAATTAAAAGCAATATGGGAAGAAATAAGAAGTCTTAAGGAAAGCATCAAACAAACGGTTGCGGAAGAGATAAATAAAGCGATGCCTAGACAAAATGAAGAACATAAGAACAGTTCTAAAGGAACCAGTACTTCTGTTATAGTTCAGCATCCTCAAATCACTGCCAAGAAATGATTGGCCCCGAAACCACCAAAAGTGGAGTCAAATAGCCACGAACAGAACATTCGAGTAATTGAAGACAAAGAAACGTCATCTGATAACACCGAAGAGGGGACTTGGACGGAGGTTGTGAAGCGAAACCGGCACCGTAGACAGGTAATCATAGGTTTGAGAAAGGCTGATGAAACTAGCAACATAAGAGCGGCTAATAGAACAGCCTGGTTGTACATAGGCAAACTTCATCAAAACACGGAGAGGGAGGATATTATTAAATTCCTTCGAGATAACAATATATCTGATGACATTATTTGTGACCAATTAGACACAAAAGGTACAAAGAAGGCGTTCCGAATTTGTATTGGATTTGACCACCTAGAAAAAGTAAATAACCCAGAATTCTGGCCAGGGAGGATTTTGGTGAGGAGGTACAATTTTCGACCCCATAACGACTCGGGTACAATGCTCTCAACCAAATCCCGATAAGGACGACAACGTTTTGCCTACATCAAAGATTAAGCTACTATTATGGAATATTGAAGGACTGCTGAGCATGACAAACACACTAGAAGAGATGATACAGGAATTTGATGTAATAATCCTAGTGGAAACATTTTTAACGCATGCGTGGCAAACTAGTAGACATTATTCAACATTCGTCATGGCAGAAAAACCTCCAGTAGGGAGGCCCAAAGGAGGCATTGCATGTCTGTACACTGATCAGTTCTCACCATTTAGTGTACAATACAGATCTACGAACGTTTTAGTAGTTCGAACCAAGCCGTGTGTTTGTGTATGTGTACATTTCCAGCCAGATTTCTCATCAACTGAGATTATTGAGGAAGTTAGTAAAGCTTTAACTGTGACTACTAGGGATGATGCCATTATCCTTGCCGGAGACCTAAATTGTCGCATCGATGCAGAACATCGAAAATCAACAGAAGTTTTGGACTTCTTAGAAGAGGAAAGTCTTCGGTTGGTGAATGCCTCTGACATGAATACCTAAATGTCTCATAATGGTGCTAGCACAATAGATCTGGTGTTTATAAACTCTAAGTTTGTGTCGATCAAGCAGGAGGTTATTCTCGAGGCGCAACGGAAACACCTACCAGTTGCAACTTCCTTACAGCTGGAGAATAGGCCTAGTACGCTTGATACAGTTAGAGACCGTACAAAAATAAGTAGAAAAAGTAATCCGTCTCTTATCTGTGGTGAAGATAATCAAACGATACTTAACCTATTACGAGAGGGTAATCTTAATGAGGCTGCATTATATCTAGAAGTGCTGCTCCAGAATGCTACTCTACCAACAATACCTGTGGTCAGGAAATCTCAACCCTGGTTCACCAATGAATGCTATAAATGTCGTAGAGATGTGCTGGAAGCATTACATACAGCCCGAAGAGAGAAAACAAGAGAATTCCTTGAAATATATGCCAGTAAAAGGAGAGCAAACAAACTACTACTAAAAGAAGCCAAAAATCATTATAGAGAGGAAGAAGAAAAGAAACTTATAGAACGTGCCAGTCTAGATCCTTACCTGGCTCTGAAGCCTAGACAACCGAAGTTCTCCAGGAACTTACCAATGGAAGTTTGGGAAAAGCACTTGAGTGCAGTGCTTCAAGAGAGAGACACACGACCTAATTATTTCGTGCCAGTTTTTCAAATAATCCCTGAAATTGACGAATTTTTAATTAATGAGGTATCAACTATTACAGCATCTAAAGATAACAAGGCATGTGGCCCAGATCACATTTTTAATGAACATCTTAAAGCTGCTCTCCCAAAATTGGATGGATCCATCACTCGCCTAATGAATGAATGCTTGCGGCAAGGTAGGATACCAGACAACTGGAGAAAATCTACTATTAAAATGCTATATAAAGGCAAAGGTGATACCGCAGATCCCAACTCATATAGAGGAATAGCGCTAGAGTGTACTCTACTAAAGACTTTAACTTCATTAGTGGGTAAACGTCTCATTAAACTGGTGGAAAATAACCTACCGGAGTCTCAATTCGGATTTAGAAAAGGGAAATCAACGACTTTAGCTATCCGCTGTCTCCAGAATGACATAGAAAAAGCCTTAAAGAAACCAGGGGGTAAATTGCATGCCATCTTTATAGATTATTCGAAAGCTTTTGACACCATAAGCAGAACCATACTGTTAGAAAAAGTGGAGAGTTTCATTGGTAGTACGAACTACCTTATACCGCTGATTAGGAACTTACTGCTCAACAATTCAATAGAAGTAGATTATGGCATTACCAAATCTATTATTTTGGAACAAACAACCGGAGTATTACAGGGAGACCCGTTAAGTCCATTATTATTCATCATTGCGACAGCAGACATAGTAGATTTGGTAAACCAGGAAAGCGTCAAACTATTAATGTACGCTGATGATATGGTCTTAACATCAACGTCAGAGAAGGAACTCCAGGAATCATTCAACCAAATAGTAGGCTGGATAAAGAAAAATGAGCTCAAACTGAATGTAGAAAAAACAGTGTCCATGACGTTTAGAAGAGGGGGACCTCATGGAATCTTCTATTATGAAGACCAAGAACTTAAGTCCGTAAAGCATTTTAAGTACTTGGGTGTAATTTTTCAAACCCAAGGTAATGTTTTCACCCTCCATCTCATAGACTGTCTAAATGCATCTATGAAAGCAATATCTGACATTAAGCACCTGAGAAACTTGTCTTTAGAAACGGCCATAAAACTCTTTCATCTAAAAATCAGCCCTATAGCAACATATGGCTTGGAAAACATTTGGGAACATTTGAGTATGAAACAGTTAGATAAAATCGAGAAGTTGAAGGCAATCTACTTGAAACGGGCTCTGTGCCTCTCCAAATATTCTCCTTCCCGGCTCGTGTATGAGCTATCCAGAGAGGGATTTTATGTGGAAGAGCTAAGGTTACAGTTGTTACTTCCAGCAACAACACCCTATATACATCTGCTTCGAGACCTACGATCGAAGAAGGCTGACATCTGGGAAGATTTCTACTCTACCGATGCCATGCTAAATCGCGAGTGGGTTCAAGGTGGATATGAACTGCGACACCTGCTGACAAGGTTCTCCGTTCATGGGTTCCATTATAAACTGTGTAATATAAAGCGTTATCATGAACCAGGTTTGAACTGTGTATGTTTAAGATGTGGTGCACACTGTACTAGGTACCATGTTTTAAATTGTAAACAGCGATCAGAATCACTGGTGAAATTTTGCAACGAAGACTAATAAATTATTATTATTATATTAGCAGACAGATTCAGCCATGCAGTAATATCACCTACTGAAATTGTCATGCAACTTAAGAATGGAAGCCAACTTGTTTTCATTAGTTCAATGAAATGTTTTGTGGGATCCCCTCCCTGATGTACTACAGTACTTTCCTGAGAGTATTCTTACCTCCATGGCAACTGATGGAAGAATCTTTATGTTTTAATGCATTGCATGATTGTTTCTGTAATATTCCTGGAATACACTGCATCAGTCACAAGATCCTAAGCCAAACTACAAAGTGGCTCATTCATTACTGAAAACAACATCTCACTAATTCGGTGTTAAATGTTATCATTAGGGTGCGGATTTCTATGAAAAGTTACTTTTTTCCTTAACATTACATCATATTTTCAATGTGTATCCAAGCATGATAATCAAAATTAAACAGGTTTTATTGGGCATATACATGAATATTTAGGCTTTTTTAAAAAGTTTTGTGGCATATCTTGAACCTAAATGGTATGTTTTATACACTCATGTTCATAAAAAACAGTATACCTTCAAATACTAGAGATAGGAAGTTCATATTCACAGGACATATTCATTAGTATGTCCTGCAGAAATAATTATAATTTCAGTCACCTAGGTTGAGCATGTGTCCTGTTGCCTAGTATGCATTGGGTCCTCCATGGGCACTGATAACTTGTGTTATGCGTGATGGCATCGACGCGTATAAGGCGCAAATGGTGCCCTGGGGTATAGCCATCCATGCTGCATTCACCTGGTTGCACGGTTCATCTTTGGTGGTTGGCATTGGGTCACAGCGCCGCATCCGTAGTTTCACCACATCCCACACATCTTCGACTGGCGACAAGTCCGGTGGTCAGGCGGCCAGGACAACAGTCTGACATGCTGTGACAACAAGAAGGCACGTGTTCGTGCAGCAACATGTAATCACGCATTGTCCTGCTCAAATATGGCGTCTGGGATGTCTTGCAGAAACGGTATAGCTAAGGATCGCAGGTCAAACTGGTCACAGTGCCTGGACACGCACCAACTGTGATTTGTGGTTGTGTCCAATACCACCCCACACCATAAGGCCTTGAGTTGGTGCTGTACGTCTTGTGCGAATGCAGCCAATGTGATTCCTCTCTCCCTGTCTGCGGCGAACCAAAATGCGGTCATCATTTTCAAACAAACAGAACCTGGATTCGTCGAAGAACACAACCTGCTGCCATTCCTGTCCCCAGTGACGTCATTCCATATACCATTGCAGTCTAGCATGTTTACGCACATTAGTCAATGGTAGGCGGAGAAGTGAACAAAGCGCCGGTAACCCAGATCGTAATGAACGGCGACGGACGGTCACTCTTGATAGTGTACAATTTGTTACCACTGTTCCACTGTAGCACCAGAGCCGAGGACGCAGATCTGTCCTGCAATGCCATTCGGATGAGGTGTCTATCTTCGGGTGGGGGACCAGACCAGACCCATCTCGCCGTGTTCTACGGCCTTCTGTGAACCATTCTGTACCCACCCGTTGACCCATTGCACTGTCGAAAAACTTCTTTTCACACGAGCAGCAATTTCCCGAAGGATGCATCATGTTCTCCTATGCCAACAATGCGCCCTCTTTCAAACACATTTGATGATGCTTGTTTAAAGGGGCCTAACATCTAAGGTTATCGACCCCCAATGGTATGAGATGGACGACATGAGATGATAATTAAAATATTAAAATGTATCCACTGACTAGAGTTTAAAATAAATGGTGATGAAAATTCATTATGAGATTAAAACAATCATTGGATCTAATTCGCAGTGCCTTATTTTCTAATAAAAGTATGGAAGTACAGATATGTATGTATAATTCATGTTAGTAGTTAAAATAACTCATTAAAATACGCAAACATGAACTAAAATAGCGTCAAAGGGATAAAAACGTAGTTAACACAAATACACTAAGACAAAGGACATGATTACACGTGATAAACACCACTATCCCTCATAAAACAGATGACGAGGTCTGCTGACTGCTCGTCATCTCGCAGGATGAAGGAGATGGTACTCAGGAGTGTTAGCCAACGGTGCAGATCGACCAGGTCCACGCACTCCGTAAGGATGTGTACCATGGTAAGATGATCGCCGCAAGTAAACACCGGATGGGGTTCGCCTTTCAATGAATGGGAGTGTGTTAGTATACCGTGACCGATCTGAAGACGACATAATACCACTGCTTCCCTCCGAGAAGCCTGAAGAGATGTCCGTTATACCTCCGTTGTACCTTTTATCGCTCTCAGCTTATTGGGAAGTGGAGGGGCCTGCCACTCCATCTCCCAACGGGACATAACCAAATGTCTCAGCTGAGAGCGAATATCACTTGCTGGAACCTTGTAAGACAAGGGGTGGTGTAACTGCCTCCTTCCTTATCTGCTAACTCGTTTCTCTCTATACCCATGTGGCTTCGGAGCCACATAAACATGATTCTGGTGCTGGCATCTGAACACCTGGCCAGCAGGTCCTGGATCCGCTGCACCAGAGGGTGCTGAGGGAAACAGGTATCGATAGACTGTAGTAAGCTCAAAGAGTCAGTACACAGAAGAAAGTGTCGGCGCTCATCGGACAGTGCGTACCGCAGAGCTTCACAGATAGCAAAGAGCTCTGCTGTGTACACACTACAGGTTTCCAGGAGAGCAAAAAGAAACCTATCGGTGCCAACAACGAACGCAGAGCCCACTTTCGTGCCTGTCCTCGAACCAACCGTGTAAACAATGACTGAATCTGGATACCGGCCAACAACGGACAGGAAGAGCCCGTGTTTTCCTTCGGGCCAGTGTGCAGATCCAAGATTATTTCAGGGCGTCATATTATCCACGGAGGTACCCCACAATATTTGTCTGACAAGGCACGGAACCGAAGGTACATCAAACAATCTGCGACTGCTATCCGAGCATATACCAACCGGCTGCGTTGCTCGAGGACAAGCAGCGTACAGCCGATGGTGTCCATTGTAGAATACGCAAGGATAGTTTGGGTGAAGTGGCATCTGTTGCAAATTTGCAGCATACGACAGAAGCACTTGCTGGCGCCTCAGGTGTAAAGGCGGCACACCAGATTCAGCGAGCAGGCTAGTAATGCGGCTTGTTCAAAAAGTTCCCGTCGTCAAATTAACCCCGCTGTGGTGGATGCTGTTCAGTGTCGCAAAGACGCCTGGTCTCGCTGAGCCATATGCTGCACTGCCGTAGTCTAACCTGGATAAAATATGTGCCCTATAGAATCGTAGGAGGTCCATGCGGTCAGCTCCCCAATTAGTGCTGCTAAGAAAATTAAAGATATTCAGCTTCTTGGTGCATTGCACTTTTAACTGCTGCACGTGTGATTCGCACGATAATGTGCCATCGAAAAGGAGCCCAAGAAATCGGTGTCAACTAAGGGAAGAGAATCCTTTCGTAAATAAAGCTCAGGTTGCGGGTGAAGAGTGCATTGCCGACAAAAGTGGACAACAGAGGTCTTTGCGGTGGAAAACCGAAAGCCATGTCCTAAGGTCCACTGTTCCACTCTCCTAAGAGCTTGCTGTAATTGTCACTCTGCAAGTGCCATACTATGCAAGCAAAATTGTCCACATATAGCAACGGTATTACTGCTGAACCAGCAGCAGCGACAATACTGTTTACGGCAATCGCAAACAGAGTCACACTAAGAACCGATCCCTGTGGGACTCCATTTTTTGAACGTGGTATTGCGAATATGCCCTCCCAACTCTGACACAGAATAGACGGAGGGACAAAAAAATTCGCAACAAATACCAGCAAGTTACCTCGGAATCTCCATTGATGCAAGACTGAAAGAATACATAATCACCACGCCTTTTCTAAGTCAAAGAAAACAGCCACCAAATGCTGTTTGCAGAGAAATGCATCCTGGATAGAACTCTCCAGGCGTACCAGGTGGTCAGTACTCAAGCGAGCGGCTTGAAAACCACATTGATACTTAGACAAGAGTCCTTGTTTGTCCAGACATCACACAAGTCGGCGACTCACCATCCTCTCAAATGGCTTACGCAAGCAGTTAGTGAGAAATAGGTATATAGCTTCCTGCATACTTAGGATTTTTGTCAGGCTTGAGGGCACGAATGACAATGCCCTCTCACCACGGAGACGGAAACTCACCTTCTATCCAGATTCAGCTGAACACTCGGAGATATAATAGACTATCCTCACTAAGGTGTTTCAACATCTGGTTATGGAAATTGTCTGGGCCAGGGGACGTATCCTTGCAAAGCGCCAACACGTTGCAGAGTTTCCACTCCGTAAAGGGCACATTATAGTACTCAGAAGCTTGAGCGGCAAAACTAAGGTGATGACGTTCTGCCTCCCGCTTCAGAGCGAGGAAATCACGATGGTAATTCCCGGAGCCAGACACATCCTCAAAATGATGGTTAGCAATCGAAAGTGGTTCAGTGACTATAATGCCTGCAATGGAAATTCCTGGTACAGAAGATGATCCTTGGCTACCCGAAATACGTCGAAGTTTAGTCCACAGTTGAGATGGAGTACGTTACGTCATACGCGACACATCTCTCTTCCACAAAGCTTTCTTACTTTGGCGAATAACAACTCGCGCCTTAGCGCAGAATTTTTTTAAATGTTACCAAGTTGGCCACAGTAGGCTGCCTACAATAACGTTTATGAGCACGATGGCGTTCTTTGATAGCTGCAGCTATTTCTTTGTTCCACAAAGGAACCGAGTTTTCGGCAAGGAGTCCCTGAGGAGGACAGAACGGACTCCTCAGCAGCAGCAAGGATAACTTGTGTTATATAAGTTAAATCGCCATCTACGGTCCATCTGGTCTCGTCATTAAAGACAGCTAGGGTGGCGTGCACCATCTTGGAGTAAATTACTACGGAAGTAGCGTTTACTAAAGAAGTCCATACTACAGAAGTAAATTACTACGGGAGTTATTTACTCCGGAAGTAACGTCGGAGAGTTGAAGTACAATTTACTCTTTTAGTTACTACTACAGAAGTAGCGTTCGTTACTCGCGGAGTAGTGCTGTGTTCGTGTATCTTCTTTAAAGAAATCCAAATAGATAAGGTTATGTGCGATAGGAAACGGGGGGAAAGCGTAAGCGAAAAAGATAAATGCTTGTTAATAGAGATAATGACCATCTATGCAAAGGATATAAGGTGTAAGAAACACAACATAAAGATGCTGGATAAGAAAGGAAATTCATGGAAAGTCGTGGCGAAAGAATTCAAAGCTTCGAGTGACGGAAAACGCAGTGAAAAGCAAGTTAAGATTCTGTAGAAGGACTTAAAAGCAAAGACGGAAGCAAAGCAGAAAGTCATGGACACGCGGGAAAAATTAAAACTGATGGCGGTTTCTTCATACAGATGGCCTACATCCACAGCGAAATTTTCCCATTTTCACACCAGGCAGGTAGGCCCTACCTTAAGGCCACGGTCGCTTCCCAATCCCTAGGCCTTTCCTGCCCTATCGTTGCCATAACACCTATCTGTGCCGGTGCGACGTTAAGCAAATTGAAAAAAAAAAAAAATCTTCCGATTTCTGAAAGTTCACCATTGTCACCGAGAGGGCAATAAATGGGAATATGCACGCAGTCACAGTCAAGTGCGATTTGTTGTGGGTGATTTCAAACAAAAGAGTGGAGGTACAAAAGTGTTTCACACTTTGTGCTGGGAAGACTTGGGAGTAAGGAGACGAGCTGCTCAACGAAATGGTATGTTCCGAGTTGTCAGTGGAATGACATTAGTAAATGAATAATGAGTGGAACTTTAATAAAAAGTAGGAGTGATCATAATATGAAGATAAAATTGGAATTAAAGAGGACAAATTGGGACAAATATTCATTTATAGGAACAGGAACTAGGGGTTGGAAAAATGTATAGAGGAATATTTGATAAATTTCCAAGTTCCTTGAAATCATCAAGGAAAATATTAGGTAAACAAGTGATAGGGAATTTTACACCTGGGCAACGCCCGTAAATGCAGATCTATGATGATAGATTGATACAGACACAACAAAGGAAGTTATGGGGTTCACTACAGCATGGCAGTCACTCTTATCGACAAGGCAAGTTTCTGAAAGTACACATGCAATCAATATAAAACCAGGTATTTAACCCGTCAGCGAGGAGTGCTGTGCACTGCCCACCCAACTAAACTATGCACCAATGTGGAGAGATGTGCACTGCTCACATAAATCTTCTACTGTATCTAACTTTTCCTTGTTGTATAAGAGTCACCTTTTGAATTTAATTTTTTAAATAGAAAAGAAAGCTCCTTTATTTTATACAACGCCTATAAAAGATAAATTATTTAGAGCATGATATTCGCTTTTTAGAATTAAATGGGTCTATGTTCTGATCAAATTTTATCGACTCTGATTTTGAGCAAGAACAAACTACATCAATTCATTTTGTGTACCGCCATCTGGTGGGAGAAATCTTCCGTCTTTCATTTAGTATATAATCTTGATCTAATGTATTTTTGATGTAGGTCTTTTCCAGGGTGCACGGGAAACCCACGTTAAGACTTCAACTGCTCTCTATAAAAATTACTAAAAACTAATTCAAATTTTCTTATGCAGCCGGGTTTCTGTTAGCTTCCTGCTTAAAAATCTACCACACCGAATTAAACTTCTAAGGTATGCCCACCATGAATTTATATATAACATCATAATCCTTGCATTTAATTTAGCATGTGTAGAAATATTTGTCTATAATTATCAAACAAGATGCTCATTTTTTAACTACGGTATTTGTTACATTCAGAGTTGAAATCCAAACGTCCTTACAAGAACTTTTCTTCCACAGCACGGAACTAGCAGGGTTTTCAAATGCCCCATGATGATAGGTTTTACTTTCACGAGTTTAAAGCTACTGATATTAAATGAACTCTTTGACATGTTTTACCGAGTGCCTTCCATGTTGGCAAAATTGCAAGATCAATGTGGATAAATTAGGAATGAATACCTCGGATGATGGTGTACACAGATGCCTCAATTCCATGTGATGGAAACAAAACTGTACGAACAGGCTGCAGATTTATGCATATTTGCTTGTCAATTTCCTTGAACAATACAATAAGCATGTAATAACCAATGTAATTTTGTATAATTTGGGGCGAGTTTGCATAATTTACTGTAACTGTGAACATTTTCATGTTCAATAAAATACACTGCTGGCCGAAAGGAAAGTGTAAAAACTTACAAAAAATGAAATTTCAAAGTATATTACACAATTACATTCATTATAACTTAATTTTTATTACTTTTATATTGATGACAATTAACGCCTGGCTCGTTGGCGAAATGATCATCACTGCTGTCTTTGGTTCAGGGGTTCCTGGATTTTATTCCCAGCCTGGTAGGGCATTTTAACCACTCCTGACTAACTCCTCTGACTTGGGGAGTGGATGCTTGTGTTTGTCCCTATACACACCTCTTTATATACAAATAATAAACCACACTACCAACAACCACAGACACATGCAATACTCAACACATCCCTTCACATAGTGTTGGTGTCAGGAAGGGCCTCTGGCCATAAAACAAAGCCAAAACCACTTCTGTAACAATGTTTGCTCCCTATCAGGCAGTGGAAGAATAAGATTTATTGTATTTTATAACTTAATTTTGGGTTCCTTAAATTCATATTAGCCTATTCGGAAACATCCACGTGTTACGCTTTTTCTGGCCGGCAGTGTAGCTGAATCCTATATGCAAGTATTATAAGCATATATGCACCGATAAGCCATTACATTATGACCAGCTACCTAATATAGTGTAGAACCACCTCTAGCCCAAAAAACTGTACACCTGGCGAGATATTCATTCAACAAGGTGATGGAATATATCCAGGGGCATTTCATACAGTTAGCATACACTACAGGGTAGTGGTAAAGTACCACAAACATGCTTGGATTCATATCCATCAGAAATGGGAAAGAAACATAACACGACAATGTATCCTGATCCATCACAGTAAGCTGTTTGAGAAATGCACCTCTCTCAGTAAAAAAGGGAGTTTCCAACTGGCTAACTGATGTTAGGCTCCATAAGAAAGCACAGCAGTTCAAACTAAGCACAAACTCCCACGCAAATGCAAATGATAATGTTGGAATGGCTTAGAGCCAGTTTTAACCCTTCTACTTGTTGGCTGGTTAGAGGTATTCTTTACATGCCTGAAGTGCGTTGTATTAGACTTACTGGTGGTAATACGTACAGTAGTGCAGGTTCTCTATAACAGTTCCGTGTGGTCTCTCGAATATATATTTCATGATTTATAATCTTGACCACTTTTATATGCCGATTGGTCCGTATTGACAAAATACAATAATCTATGTTATATGGGTCTGCCTAGTCAATATATATTTGTGACAAATTGTTATCTACATTTTATTCAGTTCAGTACGTTTCAAGATTCTATTCTAATCCCTCCACCAGCCTTCTTACAAAATACTCTTACCACTCATTCATTCACTCACCTTTCGTTCTATTGCTATTCCACGTTTCCTAAAATAATTCTGTGGCTTGGTTCTAAAAGGACCAATGTCATTTTTTATCGAAATTGAGATATTAACTGATACAAACGCGTTTTATCCTGGCTTGCAACATGTTAAAAGGACTAATGTCTCTGTTAAGTACTAAACGAACAGTTAACGTTTAATTATATAAGCCCTTGCCAATAATGTTAGATTACCAATAAAGATTAGAGACCTGGCAATTTTTAAAGAATACGATAGAAAAAATTAGCGTTTAATAAGGTGACTTCCACAAAGAAAGTATAAAGTTCTTTAAAGTTAGTTGTTGAAAAAAATAATTGGAAAACTATAAGCAAAACTTAAAATGCTCTTAGCTCAAAAACAGGTTTTTTGACATTGGCCCTTTTAGAACCAAGCCACAGAATTCTCTCTTCTATCCCTACCTACATAATGAGACTACCCTCCCTCCAGCATACAGGCACTCCTCTCTCATAGTAGCAAGACCTCGTACATTCGTTCGCTGCCGCCGGTAGATGTTCACACGAGCTTCATATTTATTCACAGTCGGTAAGACTAACTCTTTAACACATTTATATCCCCAATGCGTACTGTTTCAGTAAGGCATTAATAATTTAGTGAATTGATTTCTGATTGTAGATTGGTGGGAAGCCTGGCTGACTATTAATGGGAAATGTAAATAATGTGGATTTGCGTTAGACATTAGTACACCAATACAAGAACATTTCAATGGTTGATGATGACAATGCTTGTTGTTTAAAGGGGCCTAACATCTAGGTCAACGACCCCTCATGATACGAAATGAGAAGAAAGGCAATGACAATTTAAAAGCACAAAATTCATCCACTGACCAGAATTCAAAACATGACGACGAAGAATGAATATGAATTTAAAACAAACAGCGGATCCGACCCACAATGCATCACCTTCCCAGAAACAACATTACTGACCAAGTGACTGCTTCCAAAGCACAATCCTGAATCGATGATGCTTGTTGTCTAAAGGGGTTCAATATCCAGGTCAACGGTCCAATTAACATACTAAATGCCTTTTCTTGACCTACATATGCCGTGTACATAGGCTTCTTCTTCTTCTTAATCAAATCCTCTAAGATCACATGTAAAGTCAGGATTGCTTCACGTAACTAATTTCTTCTGAAGCCAAAGTGGTCATCTCATTAAAACTTTACCAACTAGTTTGCGCAAAAGAGGCTGAGAATCCAACTTAGCACAGCTCACATTATGTCACAGCCTGCAACACAAGGGTGTTAACCTATTAACTTAGGTCCGCCTACTGACAAGACCATTGGTCTGGATTTGTTAGGTCCCAGTAGTGACAAGACCATTCTACTCTGAGTATAGTTTCCAATTATTTTTGCATGGTTTCCACCTTCCTAAAATTGCTCACTACTTAGTAAAGTGTAACAGATCTTCTCCCGACACGCATCAACTTGTCTTTCCATTTCTCTGTAAATAATAAGTACTGAGATAATTTTTTTTTTTTTTTTTTTTTTTTGCTAGGGGCTTTACGTCGCACCGAGATAATAATTTAATGGTGAGGCAGCTTTCACACATGTAAGCACCTGCTTTCTTCGGAATAGGTATAGCAATATACTGTCTAAAATCAGAAGGCACTTTCCCTGTGTCACACATCTTACACACTAAATGAACTAATCTCACCCATACCAGCTTCTCCTAAGGCAGTCAGAAATTACGAGCATACATCAATTCCAGGTGCCTTGCTCCTATTTAGGTCTCTCAAAGCTGTTGAATTATAATTACAATCCATAAGATCAAAATCCATGACACTAGGAACTGAGAAGCAAGTTACCATTCAAAACACTTGCATGTTAAATAAATTAACCACCAGAATTGTTCTACCCGAACAAGTTCTCGCTAGGCAGTTCCCTATCCCAAAACCATTCACATCAACTAACAGGTTAATACTATCAAATACTTCTCCATCCAATTCTTCTCAATAACAGAGAAACGCAGCCTGAAATAGTAACTTTTCAATCTGCACTCCACTCATTGAAATTCATTTAACCCTGCTGTTCTGTTCACTTTTACTTGACGGATATACTGTTCAGGTCAATATGACCCAACATATCAAAATGCTGTACAGTAGAATTCTTATACAAACAAATTTTTGTACAGTTGTTCGGTATCGACATTGTTGTTCTATTCCAGTACCTTGTTGGTAATAATAATTGCAATAATACAAACAACTTTATTAAGGGATATTTCTTATTTAAATATTTACATAAATTTGAAACAACAGACAGTTTCCATTACAGGCATTCAACTTAGAAAGCACTACAGGTTTTCCATACTTCTATTCTTACTGTTGGCAGTTTACACGTAAGTATTCACAAAAATTTGTAACAACAGACAGTTTTCAATACAGATCTTCAACTTAGAACACACTACAGTTCTTTTATTACATTCCAACTTAGAAAGCACTACAACATTTTTCATACTTCTCTGATTGCACAAGTATTCACATAAATCTGAAACAACAGAGTTTTCAATACAATAGTCTTAGAAAATGCTACAGTTCTTTTCTTACTGCTTGCAGTTTCTTGCAAATATGTTTACTACATTTTCCATACAACATGTTTTATTTTCATTGCTTGATGGGCAGAACTTACAGTGTGCACGTTTCGTAGATTTTCTTGTTGTTACCGATTCTGACACACCAGCCACATCTTTAGGGTTTTGGAATGCTTCTGACTATTGTCAAAGAATCATCTTATCTTGGGAAATGCGTTCTTGATGGAATGTGTTCTCTTATCAGTGGCTTTCCAAGTTCCTCCAAGAATATTCTCCTTCTACACAATTTGCTTGCATTCCAATTAGGGTCAATCGAAATCCACAAAACATATGCATTATAAGCAGAATCATCAAGAATATTGTAGAAAACTATCATTGTCCACCTATTTGTTTTTCGTTTGCATATATATGTACCTGATAGCTGATCAAGCGTGTCTACAGCCCCTTTGGTTGAATTATAGTCCAAAACATTTTTGGCTTCTTATCAGCCCTGCCACTGATTTCCTCATCATGGTGGAGAGTGCTCGTAAGTACAACATTCTTGTTTCTCTTAGGAATATAATTAACCACAGTAGTGTCACTTGTGAAGTAAAATGAAGAGTTGTGTACCTCCTTGTTGGCCTTTTTTTGTGGAAGCTCTGGCTTATTTTCCGTATAGTTCCCAACATAGTCAATTTCCTTTTCAGAAACAGCTGTCCCAAATTGTATGACAAAAAAGTTGTCACCGAGCTCGATAGCTGCAGTCGCTTAAGTGCGGCCAGTATACAGTAATCGGGAGATAGTGGGTTCGAGCCCCACTGTCGGCAGCCCTGAAGATGGTTTTCCGTGGTTTCCCATTTTCACACCAGGCAAATGCCGGAGCTGTACCTTAATTAAGGCCACGGCCACTTCCTTCCAATTCCTAGGCCTTTCCTATCCCATCGTCGCCGTAAGACATGTGTGTCGGTGCGACGTAAAGCAAATAGAATATTTTTAAAAAAGTTGTCACACGTGATATTCTGACCATGTAACTCAGAAGTGAGATCAGATACTAACTACCCTCATTCCCTGATTTCTTCCTGGTGCTGCTCCTCTCACCTTTCCTCTATAAATTTGGGCTTTCAGTACGTATGAAGATTTGCTGTCACACAGGGTCCATATTTTGCCAGTTTACTTGGGATATACTGCTTGAATGGACAGCGACCTCTAAATGCTACTAACTGCTCGTCAACAGTAACATTTTCTCCTGGATTATACAGTTTAGGAAGGACTTCTACCCACTTCTCCCAAAACTACGAATTGCGGCAAGTTTGTCAGTACGTCGTCTTTCCTCTCTAGTAGATTTCTTGTCAAATCGCAGAATACGCGAACGTTTCAAGGAACATGGTTGCTCGTAATATGTTTCGCCCAGTATCCTTATCCCACAAACTTTTTGTAGGCTCCCCGTGAGATCGATATACACCCGCAAGGAATAAGAGTCCTAAGTATGCATGGAAAACAGAAGCATCAATATCTGTCCATTGTTCACCATAAACTTGCTGCCCTTCAATATTTGTCATCTCTATTATTTCCTTTTGAAGCGCTGTATGAAATACTGCTTCAAATGAACATTTCACATCAGATATTCTGCTGATTGCATACCTGGTAACTCCTCTTGATGATGTTCGAAGATGATAGGTGACCATGTTGTGCTGGTGGATGCAACTGCCATTCTATATTTCCATTTTTAGAAAGAAGAGTCTACACTATTTTGTACAGGCTGTGGACTGTCGTAACTGTCATCGGAACACTCGCTTTCAGATGCATGATCCTTGAAGTCAGAAAGTGATCATCTGCTGAGGCATTTACTAATTCTTCCAACTCATCATCAGTCAATGGTCTAATCGCCAAGGTGTCACAATTCAAACTGAGCAGAAACAAAGCATTCAAATTGTTGAGAACTGCCCATTATTATTTCCTAGGAAAGCAATAAACAAGCCCATTGTTGCAAAAGCATGGAGGCTTAGCTGATTGTTGTAAGTTGGAATGATAAAAATTACTATTCCCATACAATGCAACAAAAATAAAGTTCACCATTTCCATCTTTTAGAAATAAATCCGAATTACAGTAATCATATTTGTGTCTGGTCATAATGACCCGAACATTACATATGTAACTATTACAGTTTATGCCCAAACTTCTTAAACTATTTTAAAACTTTTTAAAACACGTACTGCTCTTCCATTTTCAGACAAAGTCACCAAATTTCATATAAACATATATTGGTATTTAAATAATGAAAAATAACGTGCATATTCATTTTGGGTCATATAGACCCGAACGGAACAGCAGGGTTAAATTAACCAACGATTGGCTCACGGGTTATTTTCGCCTGAGCTGTTAAAATTACTTCATATCTCCCCTATGTACAACCCTTATTTCCTGTAGCTTTCAACACCTTCCTTCTTGACCTTCAATTAAACACTGCATGTGTTGGCAAATCAATTTACCAAATTACACAGAAGCACCAAGTAACTGCAGTATTACATCAAAGACTACTGAACTAAGAGTATGGATGTTTGTATTTTTTTTTTAAATTAACCCCATTACACTACAGCCCTGAAGGGCCTTGGCCTACCAAGCAACCTCTGCTCAGACTGAAGGCCTGCAGATTACAAGGTGTTGTGTGGTCAGCACAACAAATCCTCTCGGCCGTTATTCTTGGCTTTCTAGATCGGGGTTACTATCTCACCATCAGATAGCTCCTCAATTCTAATCACGTAGGCAGAGAGGACCTCGAACCAGCTCTCAGATTCAGGTAAAACTCCCTCAACTGGCCAGAAATCGAACCCGGGGCCTCCGGGCAAGAGGCAGGCAAGCTACCCCTACATCCCGGGGCCGTTTCTTTTTTTTATTTTTTTTATTTTTACAATTAGCTTTACGTCTCACCGACAGATGGGTCTTTACATAAAGAATATTACAGGAATATTTATTGAACCCCTATTCAATACATTCCACAAGTTATGTGGTTATATTTTTACATAGCACTACAGAGATTTAAGGTACATGTTTCGCCCTTTGTTTAATGGGCATCATCAGCCTAGCTCAATCTTAAAACAGTTAGTAGTGGAGCCTATCTATTCTACAATGTGATATTAGACTATTAGTGTTGTAACACTGTGGTGTCTTAAAACTAGCAACACACAACATCTAAAAATATAGACAGACACTGAATGCGTTTAAAAGTATAACAATCTAAATTTATCACTTATCTTAAAAACATTATGTGTCTGACAGTACTCGAAATTCAAGGTATCTGAGGGAACAAGCTAACACTGCTGAAACAATAAGACGCACCTAACTTGCACTCTAATGAATAACTCACATTTCCTCACTTGATTGCATAACTCTCCAAGGGACATTGTATTTTCAAGTTCGTCTTTATGGTCCAGCTGATCATCTTTAAAGTTTAGCAGCAGTTCCAAATAACATCTGACCATATAACTTTCACTTATGTCAACTAAAGCTCCGTTTAGTTGAAGACTTGTTGACAACATTAGCGGTAATACCACACCGCACAGCCACTCCTGTTTTATAATGATGTGTAAATACAACAGACATGAATCTCTCACTTTACAAGAGTTTTAGTATGCTTGCGGGTCGAATGTTCCCTCAGATATCTTGAACTTCGAGTACTGAAGGCCATACAAATTGGAATAGTCTATAGAATGAACTATATCCGTTGTAGTTTCAGACATATGTTTTTAAGACCGACTAGGTGATAATTTTATATTGTTATACTTTTAAACAAATTCAGTGTCTCTATATTTTTGGATGTTATGTGTTGCTAGTTTTAAGACACCACAGTGTTACAACACTAATAGTCTAATATCACACTGTAGAATAGCTAGGCTCCATAACTAATTGTTTTAAGATTGAGTTCGGCTGATGATGACCATTAAACAAAGGACGAAACATGTACCTTAGAACTCAGTAGTACTATGTAAAAATCTAACCACATAAATTGTGGAATGTATTGAATAGGTGGTCAATACATATTCCTGGAATATTCTTGATATAAAGTCACTTTCAATACGAAACAATTATGAGAATAACAACTTGTAACATATAGGTCTTACAGCGATGATGGCATAGGAAAGGCCTATGAACAGGAAGGAAGTAGCCGTGGCCTTAAGACCCCAGCATTTGCCTGGTGTGAAAATGGGAAACCACGGAGCACCATCTTCAGGACTGTCGACAGTCGGGTTCAAGCCCACTATCTTCCGGATGCAAGCTCACAGCTGCGCGCCCCTAACCACACGGAGAACTCGCCCGGTGTAATAGCTGTGGCTACCTCACCATTTAATAGAAGATCGTAAATAGCTCTCGCATACAGGATCGTTAACGTAACGAGTATTGACTGACTGTGAAATAATGACAAAATGTTACAGCATCTAAATTTGCACATACTGTTGTCCTAAGTTCTTTATCTTCTCCAATTTTATTGGTCCTCTCCCTCTGGATATGCTGCCGTTAATTGCAAGGAAAATTCGTGAAAATTACCTTCCCAAAATGAAACATAGGTTACTCAACACTGTTTATGAAAGGAAGTGCTACAAGAAATCCTGGTTTATCTGCACTGTATCTGTATTTCTTAAAAAAAGAAGGAGCAAATGAAATCTTTCTGGCACGAGGAGTATTCCTTGTCAATGTTTCAGCTGATAAGGAACTAAGTCATGTCATGCATTGCAAGTGGCGAAGGAAGGAACTACATAACTGACTTAGTGTGTTTCTTCAGAATATACACGATGTCCATAAACTGATGTCCGACCTAGTTCTTACCTTTATCAAACAACAGGGCTTGGTTATATACGGTGAGCGAGGCAAGAAAATGAAAATGGCTGATTTTGACTTAATTCCATTCTTGACTGTACAATTCATTTCTGAAACAGTTATCTGCAGAAATATTTCTCGATTACATGAAATGCCGAGCAGTTGTGAACAGCCTTCATTCAGTCCAAAAACAAACTTCCTAGCCTAGACATCGGTACTGCCCCTCTGGTGCAAACAGGAAAACATGAACAGTGTTACACATGTAAAACTATTATCTGTAAACAACACACAACTGCCATATGCTATTATATGTGTAGAGTACGCTATTGGAAATGAGTGACACAGTTAACTTTTTAAGAACGAGGTAGTCATACCATTGGGCAATTTGTATGCACTTGTCAACTATTACACCGGGCGAGTTGGCTCTGTGGTTAGACACACGAAGCTGTGAGCTTGCATCCGGAAGATAGTGGGTTTGAACCCCACTGACGGCAGCCCTGAAAATTGTTTTCCGTGGTTTCCCATTTTCACACCAGGCATTTGCTGGGGCTGTGCCTTAATTAAGGCCATACACACATGTAACAAAATTTATCAACAACTGCATCTTTAACAAGAAGTGAGGGAATGAAATTACAATTACATTCTACAGTATATTCAAATTAAGGTAAAAACAAAAAATGGGCATTTTGCTAGACAAATTACGTCCTGAGTTTTTATTTTCATGCAACTTCTTTGCCTCTATCATGGATTTAAAGTACTGTAACACCGAATGGGTTTAAGACCCAGCAGCAGAGCAGCAATCAAGATTCTTTTGAATAATGAACAGCAATAGGCTACATTTTCACAGAAAAAACCTGTGGTTTTCAGCAATATCTATCACCAGATGAATTACTAGCAAGCTTACTGTGTAATAAGAAAAGGGCAATTTGATCTTTACACTTGAACAGTACTTCAACGAAGTAACGTTCTGGGGCTGCAATACACAGAGACCTAATAATCAAGTTACCTAGCTGGAGTTTCTGCTGATGCTGAAGAGATTCCTTTTCTAGTGTCTGTCCATCAAAGAAGCAGGTCTAATAACGAAGCTTCCTAATAATGTTATGTCACATACAAGTGTGTTAACTTAAGAGGCTTTCACAAGCTTCATGCACTTCACAAACCTAATCTTAGTCTTTCCAAGAACAAACATCCTAGTCCATGCAAAAATGCAATTTGTAGTAAGATATTTCACAATAATTGTGAAGTTACTGAAATGACTAAGTGGTTGTAATAGGGACCTAGAGAGAGGTTGTCACAAATGTATGAAAACTTTAGACACAATGAGGGGGAAAAACAAAAAAAAACAAAAAAAAAAAATTTCAAAAGATCTTACTTATGCTGAAAATAGCTTCAGTAATAAATATGCTCGTCGCAGTGCAATGTATTATAAATGTTACAAAAATAAACTGTAACTGAGGTAAAAGTGTTCCACTATGTTAAAAGAGGCACATATAAACGATTATAAGCAATATTTTCCTGTCCATAATCATTTCACCCTCCAGTTTATCACACCACGCTTGAAGAAAAAGAACGTATACAGTATCTTTAAAATGAGTAACTTGACAAACGTGAAAATAAGATAATGCAAGGACCACTGTTCTATTGTTAAATGCTGGTGACTACAAACTACATCTGTTCACCATTAAAGTACTATTATAACGCACAACAGAGCATTACATATCCAGCAGATCACAAAATAAATTGTTCATACCATCAAATTTAGGAGTCTTTCGCACACAAGGAAGTAAATGCATTAAGTTATAACACTGTGAGCTAAAGAGATGTGCAAGGCAAATATGTGCAGAAAAACATAACTAAAATTGTGTTCTACTATGATACTGATTCTTTATAGCTACATCTTCACTGTAATATTAAAACAGCTCTATATATACACTTGACAGTGCATGACAAGCAAAAGGCATGAACTCCATAATATCCTCCATTTACAAGACAACTTTCTTCACCCTGTCAGTCTAATCATAATGCCATGTAAAAACCAAAATTCTTCAGAGTAAAATCAAAACTTCTCAAAGAATAACAAGGAATACTAACTTTTTTGAAAGTAGCATTAACCCTTTCACCTCTACAAGACACACCACCAAAAAACCACCATCTATACTCCTACTAAAAGCACACCACCGAAATACAGTACGAGTGGTTTCTTCCTGTTTTATCAAAACTTACCAAACAAATATTTAATATTCATCAATCACTGTAATAATAGACTTACTTATGGTGTTATGAATATCCCCAGCGCTGAGAACTAGTCAAAGTATTTTTCCTTGTGACAGCAAGAGCGCACATCACTGTCAGATTCCACCACAATATCAGGTTAACGGTTTGTGGTACCAGTTCACTAATACATTACCACCTCAATACTGTCATAGCTACATCACACGAACTCGCACAATTCGTACTGTTTTCTTTAAAAAATAAACTGTCCTTCCTGTTCACAATGATTACATCTGACAGCGTAAGGTGATTAAAGGGAAAGAATAAAAGTTCTAAAAAAAAAACACAAGCAAGGTAGCACATGTACCCATTTATCATACAGAGTCGGGAATATAACAGCTTCGTATCATGAAATTTGCACTAAAAGCCATGGTGAAAAAATAACGGCAGAACATGAATACGTCAAAATGCATCCGAACACCTGCCGAAGGCACAGAGTAACATACAGACAGGCATACGAGTATGAAAACAAACACAAACAAGTATAAGCCGCACGAAGTTACGCCTACCACTCATGTTGTTGACGTATTATTCGCTTCCCAAGAACGGCAAATTTGAAAGGACACAAAAGCGGGCAATACACACACACATTAGATAGTCCACCACGTAAAATACCAAACTGACTTTTCTCACTCTTAACACGAGCCATAGCTTGCACGAATAAAACTAAAACAGCCGTCAAACACTGTAACATGGCGGATACCTTTATAAAATACGAGCTACCCTTGGTAAAGTAAATCAACACACAGAAAATCTCAATGTATAGCACATCAGACACCTCCTCTGTCTCCCAATTACCTTAAACTTAGCTATTAGCGGTTTACCACAGAAGGCCAAATAGAGTGACATAACTTCCCACAACCTCTTCTCACAGACGCCATGTTTTAACAACTTAAAGTCACGGAGTACCGCCATTTAGAACAGAATAAAGTAAGGGCTTCTAGAAATGCAGTATAGTTCTATATAAACAAAAAACCACAAGGCCTGATCAGATAATATAATACCGCAATCTATAAAAACTAGTCGATAGAGCTACGAAAATAAAATCTGACAAGGGAAGATTAATTAAAGGAAATGAGTTCCCGAAAAGAAATATGAATCTGCATTATCAACCTTTTCTGGAAGATAAAAGAGACAAAATAGAGAGAACAAACCTGTCTCAAATGAGAGAAGAAATAAGACAGACAGGGAACGTCGAAAAACGAGAGTAAGAAGACATGGTACAGGAACGAAAAAAAAAAAAAAAAAAAGACGCTGGAAGAACATGTGTGGCAAAAGTCTCGCATGATTCTATATTCAATCAATCAATCACTACTGACCTGCATTTAGGGCAGTCGCGTAGGTGGCAGATTCCTTATATGTTGTTTTCCTAGCTTTTTCCTAAATGATTTCAAAGAAATTGGAAATTTATTGAACATCTCCCTTGGTAAGTTATTCCATTCCCTAACTCTCCTTCCTATAAACGAATATTTACCCAAATTTGTCCTCTTGAATTCCAGCTTTATCTTCATACTGTGATCTATCCTATTTTAAAAGACACCACCCAAACTTATCCGATTACTGACGTCATCCCACGCCACATCTCCACTGACAGCTCGCAACATAAATACTTAGTCGAGCAGCTCGTCCCCTTTCTCCCAAGTCTTTCCAGCCCAAACATTGCAACATTCTTGTAACGCTACTCCTTTGTCGGAAATCACCCAGAACAAATCGAGCTGCTTTTCTTTGATTTTTTCCAGTTCTCGAATCAAGTAACGCTGGTGAGCGTCCCATACACTGGAACCAATCTAGCTGAACGGTCAGCGTACTGGCCTTCGGTTCAGAGGGTCCCGGGTTCGATTCCCGGCCGGGTCGGGGATTTTAACCTTAATTGGTTAATTCCAATGGCACGAGGGCTGGGTGTATGTGTTGTCTTCATCATCATTTCATCCTCATCACGACGCGCAGGTCGCCTACGGGTGTCAACTCGAAAGACCTGCACCTGGCGAGCCGAACATGTCTTCGGACACTCCCGGCACTAAAAGCCATACGCCATTTCGTTTCATTCTCTGAGATCTATTTTCAGTCACTCTTTTGTCAAGTCAAATTGTACTCATTTTTTCCAGTAGTCTCCCATGATCCACCCTAATAAATGCTATTATTTATTTAATTATTGTTTGCATGAAGGAGCTCTTTGAATCCAAGATATCTGCTTTATCTTGCTGGAATCCTACAAACTGAGCATCAGTGGAATAACCTTCCCTAAACACAAACTGCCTTCTATCAAACCAGTTATTAATTTCACAAACATGTCTAATATAATCAGAAAGAATGCTTTCCTAAAGTTTACATGCAATGCATGTCAAACTGACTGGCCTGTAATTTTCAGCTTTATGTCTATCACCCTTTCCTTTATACACAGAAGCTACTATAAAAACTCTCCAGTCATTTGGTATAGCTCCTTCATGCAAATAATAATTAAATAAGTACTTCAGATATGGTATTATTTCCCAACACATTGTCTTTAGTATATCCCCCGAAACCTTATCAATTCCAGCTGCTTTTCTTGTTTTTAAATTTTATACCTTACTGTAAATGTCATTGTTATCATAGGTAAATTTTAATACTTCTTTAGTATTAGTCACCCCCTCTATCTGGACATTATCTTTGTTACCAACAATCTTTACATATTGCGGACTGAATACTTCTGCCTTTTGTAGATACTCGAATACACAATCCCCTTGTTCATTAATGATTCCTGGAATGTCCTTCTCGGATTCTGTTTCTGCCTTAAAGCACCTATACATACACTTCCATTTTTCAGTAAAATTTGTATGACTGCCAGTTATGCCTGCCATCATGTTATCCTGATGATGATTATGCTTGTTGTTTATAGGGGTATAACATCTGAGGTCATCGGCACCTCATGTTATCCTTAGCTGACTTCTTTGCTAGATTCAATTTCCTGGTAAGTTCCTTCAATTGCTCCTTACTTTCACAGTCATTTCTAAGTCTATTTCTTTTCAACCCACACCTCCTTCTAAGTCTCTTTACTTCTTTGTTATAATATAGTGGATCTTTGCCATTCCTTACCATCTTTAAAGGTACAAACCTTTTTTCACATTCCTCAACAATTGCTTTAAACCAATCCCAGAGTCTGTTTACATTTTTATTTACCGTTTTCCGCCGATCATAGTTACTTATTAAAAACTCTCTCATGCCTGTTTTATCAAACATATGGTACTGCCTAACAACCCTAATTTTAATCTCTTCCTTTCTTTCACATTTGTTTTAAACTACGACACAAACAGATTCGTGATCACTGATACCATCTATTACTTCGGTTTCTCTATAGAGGTCACCTGGTTTTACTAGCACCACATCCAGAATATTCTTCTCTCTAGTTGGTTGCATCACATTCTGAATCAGCTGCCCTTCCCATATTTACTTGTTTGCCATTTGTTGGTTATGCTTCCTGGCATTCACATTACCCTCCCAATTGACATTTGGTAAACTGAGATCACCTGCTACAAGCACGTTCCTTTCCATATCGTTACCCAAATAGCTGATTATCTTATCAAATAATTCTGAATCAGCGTCAGCGCTACACTTTTCCGGTCTGTACACTCCAAAGACATCAGCTTGCCTATTATCTTTAGAGATGAGCCTTACACCTGGAATTTCGTGTGTATCATCTTCAACTTTTTCGCAGCTTACAAATTCCTCTTTTACCAGAATGAACACTCCCCCTCCTACCATTCCTATCCTATCTCTACTATACACAATCCAGATCCGTGAGAACATTTCTGCGTCTATAATATAATTTCACAGCCATATTAATAATAAAGGAATAACGCACAATGTGCAGAATACTTCAGAATATGAAATGTTAATGTACAAAATCCAATCAATGATTTGCTTCTTTCCTCATATGGTTTCGCATGATAACGGTCGCAGAATAGATCATATAAAAAAGATGCAGTTTTTGTAGGAATATGATACTGTTGTCGATGGCAAATATTGTCGTGAAAACCATCACCAACGAAGCCGGTGAAAATACGTCATATCTCATATTCTGGGTTCTTCCAATTAGATGATATGGTGTCCCTCTGGTAAATGTCAATCCAAATGGCTGCATTCTTTGAATGCAGTTCTTCGGCGATTGCTTGATATTGAAATGTAAAGAGAGGCGGTAGTAACAGTCGTAGATTTTCTATGTGGAAAAGTACTCGACTGTGTTCATACACCTATCTTGACGGCGTAATCTTGCCTAGGCACAGAGCTCTCTTAAGTAACTTTGCTTTGAAAATTTCAATCATTGCAAGATCGACAGATGTTCCCGTACGATTCTCATTGCAAATGTTATGATAGGTGAAACAGCGGTATTGCAGTTTACATGGACAATCGGCTTAAAGTTCTGATTTCATCCATTGCTGTGATCGCTTCTGTCCTTTATATGCTTGGAGCCATTTGTTTGAAAGGTTACGCCTAGGTTTTTATAACTGTTTAGTCTGGAAATAGTCATGTCACTGTAAGGGATGTTCACTGTTGCTCGATTTTTTCTCCATTCCTGAAGGTCAGTGAAACATTTTTCTGTGGGTTTAGCGTTATGTAGTCGTTGTCAGCCCAGATGACAAGTTTATCTAATACCGCTTGTAATCTTTGTGGGGAGCATCATGCTAGAGACATAACACCAGCATATATGTAAACTAGCTGATGTAACCGTGCTTCACTACGGAATTCTACATTGTATATAGAATTCTGGGTTTAGTAGTGTACACGTAGCATAGCTCTTAACGTTACCCCAGAAACGCGACGGGAAAGTCGCCACATGTCTTTTCTCATGTGAAGACTGGGTTAGGAAATTTTCATTTTAATGGCAAGCCCTCTTGCCTACATTGGTCACAATGAATTTGGGGAGTTTTGATTATGATTGCAAACCCACTTGCCTACTTCCAGTCAATCGAGTTGAGCAGTTTTCATTATAATGGCAGATACTCACCCTCCACCTGCCTTTATACATCCTCAGAAAGACTGTCTTAGTGGTTTTCCAAACTGAAATAAACATAGGTCATTACAATGAAATAAGTAGGAACGTAGCGATTAAAAGCAATGACATCATATGAAATACTCGATCAGGTGAAAAAGCGCACATTTTCTCACTTTGAATGACCAGTACTCTCCTGCCGATGTAATAGACCGAATTTCCCGACCTGAAATGACCAGGCCGCAGACAACCGTCACTCCTATGACTCTGCTCAATCCAATCAGCTCCTCAGAGTAGGGATCGAATAAGTGGAATACCATGATGAATTAGTGTGTTGTGTACCAGTAGAATCGGAAAATTTATGAATCAGAGGAATAGCGTGCTAAAGAAGAAAGTTGTGTAACTCCACAGCTACTTCCTACCAATTTCCAGGCAGGCTATTATACTCCGCACGCAGCAGTAATCCTTTCTATCTGAGACGAGTGGTAACAAAAGAGATAAAGCATAACAAAATAAACAATGGTCAATGTAATGTTATTGTTGATAATTTTTATGAAATTTCGATATTGTAGGCCTCCGCATTTAGTTTTCTTCAGACTCTGTAATATTAGGGCATCTAATGTAAAGGAATTCTTCCTTTCTTTCATGCCTCCCTCTCGTCTTATTCTTCATGATATCATTCCTTTCCGATCTCCCTTGATCAACCCTTGTTCTTTTCAATATTATGTATGGAAGCCTTGGGAGTCTTTTATTTTCACGCCCTTCGTAGCCCTTGTTTTTTCTTAGACCAATACCTTCATTTTTCGAAGTGTCGGGCTCCTTCATAATTTTCTCTCTGATTAGTATTATATAGATGATGGTTGCCTAGTTGTACTTATTCTTAAAATAATAATCACCACCAGTACCACGCTTATCATAGTCGACACGGTAAAACTGAGTAGTAAAAATGATCGGATATTTTATTCTCTATAACTTTTGATATTCGTTAGGACAAGTAATATTGGTATTTAAAAATTAAATTTCAAGTGCCTTTCCCTAACCTACCATTTCATCCAGCATGAATAAAATTGTCAGTAGATATAAAAGAAGAATTCTGGACCAGCGCTGCGAGAGAAGAATTCTGGACCAGTGGCAGCCACTGCGCATGCCCGTGCGCTTCCTCTCCCCCTGAAGGGGCCTCTCACTTGCCAAGGCACGTGCGGGGGGGGGGGGCGCCTCTCGCTGTCAAGGCTACACACAATTGTGGAATGTCGCTCCTTGCGGTAGCTTTCTACTGCTATGCGTGGGCGTGATAGGTAACATCACTTGTTTTGGTGCGTAATTGAGTATCTTTTTACTGAAAGGTATTGTAAGAGCAAAACACGTTCACTATTAACCTTACTCTTCTAGTAGAGATTTAAAAAAAGAACCTCTATTGAGTGTAATTAACTGCTTAGTTCAATTAGCAAAAAAAAATCTACCCTACTTGTCCATGTGATTACCTCTTGAATTGATTATGTTGGTGACAGGAAAGACATTTAGACAACAATCATCATGTTAGATATGGTACTAATTTTTTTGCTGAGTTCTTTTACTTGTTAGGGTGCATGTAGGAAATGTTAACTACACTTACCCAGAGGTCTTTATGTAAGAGGTAAATATTTCTTGAAAGGTAAGGTCCTGTGAGTAGATTTGCTTCTAAAAGTTACTTGCTGGAGTTCCTCTCACTGCTCAAGGTGAGACAGCTACATGTTAAATAATTGCAGCAACTGGATTTGCTTTACAAGGTTACTTGCTGGCGAAAGGTGAACAGGATATGAGATTTTTTTGTAAAAAAGAATCGCTCCTCTCCTCCTGCTTACTGGTCTGTTGAAGGTTAGCTACTAACGACTCTAGCCAACTGGTGATGAGTGAAGGACAACACAAAAGTGCTTAGTTTAATTAAATAATAAAAATATTTTTCTCGACTACTTACCTTTAATTATTTTTCGACAGGATGCACATCTAGCTGTAATTCTTGACGATCGATACACGCATTGTTTACTAACCTTACATCAATAAATGTCATCTATGAAATATCATTGTACTAGGTAAAAAACAAATTTAAAAAACTCGGATAAAGTCTGAAATCTGAGGATGATTAAGACATTCCGTTGTTACGAACGCGATAGTATGAATTTTTACATACGGAATAAAACAAAAACATCTCGCCATTTTTGTTGGATACGTCGGCAACTGTTTGTACTCATCGAGGTCAAACAGCCCATACATGAGAGTGTCATGTCTGTGATTTCTTATTATCTTTGTCCAAGATGGCTAACACAAAAAAATGCATTATGATCTCTGAACGAATAAATTAGTTAGGCTAACACATGATGTGCTATCTCATCAAAAATTATATCGAATATATATGTTTAGCACGGTAGATGAAATAATAAATCGTCTAATGAATCAGTTAGGGGCGCGTGAATTCACCGCAAAGAACAACAGCAAAGAACTTCAGTGAACAAAGACATCAAACACGACAGTGTTTTAACAAAACAAAAGAACGTGTTGCCACGTAGCCGAAATATTGGTTGAAAAACTGTAAAGCATGGTTTCTTTTAAAACAAAATATTACGAATTATTTCTTAATCAACCTCTGAATTGAGACAGTGTGTAAGTGAAAGCTATAATTTGTCACACCTACACAGGTTGGTGATTTGATGATAGAAAAAATAAAATCTGGTAAAGGATTCAAGGTTATAGCATTTGGTTGGTGTAAAAACAAAAAATCAAAATATGTGTATGCATATATAGGTTAGGATGAATTATTCAAGCAACTCGAGTAATAAGTGAAACATCACACTGTTTTATTTACCTGTTAGTTCAAAATACATGATTAAATTCTTTCTTACATGCTTCACAGTCTTTAATCATTGGATTCGGTCCGTCAAAACCATCAACGTCCTGTCCTCTGTAGCAATAATGTCTGACACATGGGCTGCAGACTGCTATTTCCAGTTTTGCTTTTACATAGTAGGGTAGTTTCTCCCATGCTTCATCTAAATTTTTAGCGGCATATGTTGAGAGAAACCCAGATGGTAAATAGCGAATTAGATGTTGTGGCATTCGAAGTAAACTGCCATGTGTATAGTATGATGTAATAGCCTCACTTACTAGTGAGAAATATATTGTACGTAAAGGATCAGGTTTAATATTTGGTGTACAAAGTTCACATTTACACTGGATATTACGGTTTCTCTTCTCACCAAACTCATTCTTTACTTGTCGCTCCATGACTGATGACACGCACACACTGTTGCCAACAAGGACAATACCTTAATATTTATTCACACACTTTTTTAAATAGTGTGCTACAGTTTACGTTACGTCACACTGACATGGCGTATACTCCAGTTAGCTTTAAGGTATACTTCTCTTAGCAGTTGCCTAGTGTGAAAATAGCGAACTAGAGAGAATAATTTTATGATTGCCAACGAGGGGGATCGAACTTGTACTCATCTAGATGTGAGCGAATTCACTTGCTTTATATAAAAAATTTAATGCTAGGTGTAAGATAATCTCACATTAGTAGAGGATCTAGAAGAAAGCTGGACCAGAGTTTCGATAGAAGAATTCTGGACCAGCGGCAGCCACTGCGCATGCCCCCGTGCGCTTCACTCCCTGAAGGGGCCTCTCACTTGGCAAGGCACGTGCGGGGGGGCGCGTCTCGCTGTCAAGGCTACACACACAAGTGTGGAATGTCGCTCCTTGCGGTGGCTTACTAATGCTATGCTTAGGGTGGGGTGGGCGTGATAGGTGACATCACTTGTTTTGGTGCGTAATTGAGTATCTTTTTTACTGAAAGGTATTGTAAGAGCAAAAACAAGTTCACTATTAACCTCACTCTTCTAGTAGAGATTTAAAAAAAAAAAAAGATCCTCTATTGAGTGTAATAAAACTGCTTAGCTCAATTATCAAAAAAAAAAAAAAATATTCTACCCTACTTGCCTATGTGATTACCTCTTGAATTGTTTATGTTGGTGACAGGAAAGACATATTGACAAAAATCATCATGTTAGATATGGTACTAAATTTATATATTTTTTTTTTTTGCAGAGTTCTTTTTACTTGTTAGGGTGCATGTAGGAAATGTTAACTACACTTACCCAGAGGTCTTTATGTAAGAGGTAAATATTTCTTGAAAGGCAAGGTTCTGTGAGTAGATTTGCTTCTAAAAGTTATTTGCTGGAGTTCCTCTCACTGCTCAAGGTGAGACAGCTACATGTTAAATAATTGCAGCAACTGGATTTGCTTGACAAGGTTACTTGCTGCCCAAAAGGTGAACAGGATATGAGATTTTTTTTTGGTCTGTTGAAGGTTAGCGAGTAACAACTCTAACCAACTGGTTGGTGATGAGTGAAGGGCAACACAAAAGTGCTTAGTTTAATTAAATAATAAAAATATTTTTCATGACTACTTACCTTTAATTATTTTTCAACAGGATGCACATCTAGCTGTAATTCTTGACGATAGATACACGCATTGTTTACTAACCTTACATCAATAAATGTCATCTATGAAATATCATTGTACTAGGTAAAAAACAAATTTAAAAAAAAAACTCGGATAAAGTCTGAAATCAGAGGATGATTAAGACATCCCGTTGTTACGAACGCGATAGTATGAATTTTTACATACGGAATAAAACAAAAACATCTCGCCATTTTTGTTGGATACGTCGGCAACTGTGTATACTCATCGAGGTCAAACAGCTCATACATGAGAGTGTCATGTCTGTGATTTCTTATTATCTTTGTCCAAGATGGCTAACACAAAAAAAAAATGCATTATGATCTCTGAACTAATAAATTAGTTAGGCAAACACATGATGTGCTATCTCATCAAAAATTATATCGAATATATATGTTTAGCACGGAAGATGAAATAATAAATCGTCTAATGAATCGGTTAGGGGCGCGTGAATTCACCGCAAAGAACAACAGCAAAAGAACTTCAGTGAACAAAGACATCAAACACGACAGTGTTTTAACAAAACAAAAGAACGTGCTGCCACGTAGCTGAAATATTGGTTGACAAACTGTAAAGCATGGTTTCTTTTTAAATAAAATATTTCGAATTATTTCTTAATCAACCTCTGAATTGAGACAGTGTGTGAGTGAAAGCTATAATTTGTCACACCTACACAGGTTGGTGATTTGAGGATAGAACAAATAAAATCTGGTAAAGGATTCAAGGTTATAGCATTTGGATGGTGTAAAAACAAAAAAAAAACAAAAATATGTGTATGCATATATAGGTTAGGATGAATTATTCAAGCAACTCGAATAATAAGTGGAACATCACACTGTTTTATTTACCTGTTAGTTCAAAATACATGATTAAATTCTTTCTTACATGCTTCACAGTCTTTAATCATTGGATTCGCCCCGTCAAAACCATCAACTTCATCCTGTCCTCTGTAGCAAAAATGTCTGACACATGGGCTGCAGACTGCTATTTCCAGTTTTGCTTTTACATAGTAGGGTAGTTTCTCCCATGCTTCATCTAAATCTTTAGCGGCATATGTTGAGAGAAACCCAGATGGTAAATAGCGAATTAGATGTTGTGGCATTTGAAGTAAACTGCCATGTGTATAGTATGATGTAATAGCCTCACTTACTAATGAGAAATATATTGTACGTAAAGGATCAGGTTTAATACTTGGTGTACAAAGTTCACATTTGCACTGGATGTTACGGTTTCTCTTCTCACCAAACTCATTCTTTACTTGTCGCTCCATGACTGATGACACGCACACACTGTTGCCAACAAAGACAATACCTTAATATTTATTCACACACTTTTTTAAATAGTGTGCTACAGTTTACGTTACGTCACACTGACATGGTGTATACTCCAGTTAGCTTTAAAGTACACTTCTCTTAGCAGTTACCTAGTGTTAAAATAGCGAACTAGAGAGAATAATTTTATGATTGCTAACGAGGAGGATCGAACTTGTACTCATCTAGATGTGAGCGAATTCACTTGCTTTATATAAAAATTTTAATGCTAGGTGTAAGATAATCTCACATTATATTACCAGACGCAACTTTATTGTGTGTAAAATTATTATTTTGTAGACATATGTTTGAACATTCCTTTGTAGTGTATATCTATCCCGGATGTTTTCTGCAAGCAGCTTTCGCATAAACCGGTTAACGCCTTACTTCTTTCGCGGTCATTGCTGGTCATGGTCGTGCTTTGACCACGGTTTCATCAAGGCTACAAAAAAAGAGGATGCGTGATCTCAAGTGCGGTTCGCTACGCAGCTTACTAGCAGATGTTGTACCCTGGCAGGTTTTTTGAAACTAGTTGTTTTTTTCAAATTACATATCACCGTTAGAACAGGTATATATACAGCGATCGCTTGCTGTAGGTACGTTACAGTTTCAAACTGCCTTCGACATGCCGTCCGTCCAAGAAACTCTCTTTGAAAAGCTTCTAGCGTTGAGGGAAATAGTTAGACTAATGGAAATGAGTGAGATAAATAATATAGTAGAAGTTCAAGGCTCATTTGAAAGAGCGATTGTTAACAGAATTCGGCATATGACTAACGAAGAGTTTCGGCTTCTCGTTAGGCTGCATACACGTATTTTGTTACGGCGCGAAAGCCCGAACTTCAATATATTATTTATCCACAAATTTAGTTTTTTTTCGTGCAACGCGATGTTAGCAGAACTAAGAGAGCTAATGGATGATCACGGAAGTGATGGCGATATTTTTGGTGAGTTTTAACTTTTTTCTAAATTTCAAGACTTCGTCTATTGTCGGATTGCGAAAGATTTTAATCTTACATTAACTTTTTCTTTCTATATAGGAGAAGATTAAGAAGTGAGCCTAGAGGAGGAGGAGAATTTAATTTATTTGAACTGTTATAGGTGAGTGCAAAAATATATTTTATTTATCTTGCTTTCTTTTCTGCTCTTAGGAAGATAAACTAATTAAATATAATTTTTTTACGTCGCACTAACACAGATACGTAAAGGAGTAGGAAAAAGGATGGAATTTAATATTTAAAAAATTACAAGAAGTTAATCTTTAGTTAAATTTTGTTTATTATAATTTATTAAGATACATGATTTACACAAAATGTTTCGAATTAATTATGCAGAGTTGAGGTAGAAATATCTTCTTGCTTGAGGTAATGTCCAACGTTGTCATCAACAAAACAAACAGCACAGTTTCTTGAGCAAGGGAAGTCTGCAACAATAGAGAGAGGACACTATAAGATGGTAAATCTATCACACATTAGAGTAAAAAATTAAAAATATATTATACTAGCGTACTTACTATTGATTTTTTGTTTTTTAGAATACATATTCCTTCGGAATCCATGAATTATGCGTGGCGTCGAATCCTAGCCACGATACGAAAACTTTGTCGTTCTTTCTTTTTAAAATTTTATCAATGAGGTATATTTTAGGATGTTTTGTCTTCTGCAGTTCTTGTTCATAGAACGCACCAAATATTGGTTTATTTTGATAGTCGTGAAGCAAGTAAGTTCTCGGTGATGTTTCTTTTACTTTTCTTACAGTAAATAATTCATTACTCCAATTAGGAGTATAGCCCTTTGTAAAATATCGCTTAATTTTACTTATTCGTACTGTGTCACCTACTTTAAATTTTGGTGGATAAGGTGACTTCTTTTTCTTCATTTCCCGTAATTTGTACACAGTAGCAAGTTGTTGTAGATTGTTTGTGACGTCTATAGGTTTCATACCAATCGTACGATGTTTTCGATTATTATATTCATCTAATAGTTTTGGTAGCATGCGAAGCCAGTGGTATGATCCGCACGCCGAGAATTTCCTCCACATCCACTGCTTCAGTGTTCGATTGAAGCGTTCAACTACGCTTGCCTTCAAGCTGCTCCCTGTCGAATAGTGCTTAATTTTTCTTATTGTAATCCACTGTTGAAAAATCTTATTATAAAATTCTTTTCCCCTGTCAGTTTGCAGATGTTTTGGATAGCGTTTACATTTTGAATAGATGCGTTCCATATTCTCCACTACTTCGTTTCCTGTTTTTGTTTTAAGTGGAACTGCCCAGGCATACTTTGAATAAACATCAATAACAGTTAACATGTATTTATATCCACTATTAACTTTCGAAAACAGAGACATATCAACAAGATCCGCTTGATGTAAATCATCTCTCCCCCGGCTAATAACGCTCCGTCTTTCAAAATTCTTTCGCACTGGAGCGTGGAGTTCTTTCGCTATTTCTTCTCTGATATTGTTCATAAAGTATAGGTAAAAGAATTCGTTCTGTGTCGTCTATTCGTTTCTTGAATCGCAGTCGATCTATAGCCAGTTGTTGCCAGTTGCTTCTTCTGTCTTCACATCCAATTTCATAGATTACTGAAATATCCTTTGAGAATCTAACCGCTTTAAATATATTTGCGAACGGAAGTTCGTCCCACCGCGCAGTGTTCATTTATTCGATGTACCTCGACTTTCGAAGTTCTTCTTCGATTGACAAGATTTCGTTTTCGTGTGACGAATGACCAGCACTTCTAGATGCTATTAACTTTTTCAGTCTCTCCACTAGACTGTTTGGATCATTCCAGTGAACTAATTCGATCTTCTTTCTTTGTTCATTTTTCCACTTGGCTACTTTTGATCCTCTTCCTGTACGTTTGTATTTGTGTACACTTACAAATTTTGGTGTGCTCCTTCCTTTTTTCACTTTTGCATCTTCTACTAATGGCTTGATAATTTTTTGAAATTTGAGCGATTTCGTGCCTCTCATTGGCTTGCCTGCGTCATACTGTTTCCTGTGCACGTTAGTGTAATTTAATATATGACTGTAAGCTGACAGATCCTTATCATCATACAACTGTGCGTCCGGATCTTTCTGAAATATTAATTCAAGGAGACCTTCAGTTAAAGGATAGTTAAAATTGTCAATTATAAGATTGTTATCGCGAAACAGTACTTTTTTACTCCCTAAATAGTGTTCTCCATGAACTACTCGAACCCCGAATATTCTATCAACTTTGTGTCTCAATTGTGGGTTAAGATAATTTTGCAGGAGAGTTGTAACCTTTCTGTCCAGAGTTTCTTCTTCTTCTGATTCTTCTTCTTCCTCATCACTTATATAACTATTTAATTTTCGATTTTTCTTTGCAATTAATCCATTCGAGTTAACTGTAAGCTGCTGTAGTTTATTTAATGGTGCAGTTATTGGTTTAAATGTTTCTTCTAACTTTAGTTGGTTTAAAGCCATATCTGCTTTAAGAGAGTTATATTTTTTTTTTACATCTTTTCTTAATTTTGCTAGTTTGTCCTTTACACGACTTTTTTCCACTATGTTCGCCTGCATTTTTTAAACTGAAGCGTAACGTCTATTGTTTTACTCATATATAGTATATTCAAAGAGTATATGGAGCGGAAGATCGTTAGTATTCCATTGTTCTGGGTCTTTTAGGCGGAATTGTATTTCATCACCTTCCTTTACAGCAATTGGTGTACCTACTTCTAATTCGATTGGATTGTTCACGTGATTAATCATCGCATATACCAGAGAACCACGTGTACTTGTTAACGGTGTAAGTGTACCTGTGTAGGGAAGCTTATACATAAGACGAGAGTTTTGTAGCATATATATTGGTGACTGATTTGACGGTAGACTGTTAATTTGAAAAAGAGCTTTTCTTGGTTTTTTGTGCAGTTCCTTTTTCATCACTTCAAACTCTTCTTTTGCAGTAGCAAACGTTTCTAAATACTGTTTGTTAACAACATCTTGCTCGTGGATAGGTGAATCAACATTTGTAATTCGTTTGTTCTTCATATTTAATTCTCCGTTAGATTCTACTGGTAGAGAATTTTTCTGAAGTTTAGATACGACAAGTTTTAACTCGTCAACTTCTCTCCGCGCAGCTGCATACTGTTCTACAAAGACTTTATTTGCAACATCTTTCTCATTTAACGGATTATGTACGTTAGTAATTCGCTTATTTTCCATACTCAAAGTACCACCCCCATCAACGTTTAGTTTCTGTTGATTGCATATTTCATTCTTCAGTTTTTCGAGTTCTTCACGCGCTGCTGAATGTTTTTCTAGGTATGCTTTATTAATCGCATCCGTCGAATGAATAGGTTTACCGATGTTTGTTACTCGTTTATTTTGCATATCTATCGATCCATCGTCATTCACTTGTAGTAGTCTACCTTTTGTATGCTTTTCTAAAAATAAAAGCGAAATTGCATCTTGTTCCTCTTCAGGATCTGCCACACCCGATATTCTCTTGTTGTTCATGTTGAGGTTATTGTCAGTTACAGGAAGGTGATCATCCACAATATCACGTAAAAGAGAATCAAAATATTCTATGCGTGCAGAAACGTCGTTAACTCGTTTCTCTAAATTTCTCTGCACATGGTTAGTGTGCGTACGCATTGTGTCAAGCGAAACTGCTTCGTTTCCATTCATCGCAGGAGCTATTCCTTTCAGCCTTTTGTTCTTAAAATCAACTGCATCCTCTTCTAGTTCACATATGTCATGTATTTCATTTTTAAGATCTAAAATGTCACGTTGTATTTCTTCTTTATTAATACTGTCCTTAACGGTTTTTAACACATAATTTTTATTACAAGCATCCTCCATGTTTATAGGATTGCCGACGTTCTTTAAACGTTTACCATGAATACTTAAGTTTCCGTCAGATGTTGATGTTACGTAATTTGTATTAACCATCATTTTTTCATCTACATATGATTTAGTAGCAATATCATGACGTGATGATGGTCGCGTTACATACACGTTACTGGTTCTGTTGTTTGATGCCATCGTGATGTTCTTTCTCTACTCAACAATTCGAAAATGAGTTCGTTAATGTATACACTCTCGTATTTATATCACATAAAATATATCGAATCCATTTCGATATCGACCTTTGCTTATTTCGCTATCCTTATCGATAACGAGAAAGCTGAATTTCGACTGTGACCAACAACGATAACATAAATCAGTGAACTGGTTGTAACTCATATCGGTGTTCACGTGATCGTCGTAGACATGCCGAAGATTTCTTGCATCTTGTTTAAACAGAATAATGAAATTAGCGTTGTCTCTAATAAGTTGTTTGGGAATGCAGGAATAGGTCTGACATAAGTAAAAAACATCCACGATATGGTGTCGACCTCTACTAAAGTAGTCTTTCATGTGCTGCTGTTTGTCGCTTGCTACATCGTCAAAAATAAACACGGAATTTCTTTGAGCTTTTTCTGGCGGTATTACTTGCTCACGATCAGAGTAAAACTCGCATTTTATTTCTTTAATAGATTTTAAAAGCTTCTCTAGCTCAATATATTTCTTCTGCGACAATGATTTTGAGTAAACATACACATTCTCAAAACGTAACCCGTTCGGTTGCAATAACAAATTAATCATTACATTAGTCTTCCCTGCATTCGATGGTCCGCATATGAGACAGCGTATTGTGTCCGGCAACAGTTTACTATGTTTATTTTTCTTTCCTACTGAACGTTTTGTGTCGTTCAGATTTGCAACAGGTAAAGATATCGATTGTTTTATTGTCTTCACCATCACTTTCTTTTGATGTTGATAATTTTCAACGATCGAGTGCACAGTGGATTTCTTTTTTCTCAAAGTTATTGTTGATTACTAAATAACCACGAACTTTTTTTTACCTTCTTTTTACTTATCTAGTTCCAAAATGGTTCGTGCATCACACTACACGTAGTATTAAGAAGTGCTGGAAGAGCTGTCCTGTTATAGTGATCTAATACTATGTTGCCAACTTCACAACCTCTCATATACCGACAAGAAGGCGACCATTTTCTATGTTCTGTTAACGGGTCATCATCTTTATCCCACGAAAATAATTCGATTCCGCAAAAAATACATTTAACTGCGTCTAGGTATCCCGTGAAGTAAAATCCAGCTTTAGCTAAACTTAAGGGGTCTATCCACGGTACACGCCATCTAGCGAAAGTCCTTATCCGATCTACCTCAGATTTTAAATTTAACGGACGAGGAATGTACGCCATGTCGCTGTAAAATGAGGAGAGCAGAAAAATATCTCTCTTATATATATCTTTCTACCTTTCAGAAAAAAAAGAAAAAAAAATAAACTTACATACATTTTTAGTATTCAACAGTTGCACATCGTGTAAAAATGTAATTCGTATATAACATCACACTTGATAGCAGGAGCTCTTATTTGAGTATGCTGCGTCGAAGACGCAACGTTGTAGCAGCTCCATGTAAACGAGTAGGGAAAGGAGGAATAATAGGCAAAGTTCTTAATAAAGCTATAGATAATTTACCAGTAGAATTGCACATACCAGGTTATGAATTCTGTGGACCTGGGACAAAGTTAGAAAAACGACTTAAGCGTGGTGATCAAGGAATAAATCCGTTAGATAAGGCATGTAAAGAACACGATATCGCTTACGCTACATACAAAGACCAGAACAGAAGGAAAGAAGCAGATGAAATCTTAGCCTCTAAGGCTTGGTCTCATGTAAACTCTCAGGACGCATCATTAGGAGAAAGAGCAGCTGCACTAGCAGTTACGGGAATTATGAAAGCGAAAACTAAAGTAGGTGGTGGTAGACGAAGAAGAAAATCAAAACATCGAAGAGAACGAGTAAAACCAAAAAAAAGACAACATGCTGTAAAAAAAAAGAAAGGTGGTTTTCTTCCACTCCTTCCGATATTTGCAGCCTTGTCGGGCTTGGGCGGTCTAGCAAGTGGAGCTGCGGGCATAGCATCGGCTGTAAACAAGGCGAAAGCCGCACAGGAAGAATTAAAAGAAATGAAGCGCCACAATCGAATGCTAGAAGCGATGCGTGGGAAAGGGCTTTCTACTCGAAACAAAGGAAAGGGCATTTACTTAAATCCTCCAGCATACAAAACATAATGGAAGGTCTGCCGAATAGAGCATTAACTAACATAGATCTGTATCGTTACGCATATCGTTTAAAAATTCCCTACTTCAGAGGTGTGTTTATGCGAGATACGTTACCGAAAATTTCTCGTAAAAATGAGAGTTGTATTTTGAATTTAGATCCGATAAGTAAATCTGGTTCGCACTGGGTTGCGTTCAGTAAACGAGGTGCGTATGTCTACTACTTCGATAGTTTTGGTAATTTACGTCCCCCAAAAGAGGTATTAGAATATTTAAGAAACTGTTACATTCGATATAATTTTCATTCTTATCAAACTTTTAATTCATCAATTTGTGGTCATCTGTGTTTACTATTTTTATACTGTATAAATAAAGCAAGACCTTAGTATTTGTGTTCAGTGTGCACGATGCCGTATGAAAGACGGATTACACTCGAGGGTAGAGGCTCGAAGATTGATGTAGTATTAGAAACTCCGATTTATTTGAATAGAGCCTCTTTCTATGAAATAGGTCTTGCCGCACTATTTACATCTAATAGTATTCGTAATGTCACTAGTAAAAATAATAAGTTTGCTATATATTTGAATGGTAAAAAAATTCTTTTGAGTGTAGCAGAAGGCATTTATGAATTCGAAGATCTTGTTGCAAAAATAGAAAGTTTGCTAACTATTAAAAATGTGAAACTATTTCTGCGGGAGTACACTCCAAAACTTAGTTTTTTTATCTCGACTATTAACAACAAACCTACTATGCATTCCCCGTTTGACATTGATTTCAATGTACCGAACAGTGTTGGCACTAGCTTAGGTTATCTGTTAAATGTATATGAGAAATATGCTAACCATGAATCACAGCTGAATGAAATAGGTAACGTAATCGTTAATAGCACAAATAACCAGATTGGTATTAAAATGAAGGGAGACAAAACAACTGTACTCACATTACCGGAAGGTAGTTACACTTTTTCGGAAATAGGAGCTCTAGTTCAAGAAGCAATAATTAACAACTTTCCTATTCTCGAAGAGGAGAATGACCCTCTAGATGGAGATAGTAAACTTATTACTATTACTTACGAAAAGACCTATCTTCGCTGTAAAATGTCCTCCAACCTAGACGTAGACTTTGATGTTTCCGATTCAATTGTTGATTTGTTAGGATTTTCACGCCGAAAATATGATGCTAATAAATTACATATTTCAGGAGAGATTATTAAAATTAATAACGTGAACTCGATTCGTGTATGTTGTAATCTCGTGTTAGGTTCCGGTTCCTACCTCAACGGTAAACAAACACATTCGTTATACAATTTTAAACCGCTTGTTCCAGCAGGCTATCCTATCGTAGTTCAACCGTCAACTATAAGCTTCTTACCGGTAAACACTAGTGTTATTCAACATATATCTGTCGTACTCGAAGATCAGTTCGAAAACCCAATCGACTTACAAAATGAGGATGTAACAGTAGAGTTAATTATTCGTCCAGTAAAAATACAGTAATCATATATAACATAAAGCGTACACTTATGTACTATCATTCGAGTAAGGAACAGTTGATCATCAACATCATGGTAGTAATTTACAACAACCAGTCAAAAAACCGAGGATTAAAAGAGGCAGCAGCTAGAGTAGTAAAATATAGAGTAAAGCTAAAAAAACAATCTCATCGTGTACGCGACAAGAAAAAATTAACCTCAAACAATAAAGACTTTTTACAATCGCTAGGCTACCGACTACTATAAGTTCTATTTCTCCTACAGAAACTACTTTACTCTCTTTTCGTGTGCGTAATCAAGGTAACATTACTCTCTTTTTGTGTGAAATCACTTTACAATGCTACCGACTGCCCCCCCTAGGATAAAGCATATAAATTCTAATTCTCTACGAAAAACTACTTTAGTCTCTTTTTGTGTACAATCACGCTAACATCAAGGAGAAATATGTTCAACGTAACGGACAAAGTTATATTTGACAACAGAGTTGCTAGGCGGGAAGTAAGGAGCTATCATCCATATGCTGGCACGAAATATGAAAACAACGATGAAATTCGAGTTCCTGTACACAACCAAGAACATATATTTTTACCCTCTGAAGCTGATGTTCACATCGAAGGTGAAATAGTTAGATCAAGCGCAGATAATACACCTTCAGCTACAGCCGTTCCCGATCAAAACTTTGCAGCAAATCTCTTCGATGAAATGCGTATTGAATTGAATGGGAAAGAGATTGAAAGAACACGACGTGTAGGCACGACTAGTGCTATAAAAACTTTCGCCTCTTATTCTAAAAATGAAATGTTAGCGCTGCAAAATGCTGGCTATTTTCCATCAATTTCTACACCACCAAACGAAGCTAATATTATCCACGCGACTACAAAGCTGTTCCATGCAATTATCCCACTGAGTCTTCTTTGCGGATTATTTGAAGACTACAGGAAACCATTCATAAACTGTAAACTTGAATTTATCTTTATTCGTTCTAGAGATGACAAATGTGCACTGTTTTCAGCCAACGCGGAAGATACAGCTAAAGTCAAAGTACGAAAAATGTATATAAAGCTACCAACTCTAATACTGTCCGACGAGGAAGAAGTTAAACGCATAAAGTTAATCCAAAAAAATCCTTCTATTCCTGTAGCATTTCGATCGTGGAGTTATCACGAGTTACCTACTATTCCAAATTCAACGAAAATTAATTGGACTGTTATGACTACGTCACAAATAGAAAAACCGAGAGTTTTTATGCTTGCTTTCCAAACCGATCGTAAGAAAATTAATGTTTCTTCTTCTCTGTTCGATCACTGTAATATTCGATCCGTTGGTGTATTCTTAAATTCAAACTTTTATCCCTATGAAAAGGCTGTAGCTAATTTTAACAATGGCGACTACAGTGAATTGTATGATATGTTCATCAAGTTTCGTAATGCGTACTATCAGCTTGATGATAATCGTTCCGAACCGAACATATCACGAAGTGAATTTCACTCGCATTGTCCTATTGTTGTTGTTAATTGCATGGAACAGGTTGAATCGATAAAATCTTCCTCTGTAGATGTTCGCGTTGAAATTGAAACAAACGAACCTATTCCAGCCAACACTACTCTGCATTGCATTATTATTCACGATCGCATAATAAATTATAAACCACTAACGAACGAAGTATTTTTCTTCCAATAATCTTGCGCGAGTTTTTCTTCCTTTTTTTTTCTTTCTAATAGTGTATATAAACGAGAGAGTGAAGATTCTCTGCTTCAGTTCTTCGATATCAAGCACACCATGAGTGCAAAACCCAGAGGAGTGATAGTTGACATTCAGAGGTTACCTACTGGAGGTTACGAGATAGCCTGTTGTAATATAGATTCGTCTACAAATGTGTTATCTACTGCTCTATTAGGTATGAGTGTACCTAATTTAGATTTCACGCTTACGTCGTTTTTCAATCTTCTCAGTGAACAACAATACCAATATCTGGTTGTGTGCAACTGTGTTAATGAGTTACGTCTATTAGCACTGCAAGAGTATCCTCGTACATGCATAATTGACTTGAACACTATAGAAGGTGTACCTGATTTAAGAACAATGCGTAACGAGTGTTTCCCTGTTGAGTGCCCGCGCCATTTACCACATGTTGCAAGACATTCAGGCAGCTGTGCTATGTTCAACGTTCACGCAGTTCATAGTTGGCTAAAATCGTCAGATGGTGTGATGAGAATAGTGTGTTCAGTGATAAACAAATTTAAGAAAGAAGGTGTGAGCAGATTCAATAAATTTGAGTGGACTTTCTTCCCTGAAAACATATTATCTATTTACGAACAACATCAGTTAAGTGCGCTCTGGCAGTATCTACCAGATCATCTGAAGGCGAACTTACACCAGGCTTGTCAGGATTCAGGAGCTAACAACAACGACATCGTGCGAGCTTGATATCGGCTACTAATACATCAATTATTAAGGTGAAAAAAAAAAGATATAATACCATCCTTTTTCCTTGCTTGTTTTTTCGGTTTTATTCTGCTTCTAACTAATTTATTTATTTTTTCTCCTCTGCAGGTGTCTCCTCATAGTGGGATCAACAACAACAACAACAACGTCTGAGCTTGATATTAGATACTATTTCATCAATTATTAAGGTAAAGAAAAAAAAATAGTTTTTTTTTCTTTCTTGCTTGCTTTTTCTGTTTTATGCTGCTATCAACTAATCGTTCTTTCTTTTTTTCCCCTCTGCAGGGCTCTCCTCTGGTAGCGGTCGAAGATTCAGTCTCTGCAGATCTCTCCTCGTGGTTGCAGTTACAAATTCAATCAGAAGTTTATATTTTGAAAAACCTCTGTAGTTTCCTATTCAATAAACTTGATTGTAAAAAAGAAATATGTTCTCTTTTTTTTCATTCTCCTACTCCTACTTTAGTTAAGAGTACAAGGAATAAAAGGAGAGGCTGCGCAGGATAGTTTGAAAGAAAATCAACTTTTTGATCATCTAGTGTAGAGTTTTTTATTTTTTTCGACAAAGAAAAAAGATTAAATAAAGGTTTACAATGCACTTTAATATATAAATGATAGAAAATTAACTTACAGTTCAATACTAGTTAGTACAATAGTATACAATGTACTTAAACAGCGAGTGTAATTGTATAAGATTCCTTTTTTTTTTTTTTTCATAATTAAATAATTATAGTATGCAATGTACTTTAAAAGTATAAATACAGTACAATACATTGAATAAAAGAAACAGCGAGTGAAATGTTTATCTAGTTTGAAATTCTATAAGATTACTTTTTTTTCTTTAATTAATTACGGAATGAAACAAAAGTTTCTCTAAAATAAAAATGATTAAAGTAATCATAGGAGCTTCTCCTCTTATTACTTAATATTCACCTTCAGAGAAAATTACATTATTTTACATACAGTGGGGGGTAAACTGATGACAAAGTAGAGGAGGTGTTCACAAAAAAAGCAAACCTCCTTTATAAGATAGCTATACATTAGTTATACTTCTTTTCTCTGCAAGACTGTAATGTCCAAATGGTAATGTATTAATTTTGTTATCTGTGATGTACCTTTTGTCATCATTAGCTGTGAGTGCTAGTTTGTATTGACGAACCGTGAACACAGAATGAGAATTGGAAGTAATGCACACTTGTAGTTTGGTCACTTGTTCACCTTCATACAGACAACGTCTATACTGATCAATTGTAAGGTGATCGACAACATTTTTTTTGACACCCTTAGCTTTACATGTAGGTTTCTCTTTTTCACACAACTTAATAGCATACATCTTTGGTCTCAAACCTACAAATTCTTCAACAATACTTCCACCGTTTTCATCCTTCATCAAACCTATTTCACCTGAATTTTTTCTTTCAATTTGGAAAGGATTATTTTCATCATAATTTCCTGTATCAAACAAAACTGAATTTTCCTTCATAAACTCATAGATATCAAATGAAAAATTGTATATTAAACTGTCGGTGTCAGTGTAGAGTAGTTGTGAGTTTGATTCTGTGTTTCTCAAAATAACGTTGTAGTGAAAATCGTTCATTTTCATTTTTGACAAATCTAAAATTGTAGCACCGAGGTAAACCGGTTGATTGTGATGAATTTGAAGTTTCTTCATTTCGATAACCATACACTGTTCGTCTACTATAATACGACGTTTGAAGTTTGCTCTTGAGATCAACGTACCAGCACCATAACGTCCCTTCCACTGTGTGACCCATCTGACGTCGCGCAGCTTCCTTACGTTCATTAATGAACGCCCAAAAATTGCGTTATTCATTAATTTATAGAAACTTTTCTCGAACTCATTTTTTGCTAACTTTCGTTTCTCTGTGTTCAAATCAATGTAGCATTTTAACCATGCGCTCTGATTAAACTGAATCGCTCTGTAAATGTGAGCTACTTTCATACCTAACTCTACACACTGTTTTAATAGCCTATAATGAAGAACATACCGTTCCTTGTTGTAAAGAGTGCTCATTAGTTTCGTAGATTTTTCAGGACACAATGGATAATCGGCATGTTTATCATGAAGTTCTAGCGGGTAGATTAAATCAACTTCTACCATAAACCCAACATCTGCTTCATCTCCTACATTCATAATGTCTAAATTCTCAACGTTTTCGACCCATTGAAAGCCGCCCGTTGGAAGAAACTGTTGCATAGCGAATCCATACAAATTGTTCACGTCAAAGTACATTATGTATGATTCCGGTTTGGACTCATCGTATGTTAACATGTACTTGTTATTTGCTACTGCATGCCGCGTAACGCATTGCACATTACCACCGCGTATGGAGCGTTCGAAAAACTGCAGCATGTCGATATCCTGAAGTAATTCTAGCTGGACAGCTGTTATTTTCTTCATAGCACTCCATGCCATAGATGGTACCGTGTAGAAATGAGCGGCATCAATACCATATGTCTCTTTTCCACTCAATCTAAAGTTTTCAAATACATCGGCCAAGAGTAAAGTATCGATTTTCAAGTAAAGATCAGAATATTCACCCAACGATTTACAGTTAAACTTATTCCAAATAAGCTGAGCAAACGCGTAGTTTTCTTCCGAAACAGTTTCACCCTTTAAAGAGCTAAAGAATGAACTCCTTGACGGTAAACTAGTGTCGTCTAACACCTCCATACTAGTAACATATTCGTATGGAAATATCCCTTTCCGAGAAGCGAGTTTAAACTGTAAATCATCGGTGAAATACCGTCTCGTTACAAGCTTTGACTCGTCACTAAGTAATAGCGACATTTTGTCCAGCGAAAAAGGAATAAAGTTGTAAGTGTCTATAAATCTTAGTTCAACACACTGTCTTTGGTTATAACGTATAAAGTTTGAAAATCCTTTGTATCGTTCCATGTTCACTGCTAATAGTTTAATGTTCGTTCTGAGATTTGTCACAACATCCCCTCCCTTCCTATGCAGTTCTCTAATTATGAAATGACCATCATAGGCTGTCAAATTATGGAATGCTACCGGCAAGATAGAAATTTTACGATACTGTAAGTTACACAATTGATGTGCTGATCCCCTGTAAACACCCGTTAAATGACAATGATCGCGAACTTTAATTTCATTATCTGCAATTTCCTTCTCACATATGTGACATAATGTAGACGAAAGAAATTCATTTTCTTGCTCAACAGTTAATGCTAACATTGGTTTCGTATCAAAATAATAGGGCGCAAGCGTGTCCACCAAGTTATACATCTCATCTACGAACCATTTAACACAATCACTACCTCGATAGAGTTTGAAAGAGCACAAATCTCTGTCAAAACTACAGTGTAAATAATATGCTACGCTGTATGGCACATGTTCGTGAATTGGAGTTGAATGTGAGGTGACATCACTTGGAAAACAAGTAGACACAGGTTTCAGTATGCATTCTGTGTCAGCATACACAATAAAAGGCACTGGCTCTTTAACCTTATACTCGGTAAAGTACACTAGCCGTTCGCTATCCGAAGGCATTATACTTTTGCCCACCGGAAATTGTATACAGTTATTAGTATGCAAAGCTAATTTTTCCTTATTAGAAAAGTAAGACAAACACCGTCTGCAAATATAAATTCTATTATGGTTCTTCGTAAGAGATGAGCGCACAAGACGTGGAAGATTCTTAATCAAACAAAAGTGATACTTCTCACTGTCGCCAATCTGAAGCATTAGAAGATCTACGATCTTTTCACACGTTTTATGTGAAATGTACAAAGGTACAAGAGTAAACTCTTTTTTGTCATCATTCCGTCCTATGCACACCCAGTTGTTCTCGTCATACTGCGCTCCGAATACATTCACGGAGATTTCGTTTTGATCTTCAAATTTTCTCATGTATCTCATTTCCATCGGGATTGGTATGTCTTTTAAATTTAAAATTGCATTATAATGTGGATAAGAAGAAATGCGATCTACATGATGTTTAGCTGGAACTAAGCCAGCAACTACACTCCACGCAAAGCAAGCATCTCGTGTGTTCCGCAGATTAATAACTGCTTTCTTGTTTCGAATTGCTGTAGGCAACGTTAGACTAGTTGGCGACTTGCCCACGTGAAAACCTACATTTTTATTAATGTTTATCCGCAATTCGCGAATTCGTAGCAGAGACCATCCCGAATCACGAGCCTCGAACTCTGATAATTTTTTCAGAATCGGTCTCGTTACATGTTCGTTGTACCATTCTCTTAAATTAGTACCGTCAGTAATTTCAGCGTTCCTTGTATGAAAATAATTGTTATCGATTTTCTCGTGACGGACATGTTGTGTGCAGAGAACGGTATTTACTTTTAATGCTTGTGTCTTGAGTGCTTCCTTCACGTATTTATTAAACCACACGTAAGATTTATCTAGGAACTCTTCGGGGAGTAAGAAATCATTGTTAACGTTTACCACCGCTAGTGTGTACACTCTGCGCCGAAAAGCTTCCTCGATTTGTTTACACTGGAAAGCAGACAAATCTTCTATCTGAAAAGTTAGTCCATTAACAGCGCGAGCGTGAAAATAAATTTCTAACATCTGATTACGCATTTCCTCTAGCTCGTTAAGATTTTCAATCAGCTTGAACTGAGCTTCTTCTCGCTCGTCGCTAGGTTCGAACCGATATGAAATTAGTATTGATCCATTTACCTCCCTCATAAACGCGCGAATGCGTTCAAACGCTCTATCGAAATGAGTTTGCATTCTACCCGCATCTTCATCTGTCTGTAAATTAATGTCTAGTTTCCTACGTTTGCTGCTCGACTCCATGACTACAAAAAAAAATTACGATTTGGTGCTAAATTTTTCAGCAATCTCAAGACAAGTCCAGCAGTTGCTGTAGCAACGACTTATCAAGAATGTACAATCCGTCATTACACAGTATAACCATCGAGCTAGGTCACTACCTTCTGCATCGCGTGAACAGTGTACAGCTTCGCTAGGAAACTCCTCCTGAAGCTTCCCTAGCAATGTATTACGGTAATAGGAAATGTTATTTGAATTTTGTGACGAAAAGGAAAATTCAATTTTATAAATTTCTTCGAATGTATTATAGCCAAGAAATAAAAGAAAATGTTCATTACTTGAAAGTTCACTCAAAAGAAATCGCACTACAGCAGCTGTCACTTCCTGCTGGCTTTCGTAAGCTTTACTCAGGTTCGTCACATATACTGTATAACTGAAAAGAGAACCCCCTCTGTTCCATAGTTCAATACAATTAGCACTCACTTCTTGTTCTTGTTGTGCGCTCAGTTGTCCCGCTTCATCTTCAACGGGCTGTGAAGTAGCGACCACATCCTCCTCTCGATGTACTTGAAGACGACGACTCTGTATGCTTGGATATGCTTGATGTTCAGTTCCTGGTTTAATCTCAACTTTCTTCCACTTCATCATATTACCACCTCGGACCTGAAAAGACAACACCACATACTATTTTCAATTAACAAAACAATTATGCGAATACGGCGAAAAAAAAAAATTTACATTAAGAACGAAAATACTCTCTGCATACTTACTTAGTTAAAATAGACGTCGTAACTGATGACATTCTACTGTAGGAAGCACACTTGATGGTAGCCCCTCTCCATGCCTCTGTACATCATTTTCAAGTTGTTTTTTAAAGAATTTATTTCTTCTATTTCTTCTGCTGTAAGTTTTGAGAATTGCGCCGGCAGGAAAACACTCACAGTCTCCTCATCTTCCCCTTCTATATCAACGATTATTTTCCTCCCAAATCTTGTTTCTACCGCTCTCAGCGCTTTAACCTTAAATGGATGGTTAAGTTGCAACTCACTTAACTTTCTATTATGATATTGTGGTGCCTTGGCAATTATGTTTAATTTCATTAACATATCCATTCTGTTGAAACTGTTATATCTTTTTAAAATTAACAAACTAAATAAACTTACACTTACTGAAGAGGAAAGAAAAGTAGTAGTAGTAGTAGAGAACTCTTCCAACTAGATGATAGTTTTCATGTTGCGCTCTGCTCCTTAAATACTCCCTGCCACCACCTTCACTCCTCACCAGTAGGCTGGACTTGTCACTAGTTCACCTTCACTCAAAATTATAACCTACAAAAAACATCCTGTTCATGACAGAGATAACCTTCAACAAGTTAGAAAGCGGATCTTGCCTAGTATCAGCTGCACTGTAGCACTCCTTAGTGTTTCCCCCTCACCCCTCTAGTAAGAGATGAGTGAGGGATCATTTTTTTTTACATAAACTAACATCCTGTTCAGCTTTCACCAGCAAGTGACCTATTAAAGCAAATCCAGTTGCCACATAGTTACTGTACCTTGGACACAAGAGTAACCTTTCAAGAAAATTAATTACCTCTTACATAAAGACCTCTGAGTGTGTTGTCCTCATTCTACATGTGGTTGACCCCCTTAGGCAGTGAAAGCTACTCCAGCAAAATCCAGTCACAGCACCTTGCCTCCCCACACCTTTCAAGAATTAATTACCTCTTACATTAAGACCTTGCAGTATGTGTAGTTAACATTCCACACACGCCTTGCCAAGTGAGAGGCCCCTTCAGGGAGTGAAGCACACGGGGGCATGCGCAGTGGCTGCCGCTGGTCCAGAATTCTTCTATCGAAACTCTGGTCCAGCTTTCTTCTAGATCCTCTACTCACATTATATTACCAGACGCGACTTTATTGTGTGTAAAATTATTATTTTGTAGACATATGTTTGAAGCAGAACATTCCTTTGTAGTGTATATCTATCCCGGATGTTTCCTGCAAGCAGCTTTCGCAAAAACCGGTTAACGCCTTACTTCTTTCGCGGTCATTGCTGGTCATGGCCGTGCTTTGACCACGGTTTCGTCAAGGCTACAAAAAATGACGCGTAAACTGAAGTCGGGGTCGCTACGCAGCTTACTAGCAGATGTTGTATCTAAGCAGGTTTTTTTGAAACTAGTGGTTTTTTTTTCAAATTACATGTCGCCGTTAGAACGGGTATATATACTGCGAATCGCTTGCTGTAGGTACGTTACAGTTTCAAACAGCTATCGAAATGCCGTCTGTCCAAGAAACTCTCTTTGAAAAGCTTCTAGCGCTGCGGGAAGTAGTTAGATTAATGGAAATGAGTGAGATAAGTAATATAGTGGAAGTACAGGGCTCATTTGAAAGAGCGATTGTAAACAGAATACGTCATTTGACTAACGAAGAGTTTCGGCTTCTCGTTAGTCTGCATACTCGTATTTTGTTACGACGCGAAAGTTCGAACTTTCATTTATTGTTTATTCACAAATTTAGTTTCTTTTCCTGCAACGTGATGTTAGCTGAACTAAGAGAGTTAATGGACGATCACGGAAGTGATGGTGATATTTTTGGTGAGTTTTAACTTTTTTTAAAAATTTCAAGACTTCGTCTATTGTCGGATTGCGAAAGACTTTAATTTTACATTAACTTTTTCTTTCTATATAGGAGAAGAATAAGAAGTGAGCCTTGAGGAGGAGGAGAATTTAATTTATTTGAACCGTTATAGGTGAGTGCAAAAATATATTTTATTTATCTTGCTTTCTTTTCTGCTCTTAGACAGATAATCTAATTAAAGAGAATTTTTTTACGTCGCACTAACACAGATACGTAAAGGAGTAGGAAAAAGGAGGGAGTTTAATTTTTTATTAAAAAAATTACAAGAGGTTATCTTTGGTTAAATTTTGTTTATTATAATTTATTAAGATACATGTTACACAAATGTTTCAAATTAATTATGCAGAGTTGAGGTGAAAATATCTTCTTGCTTGAGGTAATGTCCAACGTTGGCATCAACAAAACAAACAGCACAGTTTCTTGAGCAAGGGAAGTCTGCAACAATAGAGAGAGGACACTATAAGATGGTAAATCTATCAGACATTAGAGAAAAAAATTAAAAATATATTATACTAGCGTACTTACTATTGATTTTTTGTTTTTTAGAATACATATTCCTTCGGAATCCATGAATTATGCGTGGCGTCGAATCCTAGCCACGATACGAAAACTTTGTCGTTCTTCCTTCTTAAAATTTTATCAATGTGGTATATTTTAGGATGTTTTGTCTTCTGCAGTTCTTGTTCATAGATCGCACCAAATATTGGTTTATTTTGATAGTCGTGAAGCAAGTAAGTTCTCGGTGATGTTTCTTTTACTTTTCTTACAGTAAATAATTCATTACTCCAATTAGGAGTATAGCCCTTTGTAAAATATCGCTTAATTTTACTTATTCGTACTGTGTCACCTACTTTAAATTTTGGTGGATAAGGTGACTTCTTTTTCTTCATTTCCCGTAATTTGTACACAGTAGCAAGTTGTTGTAGATTGTTTGTGACGTCTATAGGTTTCATACCAATCGTACGATGTTTTCGATTATTATATTCATCTAATAGTTTTGGTAGCATGCGAAGCCAGTGGTATGATCCGCACGCCGAGAATTTCCTCCACATCCACTGCTTCAGTGTTCGATTGAAGCGTTCAACTACGCTTGCCTTCAAGCTGCTCCCTGTCGAATAGTGCTTAATTTTTCTTATTGTAATCCACTGTTGAAAAATCTTATTATAAAATTCTTTTCCCCTGTCAGTTTGCAGATGTTTTGGATAGCGTTTACATTTTGAATAGATGCGTTCCATATTCTCCACTACTTCGTTTCCTGTTTTTGTTTTAAGTGGAACTGCCCAAGCATACTTTGAATAAACATCAATAACAGTTAACATGTATTTATATCCACTATTAACTTTCGAAAACAGAGACATATCAACAAGATCCGCTTGATGTAAATCATCTCTTCCGAGGCTAATAACGCTCCGTCTTTCAAAATTATTTCGCACTGGAGCGTGGAGTTCTTTCGCTATTTCTTCTCTGATATTGTTCATAAAGTATAGGTAAAAGAATTCGTTCTGTGTCGTCTATTCGTTTCTTGAATCGCAGTCGATCTATAGCCAGTTGTTGCCAGTTGCTTCTTCTGTCTTCACATCCAATTTCATAGATTACTGAAATATCCTTTGAGAATCTAACCGCTTTAAATATATTTGCGAACGGAAGTTCGTCCCACCGCGCAGTGTTCATTTATTCGATGTACCTCGACTTTCGAAGTTCTTCTTCGATTGACAAGATTTCATTTTCGTGTGACGAATGACCAGCACTTCTAGATGCTATTAACTTTTTCAGTCTCTCCACTAGACTGTTTGGATCATTCCAATGAACTAATTCGATCTTCTTTCTTTGTTCATTTTTCCACTTGGCTACTTTTGATCCTCTTCCTGTACGTTTGTATTTGTGTACACTTACAAATTTTGGTGTGCTCCTTCCTTTTTTCACTTTTGCATCTTCTACTAATGGCTTGATAATTTTTTGAAATTTGAGCGATTTCGTGCATCTCATGGGCTTGCCTGCGTCATACTGTTTCCTGTGCACGTTAGTGTAATTTAATATATGACTGTAAGCTGACAGATCCTTATCATCATACAACTGTGCGTCCGGATCTTTCTGAAATATTAATTCAAGGAGACCTTCAGTTAAAGGATGGTTAAAATTGTCAATTATAAGATTGTTATCGCGAAACAGTACTTTTTTACTCCCTAAATAGTGTTCTCCATGAACTACTCGAACCCCGAATATTCTATCAACTTTGTGTCTCAATTGTGGGTTAAGATAATTTTGCAGGAGAGCTGTAACCTTTCTGTCCAGAGTTTCTTCTTCTCCTGATTCTTCTTCTTCTTCATCACTTATATAACTATTTAATTTTCGATTTTTCTTTGCATTTAATCCATTCGAGTTAACTGTAAGCTGCTGTAGTTTATTTAATGGTGCAGTTATTGGTTTAAATGTTTCTTCTAACTTTAGTTGGTTTAAAGCCATATCTGCTTTAAGAGAGTTATATTTTTTTTACATCTTTTCTTAATTTTGCTAGTTTATTCTTTACACGACTTTTTTCCACTATGTTCGCCTGCATTTTTTTAAACTGAAGTGCAACGTCTATTGTTTTACTCATATATAGTATAATCAAAGAGTATATGGAGCGGAAGATCGTTAGTATTCCATTGTTCTGGATCTTTTAGGCGGAATTGAATTTCATCACCTTCCTTTACATCAATTGGTGTACCTACTTCTAATTCGATTGGATTGTTCACGTGATTAATCATCGCATATACCAGAGAACCACGTGAAACTGTTAACGGTGTAAGTGTACCCGTGTAGGGAAGCTTATACATAAGGCGACAATTTTGTAGCATATATATTGGTGACTGATTTGACGGTAGACTGTTAATTTGAAAAAGAGCTTTTCTTGGTTTTGTGCAGTTCCTTTTTCATCACTTCAATCTCTTCATTTGCAGTAGCAAACGTTTCTAAATACTGTTTGGTAACAACATCTTGCTCGTGGATAGGTGAATCAACATTTGTAATTCGTTTGTTCTTCATATTTAATTCTCCGTGAGATTCTACTGGTAGAGAATTTTTCTGAAGTTTAGATATGACAAGTTTTAACTCGTCAACTTCTCTCCGCGCAGCTGCATACTGTTCTACAAAGATTTTATTTGCAACATCTTTCTCATTTAACGGATTATGTACGTTAGTAATTCGCTTATTTTCCATACTCAAAGTACCACCCACATCAACGTTTAGTTTCTGTTGATTGCTTATTTCATTCTTCGGTTTTTCGAGTTCTTCACGCGCTGCTGAATGTTTTTCTAGGTATGCTTTATTAATCGCATCCGTCGAATGAATAGGTTTGCCGATGTTTGTTACTCGTTTATTTTGCATATCTATCGATCCATCGTCATTCAGTTGTAGTAGTCTACCTTTTGTATGCTTTTCTAAAAATAAAAGCGAAATTGCATCTTGTTCCTCTTCAGGATCTGCCACACCCGATATTCTCTTGTTGTTCATGTTGAGGTTATTGTCAGTTACAGGAAGGTGATCATCCGCAATATCACGTAAAAGAGAATCAACATATTCTATGCGTGCAGAAACGTCGTTTACTCGTTTCTCTAAATTTTTCTGCACATGGTTAGTGTGCGTACGCATTGTGTCAAGCGAAACTGCTTCGTTTCCATTCATCGCTGGAGCTATTCCTTTCAGCCTTTTGTTCTTAAAATCAACTGCATCCTCTTCTAGTTCACATATGTCATGTATTTCATTTTTAAGATCTAAAATATCACGTTGTATTTCTTCTTTATTAATACTGCCCTTAACGGTTTTTAACACATAATTTTTATTACAAGCATCCTCCATGTTTATAGGATTGCCGACGTTCTTTAAACGTTTACCATGAATACTTAAGTTTCCGTCAGATGTTGATGTTACGTAATTTGTATTAACCACCATTTTTTCATCTACATATGATTTAGTAGCAATATCATGACGTGATGATGGTTGCGTTACATACACGTTACTGGTTCTGTTGTTTGGTGCCATCGTGATGTTCTTTCTCTACTCAACAATTCGAAAATGAGTTCGTTAATGTATACACTGTCGTATTTATATCACATGAAATATATCGAATCCATTTCTATATCGACCTTTGCTTATTTCGCTATCCTTATCGATAACGAGAAAGCTCAATTTCGACTGCGACCAACAACGATAACATAAATCAGTGAACTGGTTGTAACTCATATCGGTGTTCACGTGATCGTCGTAGACATGCCGAAGATTTCTTGCATCTTGTTTAAACAGAATAATGAAATTAGCGTTGTCTCTAATAAGTTGTTTGGGAATGCAGGAATAGGTCTGACATAAGTAAAAAACGTCCACGATATGGTGTCGACCTCTACTAAAGTAGTCTTTCATGTGCTGCTGTTTGTCGCTTGCTACATCGTCAAAAATAAAAACGGAATTTCTTTGAGCTTTTTCTGGCGGTATTACTTGCTCACGATCAGAGTAAAACTCACATTTTATTTCTTTAATAGATTTTAAAAACTTCTCTAGCTCAATATATTTCTTCTGCGACAATGTTTTTGAGTAAACATACACATTCTCAAATCGTAACCCGTTCGGTTGCAATAACAAATTAATCATTACATTAGTCTTCCCTGCATTCGATGGTCCGCATATGAGACCGCGTATTGTGTCCGGCAACAGTTTACTATGTTTATTTTTCTTTCCTACTGAACGTTTTGTGTCGTTCAGATTTGCAACAGGTAAAGATATCGATTGTTTTATTGTCTTTACTATCACTTACATTTGATGATAATAATTTTCAACGATCGAGTGCACAGTGGATTTCTTTTTTCTTAAAGTTATTGTTGATTACTAAATAAACACGAACTTTTTTACCTTCTGTTTTACTTATCTAGTTCCAAAATGGTTCGTGCATCACACTACACGTAGTATTAAGAAGTGCTGGAAGAACTGTCATGTTATAGGGATCTAATAATATATTGCCAACTTCACAACCCCTCATATACCGACAAGAAGGTGACCATTTTCTATGTTCTGTTAACGGATCGTCATCTTTATCCCACGAAAATAATTCGATTCCGCAAAAAATACATTTAACTGCGTCTAGGTATCCCGTGATGTAAAATACAGCTTTAGCTAAACTTACGGGGTCTATCCACGGTACACACCATCTAGCGAAAGTCCTTATCCGATCTACCTCAGATTTTAAATTTAACGGACGAGGTATGTATGCCATGTCGCTGTTAAATGAGGAGAGCAGAAAAATATCTCTCTGATATCTTTCTACCTTTCAAAAAAAATAAAAAAATAAACTTACATACATTTTTAGTACTCAACAGTTGCACATCGTGTAAAAATGTAATTCGTATATAATAACACACTTGATAGCAGGAGCTCTTATTTGAGTATGCTGCGCCGAAGACGCAACGTTGTAGCAGCTCCATGTAAACGAGTAGGGAAAGGAGGAATAATAGGCAAAGTTCTTAATAAAGCTATAGATAATTTACCAGTAGAATTGCACATACCTGGTTATGAATTCTGTGGACCTGGGACAAAGTTAAAAAAACGACTTAAGCGTGGTGATCAAGGAATAAATCTATTAGATAAGGCATGTAAAGAGCACGATATCGCTTACGCTACATACAAAGACCAGAACAGAAGGAAAGAAGCAGATGAAATCTTAGCCTCTAAGGCTTGGTCTCGTGTAAACTCTCAGGACGCATCATTAGGAGAAAGAGCAGCTGCACTAGCAGTTACGGGTATTATGAAAGCGAAAACTAAAGTAGGTGGTGGTAGACGAAGAAGAAAATCAAAACATCGAAGAGAAAGAGTAAAACCGAAAAAAAGACAACATGCTGTAAAAAAAAGAAAGGTGGTTTTCTTCCACTCCTTCCGATATTTGCAGCCTTGTCGGGCTTGGGCGGTCTAGCAAGTGGAGCTGCGGGCATAGCATCGGCTGTAAACAAGGCGAAAGCCGCACAGGAAGAATTAAAAGAAATGAAGCGCCACAATCGAATGCTAGAAGCGATGCGTGGGAAAGGGCTTTCTACTCGAAACAAAGGAAAGGGCATTTACTTAAATCCTCCAGCATACAAAAGATAATGGAAGGTCTGCCGAATAGAGCATTAACTAACATAGATCTGTATCGTTACGCATATCGTTTAAAAATTCCCTACTTCAGAGGTGTGTTTATGCGAGATACGTTACCGAAAATTTCTCGTAAAAATGAGAGTTGTATTTTGAATTTAGATCCGATAAGTAAATCTGGTTCGCACTGGGTTGCGTTCAGTAAACGAGGTGCGTATGTCTACTACTTCGATAGTTTTGGTAATTTACGTCCCCCTAAAGAGGTATTAGAATATTTAAGAAACTGTTACATTCGATATAATTTTCATTCTTATCAAACTTTGAATTCATCAATTTGTGGTCATCTGTGTTTACTATTTTTATACTGTATAAATAAAACAAGACCTTAGTATTTGTGTTCAGTGTGCACGATGCCGTATGGAAGACGGATTACACTCGAGGGTAGAGGCTCGAAGATTGATGTAGTATTAGAAACTCTGATTTATTTGAATAGATCTTCTTTCTATGAAATAGGTCTTGCCGCACTATTTACATCTAATAGTATTCGAAATGTCACTAGTAAAAATAATAAGTTTGCTATATATTTGAATGGTAAAAAAATTCTTTTGAGTGTAGCAGAAGGCATTTATGAATTCGAAGATCTTGTTGCAAAAATAGAAAGTTTGCTAACTTTTAAAAATGTGAAACTATTTCTACGGGAGTACACTCCAAATCTTAGTTTTTTATCTCGACTATTAACAACAAACCTACTATGCATTCTCCGTTTGACATTGATTTCAATGTACCGAACAGTGTTGGTACTAGATTAGGTTATCTGTTAAATGTATATGAGAAATATGCTAACCATGAATCACAGCTGAATGAAATAGGTAACGTAATCGTTAATAGCACAAATAACCAGATTGGTATTAAAATGAAGGGAGACAAAACAACTGTACTCACATTACCGGAAGGTAGTTACACTTTATCGGAAATAGGAGCTCTAGTTCAAGAAGCAATAATTAACAACTTTCCTATTCTCGAAGAGGAGAATGACCCTCTAGATGGCGATAGTAAACTTATTACTATTACTTACGAAAAGACCTATCTTCGCTGTAAAATGTCCTCCAACCTAGACGTAGACTTTGATGTTTCCGATTCAATTGCTGATTTGTTAGGATTTTCACGTCGAAAATATGATGCTAATAAATTACATATTTCAGGAGAGATTATTAAAATTAATAACGTGAACGCAATTCGTGTATGTTGTAATCTCGTGTTAGGTTCCGGTTCCTACCTCAACGGTAAACAAACACATTCGTTATACAATTTTAAACCGCTTGTTCCAGCAGGCTATCCTATCGTAGTTCAACCGTCAACTATAAGCTTCTTACCGGTAAACACTAGTGTTATTCAACATATATCCGTCGTACTCGAAGATCAGTTCGAAAACCCAATCGACTTACAAAATGAGGATGTAACAGTAGAGTTAATTATTCGTCCAGTAAAAATACAGTAATCATATATAACATAAAGCGTACACTTATGTACTATCATTCGAGTAAGGAACAGTTGAACAACAACATCATGGTAGTAATTTACAACAACCAGTCAAAAACCGAGGATTAAAAGAGGAAGCAGCTAGAGTAGTAAAATATAGAGTAAAACTAAAAAAACAATCACATCGTGTACGCGACAAGAAAAAATTAACCACAAACAATAAAGACTTTTTACAATCGCTAAGCTACCGACTACTATAAGTTCTATTTCTCCTACAGAAACTACTTTACTCTCTTTTCGTGTGCGTAATCAAGGTAAATTACTCGCTTTTCGTGTGAAATCACTTTACAATGCTACCGACTGCCCCCCAGGATAAAGCATATAAATTCTAATTCTCTACCAAAAACTACTTTAGTCTCTTTTTGTGTACAATCACGCTAACATCAAGGAAAAATATGTTCAACGTAACGGACAAAGCTATATTTGACAACAGAGTTGCCAGGCGGGAAGTAAGGAGCTATCATCCATATGCTGGCACGAAATATGAAAACAACGATGAAATTCGAGTTCCTGTACACAACCAAGAACATATCTTTTTACCCTCTGAAGCTGATGTTCACATCGAAGGTGAAATAGTTAGATCAAGCGCAGATAATACACCTTCAGCTACAGCCGCTCCCGATCAAAACTTTGCAGCAAATCTCTTCGATGAAATGCGTATTGAATTGAATGGGAAAGAGATTGAAAGAACACGACGTGTAGGCACGACTAGTGCTATAAAAACTTTCGCCTCTTATTCTAAAAATGAAATGTTAGCGCTGCAAAATGCTGGCTATTTTCCATCAATTTCTACACCACCAAACGAAGCTAATATTGCCCACGCAACTACAAAGCTGTTCCATGCAATTATCCCACTGAGTCTTCTTTGCGGATTATTTGAAGACTACAGGAAACCATTCATAAACTGTAAACTTTAATTTATCTTTATTCGTTCTAGAGATGACAAATGTGCACTGTTTTCAGCCAATGCGCAAGATACAGCTAAGGTCAAAGTACGAAAAATGTATATAAAGCTACCAACTCTAATACTGTCCGACGAGGAAGAAGTTAAACGCATAAAGTTCATCCAAAAAAATCCTTCTATTCCTGTAGCATTTCGATCGTGGAGTTATCACGAGTTACCTACTATTCCAAATTCAACGAAAATTAATTGGACTGTTATGACTACGTCACAAATAGAAAAACCGAGAGTTTTTATGCTTGCTTTCCAAACCGATCGTAAGAAAATTAATGTTTCTTCTTCTCTGTTCGATCACTGTAATATTCGATCCGTTGGCGTATTCTTAAATTCAAACTTTTATCCCTATGAAAAGGCTGTAGCTAATTTTAACAATGGCGACTACAGTGAATTGTATGATATGTTCATCAAGTTTCGTAATGCGTATTATCAGCTTGATGATAATCGTTCCGAACCGAACATATCACGAAGTGAATTTCATTCGCATTGTCCTATTGTTGTTGTTAATTGCATGGAACAGGTTGAATCGATAAAATCTTCCTCTGTAGATGTTCGCGTTGAAATTGAAACAAACGAACCTATTCCAGCCAACACTACTCTGCATTGCATTATTATTCATGATCGCATAATAAATTATAAACCACTAACGAATGAAGTATTTTTCTTCCAATAATCTTGCGCGAGTTTTTCTTCCTTTTTTTCATTCTAATAGTGTATATAAACGAGAGAGTGAAGATTCTCTGCTTCCGTTCTTCGATATCAAGCACACCATGAGCTCAAAACCCAGAGGAGTGATAGTTGACATTCAGAAGTTACCTACTGGAGGTTACGAGATAGCCTGTTGTAATATAGATTCGTCTACAAATGTGTTATCTACTGCTCTATTAGGTATGAGTGTACCTAATTTAGATTTCACGCTTACGTCGTTTTTCAATCTTCTCAGTGAACAACAATACCAATATCTGGTTGTGTGCAACTGTGTTAATGAGTTACGTCTATTAGCACTGCGAGAGTATCCTCGTACATGCATAATTGACTTGAACACTATAGAAGGTGTACCTGATTTAAGAACAATGCGTAACGAGTGTTTCCCTGTTGACTGTACGCGCCATTTACCACATGTTGCAAGACATTCAGGCAGCTGTGCTATGTTCAACGTTCACGCAGTTCATAGTTGGCTAAAATCGTCAGATGGTGTGATGAGAATAGTGTGTTCAGTGATAAACAAATTTAAGAAAGAAGGTGTGAGCAGATTCAATAAATTTGAGTGGTCTTTCTTCCCTGAAAACATATTATCTATTTACGAACAACATCAGTTAAGTGCGCTCTGGCAGTATCTACCAGATCATCTGAAGGCGAACTTACACCAGGCTTGTCAGGATTCAGGAGCTAACAACAACGACATCGTCCGAGCTTGATGTCAGCTACTAATACATCAATTATTAAGGTGAAAAAAATAGATATAATACCATCCTTTTTCCTTGCTTGTTTTTTCGGTTTATTCAGCTTCTAACTAATTTATTTATTTTTTCTTCTCTGCAGGTCTCTCCTCATAGTGCCAACAACAACGTCCGAGCTTGATATTAAGTGCCCAACAACAACGTCCGAGCTTGATATTAGTTACTATTTCATCAATTATTAAGGTAAAGAAAAAAATTAATTTCCTTTTTTTCTTGCTTGCTTTTTCTGTTTTATGCTGCTATCAACTAATTTTTCTTTCTTTTTTCCCCCTCTGCAGGACTCTCCTCTGGTGGCGGTCGAAGATTCAGTCTCTGCAGATCTCTCCTCGTGGTTGCAGTTACAAATTCAGTCAAAAGTTTATATTTTGAAAAACCTCTGTAGTTTCCTATTCAATAAACTTGATTGTAAAAGGAAATATGTTCTCTCTTTTTTTTCATTCTCCTACTTCTACTTTAGTTAGAGTACAAGGAATAAAAGGAGAGGCTGCGCAGGATAGTTTGAAAGAAAATCAACTTTTTGATCATCTAGTGTAGAGTATTTATTTTTTCGAAAAAGAAAAAAGATTAAATAAAGGTTTACAATGCACTTTAATATATAAATGATAGAAAATTAACTTACAGTACCATACTAGTTAGTACAATAGTATACAATGTACTTTAAAAGTACAAATACAGTACAATACATTGAATAAAAGAAACAGCGAGTGAAATGTTTATCTAGTTTGAAATTCTATAAGATTACATTTTTTTCTTTCTTTAATTAATTACAGAATGAAGCAAAAGTTTCTCTAAAATAAAATTGTTACCGTGTTTTTGTGGTAGTTATGCGTGAAAGAAGGTGCGGGTGTGAATAGGTCTCCAACTACGGAATTAAAATTAAATGTAAAATTTAACAAGGTTATATTTCCTTTTCAAAACAAAGAAATAACAAGCATGGCAGGTACAAAGTAGCAAGTCCAAAGGGTAGTTACAATATTTACAGGATTTGGGCTTCGAGCCCTGAAAACACAATTCTTGAGCAACCAGCGCAAGTTTACCCCAAACACAAGTTTCAACAGAGGGGCAGAAAACCCCATTCATGCCTAGGAGCCCTAGCTCCAAATTACACTGAAAAGCCTCCACGAGGCATACAACACTTAATTTACAAAAGAGCCACTCGCTCTCAACTTTAAGCCTCTCAAAGGCCACACCGAACTCCACCTTCAAGTTGTCCTCACTGGACATAGACACAGGGGTAAAATACCCAACCTACTGAGGTCTATTAAATGAAAAGGGGTAATTACATGACCTCTAAAATAACAATTTGAGAGGAGGCGATCTGCACTCCTAATACACTAGTTTTTAAAACTTAATCCGGCTCTAGGCCACTAATGCAAGGGCTAATCCCATACTACAGAGGTGACTTTAGAAAAGAACAATTTGTTTTACGTTAACGAAGAATAGGTTGAGAAAATAAGTTCACCTCAAAACAATATGATTGGGAGCTCGAGAGGGTTAAGCACTCTCTATCCCGATATGCAGTTTAAAAGATAGGATAGATACCAGTTTCTTTACATTTTACGGAAGGTTACATAATGGAAAAACTTCGGACCCGCCCCGAGAGTTAAACTGCTGAGCTAGCAAAGAAAGAAGTTATTAATTGGCCATTACCTTAATGTTGACCGCTGCCGAAGAAAGAGGCGCTTCCCGCCCCCTGCTATGTACTTTACACACAGAAAGATGGAACAGAAGTGGCGCAGAGACCCTAAAATCAGCAGTTTATATACTCTCGCGGAAGGTTCTAGGTGTTAGGGGAATGAAAACACCCTCCCACAAACTTTTTATTGGGTAGGATACAGCAACATATTCAAGTTGGGGGAAGATACCTACGATTGGTCAGAAATTAATAACAGAAATTCGGGATTGGTTAAATGCAAAACAAGGGGAAAGAGAGGGGTATACAGCCAACTTAAACAATAACAGAAAGAAATTTAACAAAGAACAAACTTTTGAAATAAAATTTTCTCCAAAGAACAGTTATTTTTCTTCGCACTAGGGTGCACTATTGTAGTTCTTCAGTAGTGTCCTCTAGAAGAGAAAGTTCACACTTCTTACTTCAAGCAAAACAAAAAACACATAAAAAATGACACAGTTCTAAAACTCCGAAATTTACAGGTAGTGACATCTTCTGTGAAAGTAGAAAATTAATACCGTCAATAAAGTTCAGACTTCCTCCAGCAGAGGAGTTTCAACTGGCGCACATTTTAAATTAGCGGCGTGGAGGTGTACCGCCCGGTACAAAAATGATTAAAGCAATCACAGGAGCTTCTCCTCTTATTACTTAATATTCACCTTCAGAGAAAATTACATTATTTTACATACAGAAGGGTAAACTGATGACAAAGTGGAGGAGGTGTTCACAAAAAAAAGCAAACCTACTTTGCAAGATAGCTATATATTAGTTATACTTCTTTTCTCTGCAAGACTGTAATGTCCAAATGGTAATGTATTAATTTTGTTATCTGTGATGTGCCTTTTGTCATCATTAGCTGTGAGTGCTAGTTTGTATTGACGAACCGTGAACACAGAATGAGAATTGGAAGTAATGCACACTTGTAGTTTGGTCACTTGTTCACCTTCATACAGACAACGTCTATACTGATCAATTGTAAGGTGATCGACAACATTTTTTTTGACACCCTTAGCTTTACATGTAGGTTTCTCTTTTTCACACAACTTAATAGCATACATCTTTGGTCGCAAACCTACAAATTCTTCAACAATATTTCCACCGTTTTCATCCTTCATCAAACCTATTTCACCTGAATATTTCTTTCAATTTGGAAAGGATTATTTTCATCATAATTTCCTGTATCAAACAAAACTGAATTTTCCTTCATGAACTCGTATATATCAAATGAAAAATTGTATATCAAACTGTCGGTGTCAGTGTATAGTAGTTGTGAGTTTGATTCTGTGTTTCTCAAAATAACGTTGTAGTGAAAATCGTTCATTTTCATTTTTGACAAATCTAAAATTGTAGCACCGAGGTAAACCGGTTGATTGTGATAAATTTGAAGTTTCTTCATTTCGATAACCATACACTGTTCGTCTACTATAATACGACGTTTGAAGTTTGCTCTTGAGATCAACGTACCTGCACCAGAACGACCCTTCCACTGTGTGACCCATCTGACGTCGCGCAGCTTCCTTACGTTCATTAATGAACGACCAAAAATTGCGTTATTCATTAATTTATAGAAACTTTTCTCGAACTCATTTTTTGCTAACTTTCGTTTCTCTGTGTTCAAATCAATGTAGCATTTTAACCATGCGCTCTGATTAAACTGAATCGCTCTGTAAATGCGAGCTACTTTCATACCTAATTCTACACACTGTTTTAATAGCCTATAATGAAGAACATACCGTTCCTTGTTGTAAAGAGTGCTCATTAGTTTCGTAGATTTTTCAGGACACAATGGATAATCGGCATGCTTATCATGAAGTTCTGGCGGGTAGATTAAATCAACTTCTGCCATAAACCCAACATCTGCTTCATCTCCTACATTCATAATGTCTAAATTCTCAACGTTTTCGACCCATTGAAAGCCGCCCGTTGGAAGAAACTGTTGCATAGCGAATCCATACAAATTGTTCACGTCAAAGTACATTATGTATGATTCCGGTTTGGACTCATCGTATGTTAACATGTACTTGTTATTTGCTACTGCACGCCGCGTAACGCATTGCACATTACCACCGCGTATGGAGCGTTCGAAAAACTGCAGCATGTCGATATCTTGAAGTAATTCTAGCTGGACAGCTGTTATTTTCTTCATAGTACTCCATGCCATAGACGGTACCGTGTAGAAATGAGCGGCATCAATTCCATATGTCTCTTTTCCACTCAATCTAAAGTTTTCAAATACATCGGCCAAGAGTAAAGTATCGATTTTCAAGTAAAGATCAGAATATTCACCCAACGATTTACAGTTAAACTTATTCCAAATAAGTTGAGCAAACGCGTAGTTTTCTTCCGAAACAGTTTCACCCTTTAAAGAGCTAAAGAATGAACTCCTTGACGGTAAACTAGTGTCGTCTAACACCTCCATACTAGTAACATATTCGTATGGAAATATCCCTTTCCGAGAAGCGAGTTTAAACTGTAAATCATCGGTGAAATACCGTCTCGTTACAAGCTTTGACTCGTCACTAAGTAATAGGGACATTTTGTCCAGCGAAAAAGGAATAAAGTTGTAAGTGTCTATAAATCTTAGTTCAACACACTGTCTTTGGTTATAACGTATAAAGTTTGAAAATCCTTTGTATCGTTCCATGTTCCCTGCTAATAGTTTAATGTTCGTTCTGAGATTTGTCACAACATCCCCTCCCTTCCTATGCAGTTCTCTAATTATGAAATGTCCATCATAGGCTGTCAAATTATGGAATGCTACCGGCAAGATAGAAATTTTACGATACTGTAAGTTACACAATTGATGTGCTGATCCCCTGTAAACACCCGTTAAATGACAATGATCGCGAACTTTAATTTCATTATCTGCAATTTCCTTCTCACATATGTGACATAATGTAGACGAAAGAAATTCATTTTCTTGCTCAACAGTTAATGCTAACATTGGTTTCGTATCAAAATAATAGGGCGCAAGCGTGTCCACCAAGTTATACATCTCATCTACGAACCATTTTACACAATCACTACCTAGATAGAGTTTGAAAGAGCACGAATCTCTGTCAAAACTACAGTGTAAATAATATGCTACGCTGTATGGCACATGTTCGTGAATTGGAGTTGAATGTGAGGTGTTATCACTTGGAAAACAAGTAGACACAGGTTTCAGTATGCATTCTGTGTCAGCATACACAATAAAAGGCACTGGCTCTTTAACCTTATACTCGGTAAAGTACACTAGCCGTTCGCTATCCCAAGGCATTATACATTTGCCCACCGGAAATTGTATACAGTTATTAGTATGCAAAGCTAATTTTTCCTTATTAGAAAAGTAAGACAAACACCGTCTGCAAATATAAATTCTATTATGGTTCTTCGTAAGAGATGAGCGCACAAGACGTGGAAGATTCTTAATCAAACAAAAGTGATACTTCTCACTGTCGCCAATCTGAAGCATTAGAAGATCTACGATCTTTTCACACGTTTTATGTGAAATGTACAAAGGTACAAGAGTAAACTCTTTTTTGTCATCATTCTGTCCTATGCACACCCAGTTGTTCTCGTCATACTGCGCTCCGAATACATTCACGGAGATTTCGTTTTGATCTTCAAATTTTCTCATGTATCTCATTTCCATCGGGATTGGTATGTCTTTTAAATTTAAAATTGCATTATAATGTGGATAAGAAGAAATGCGATCTACATGATGTTTAGCTGGAACTAAGCCAGCAACTACACACCACGCAAAGCAAGCATCTCGTGTGTTCTGCAGATTAATAACTGCTTTCTTGTTTCGAATTGCTGTAGGCAACGTTAGACTAGTTGGCGACTTGCCCACGTGAAAACCTACATTTTTATTAATGTTTATCCGCAATTCGCGAATTCGTAGCAGAGACCATCCCGAATCACGAGCCTCGAACTCTGATAATTTTTTCAGAATCGGTTTCGTTACATGTTCGTTGTACCATTCTCTTAAATTAGTACCTTCAGTAATTTCAGCGTTCCTTGAATGAAAATAATTGTTATCGATTTTATCGTGAAGGACATGTTGTGTGCAGAGAACGGTATTTACTTTTAATGCTTGTGTCTTGAGTGCTTCCTTCACGTATTTATTAAACCACACGTAAGATTTATCTAGGAACTCTTCGGGGAGTAAGAAATCATTGTTAACATTTACCACCGCTAGTGTGTACACTCTGCGCCGAAAAGCTTCCTCGATTTGTTTACACTGGAAAGCAGACAAATCTTCTATCTGAAAAGTTAGTCCATTAACAGCGCGAGCGTGAAAATAAATTTCTAACATCTGATTACGCATTTCCTCTAGCTCGTTAAGATTTTCAATCAGCTTGAACTGAGCTTCTTCTCGCTCGTCGCTAGGTTCGAACCGATATGAAATTAGTATTGATCTATTTACCTCCCTCATAAATTCGCGAATGCGTTCAAACGCTCTATCAAAATGAGTTTGCATTCTTCCCGCATCTTCATCTGTCTGTAAATTAATGTCTAGTTTTCTACGTTCGCTCGAAGGAAACTCCATGACTACAAAAAAATTACGATTTAGTGCTAAATTTTTCAGCAATCTCAAGACAAGTCCAGCAGTTGCTGTAGCAACGACTTATCAAGAATGTACAATCCGTCATTACACAGTATAACCATCGAGCTAGGTCACTACCTTCTGCATCGCGTGAACAGTGTACAGCTTCGCTAGGAAAGTCGTCCTGAAGCTTCCCTAACAACGTATTACGGTAATAGGAAATGTTATTGCAATCTTGTGAAGAAAAGGAAAAGTCAATTTTATAAATTTCTTCGAACGTATTATACCCAAGAAATAGTAAAAAATGTTCATTACTTGAAAGTTCACTCAAAAGAAATCGCACTACAGCAGCTGTCACTTCCTGCTGGCTTTCGTAAGCTTTACTCAGGTTCGTCACATATACTGTAAAATTAAAAAGAGGAGCCCCTCTGTTCCATAGTTCAATACAATTAGCACTCACTTCTTGTTCTTGTTGTGCGCTCAGTTGTCCCGCTTCATCTTCAACAGGCTGTGAAGTAGCGACCACATCCTCCTCTCGATGTACTTGGAGACGACGACTCTGTATGCTTGGATATGCTTGATGTTCAGTTCCTGGTTTAATCTCAACTTTCTTCCACTTCATCATATTACCACCTCGGACCTGAAAAGAAACACCAAATACTATTTTCAATTAACAAAACAATTATGCGAATACGGCAAAAAAAGGTTACATTAAGAACGAAAATACTCTCTGCATACTTACTTAGTTAAAATAGATGTCGTAACTGATGACATTCTACTGTAGGAAGCACACTTGATGGTAGCCCCTCTCCATGCCTCTGTACATCATTTTCAAGTTGTTTTTTAAAGAATTTATTTCTTCTATTTCTTCTGCTGTAAGTTTTGAGAATTGCGCCGGCAGGAAAACACTCACAGTCTCCTCATCTTCCCCTTCTATATCAACGATTATTTTCCTCCCAAATCTTGTTTCTACCGCTCTCAGCGCTTTAACCTTAAATGGATGGTTAAGTTGCAACTCACTTAACTTTCTATTATGAAATTGTGGTGCCTTGGCAATTTTGTTTAATTTCATTAACATATCCATTCTGTTGAAGCTGCTATATCTTTTTAAAATTAACAAACTAAATAAACTTACACTTACTGAAGAGGAAAGAAAAGTAGTAGTAGTAGAGAACTCTTCCAACTAGATGATAGTTTTCATGTTGCGCTCTGCTCCTTAAATACTCCTTGCCACCACCTTCACTCCTCACCAGTAGGCTGGACTTGTCACTAGTTCACCTTCACTCAAAATTACAACCTACAATAAACATCCTGTTCGTGACAGAGATAACCTTCAACAAGTTAGAAAGCGGATCTTGCCTAGTAACAGCTGCACTGTAGCACTCCTTAGTGTTTCCCCCTCACCCACAGTAAGAGAGGAGTGAGGGATCATTTTTTTTCACATAAACTAACATCCTGTTCAGCTTTCACCAGCAAGTGACCTATTAAAGCAAATCCCGTTGCCACATAGTTACTGTACCTTGCCCACAAGAGTAACCTTTCAAGAAAATTAATTACCTCTTACATAAAGACCTCTGAGTGTGTTGTCCTCATTCTACATGTGGTTGACCCCCTTAGCCAGTGAAAGCTACTCCAGCAAATCCAGTCACAGCACCTTGCCCCACACCTTTCAAGAATTAATTACCTCTCACATAAAGACCTTGCAGTATGTGTAGTTAACATTCCACACACGCCTTGGCAAGTGAGAGGCCCCTGCAGGGGGAGAGGAAGCGCACGGGCATGCGCAGTGGCTGCCACTGGTCCAGAATTCTTCTCTCGCAGCGCTGGTCCAGAATTCTTCTTTTATATCTACTATTGTCTATAGTCTAGACTGTAGTTTCTTATTCCCCGACTTTACATACCGATTTTAAGTAAATTTTGTTTACCCCTTTTCTCGTTGCTCGGCGTTGATATGGACTTACGGTACCAACAATAATCGAAATTCACGACTATCTCTGTTATCATCGCCCTTATGGTAAAAAAGCATAAGACATAAATGATTGAAAATGTTATTCTGTATAACTTTTGTTTTGTAGTATTTATCGCCACTACAACATAATTAATTGAGAATTAAATTTTAGGATTTCCCTAAAACTACCATTTCACAAAGCGCGAATAAAATTACTTATAGCGCAGATTGTAGTGGCTCATTCCCCAACTTCTCATACCGATTTTCATTAAATTCTCTTCAGCCATTTCCTCGTGATGCCCGTACATACATACATACATATAGACAGACAGACATACAGACAGATAGACAGACATACAGACAGACAGACAGACAGACAGACAGACAGACAGACAGACAGACAGACAGACAGACAGACAGACAGACAGAGATGACGAAAAATGATAAAGAGTATTTCCTTGTTATTGTGGACAAGACCGATACAGAAATAACATTCTTTTAAAATTCTAAGCAATGTACAGACAAAACTTTTATATGTATGTAGATAGAGACATCCTCGTTTGCTATCTCTTCAGTGACGTCTTTGGTTGCTCAGAGGTTCCCACTGAAGATCGCCTATTGCTTGAGTATTGCTTCTGATCTTGTAAGGTTATAATCAGCGTGCATGTAATTTCTCCTTAGTAAAACGGCTATCATCCTGGTGAGGCAGTGGTATCTTTCTGCAAACAGTTCCAATTTATTTATCGTAATTATTCTGTATATTGAATCGAAGGCTTTGGCATCTTTTGTGGAGAGTTCGTATAATTAACCTCTAGGAAATTTGAGGGTGTCTTTGATTATTGCCATCAGGCAGTTGTTGCCATGGGTTGTTCATCTTCCCTTTCAGAATCCAAATTGCTCTTCAGGGTGAAATGTATCTATAAGAGACGTTAGAATTTTGACTAGTAGGCTTGACAGAGTTTTCAACCCTGTATTCTCCAGGGCTCTGCCACGACATGAATTCGTTCCCACTGGTTCGCCTTTCCCTTTATCAAGAGGTCTAAATATGGAGAATCTCCATTTCTCTGGGATTTCCACTTTGATAAGACACTGATTGAGGTAAGTCGTCCAGATTTCTGAGAAGAGAGTGCTGCTTTCTTTTACATGTCCAATCCTTTCTCAGCACGCGCCACTAACCGTGACATAATTAGACGCGCACGGAATTTGGAGCCGCATTCCTTATGCAACAAGTATATTTAGAGATTATTTAATTATTTTCTATGGTTTTTAACAAAGCGTTGGCCTAACAATTATTGTAAAATAAATCCAAATCACAAAGAAAGTAATTATTTCATTGATAAAAAGAAAGTCCTGATTTTTTACAGAAATCATGTAAACCATTATTTAAGCTTAATGTGGCGGATTTAAACACCCATACATTTTAAGTATACCGAGTGGAAGTGGTCCACCAGCCAATTGCGATCCAGTTTTATGCATCCCTTCACATATACTACAATTATGAAGGACATCGGTCCCTCACCCTAAACCAGTACAATATAAGGAGAAGCGTGTTTACGGCTAGAAGACAGTAGGAATCGTGAATGCCCCTACTTTTTTCTACATTGTAAACATTTCTATTCACGGTCAGTATCATACATATACATACAGAGGTAGTAAAAGACACAATGTGAATCCCACATAAGGTAAACTTGTGTAAGGGCTTCAAGAATACAATAGCTACATTATGTATATCATGGCATCTAGTGTATAGCATTTACTCCATTCGAATTTTGGGTGCAACTGTTTTCCTGCATTTGGTGTAATAAGAAGGAAGCTGGAAATGAGAGGGATGGGTTAAGGAGATAGTTGGTTTCTTAGTAGAGAGAAATAGCGTGCTAGTTGATTTAAATATTATAATGCAAATGTATAAGTTGGTTTAATTTTTAATAATTGTTAATGAGCCATGTGAATAGCCTTTTCTTCAGGATATTCTGGTTGCCATTGATCACATCCGCTTTTGTTGAAATAGCATTTCTAATTCTGTAAAATATATAAATAAGCTTCTGAAGTTTAATGATAAAATTTAATGCATGAAAATTCCATTTTAGATATCTATAATTATAGTAGACGTGTAACATTTTTTGACTTCTGTAAAGTATAACAGTTGCATCTTTCAGCATTGTTGCAAGTTGGTGTGTGGTGTATTAATGTTAGGTTGTCTGAGGGTTGCATAGATTTATTTTATCAGAAGCAGAGGAAATTTGCTTTATTTTCATTTAAAGTAAGTAGGTGGTTTTTTAGCCATTTCTGAACTATGGATATAGTTTCTTGAGCTCTTTTGAAGGTGTCCTTCCAAGTTACACCCGTGACTCTGACTACCGTGTTATCAGCAAATGAGTTAATTTTTGCATTACGGCTTAACTCACACAAATCATTGATATATAACAGAAAATGAATTACTCCTAACACTGTTACTTGGAGTACTCCGATTTTTACTTGAGCACTTTTACTTAGGGTATCCTTTATTATTACCTTTTGTATTCTGTTAGAAAGAAGGCTTTTAATCAGATTTGGAAGAATTCCACGAATGCCTATTTTTTCAAGTTTTCTAAGGAGTATATTGTGGTCTACGGTATAAAATGCCTTTGTTAAAGCCAAAAATATGGAAATAGTCCTTTCGGAGCTGTCAATGGGTTTATACAAATAATCAGTTAATGAGAAAATTGCACCTTGAGCGCTAATTTTTGGTATAAATCCAAACTGATTTGGTGACAGTATGTTGTACTTATTCAGGTAATTAAGTAATCTGCTTTTAATGCATTTCTCTAGTAATTTTGAAAGGTGGGTTGTGAGAGAAATTGGGCGATAATTGTTTAACACTCACTTATGGCCAGATTTATAGATTGGGGCTATGATAGCAATTTTGAATGGGTCTGGTAATTGTCCTTTCATTAGTGATAGATTAAAAATGTATCTTTCTGAATTTTGATCTTGCATGTCTTGTGTTAGTAGAGTGTTCAGAATATGCGAATTCATTGCCTGAAGTGTTTTACTAGAGATGTCATAGCCATTGGCTGAGTTATCCATTAGTGCAGTTATGTGATTTACTGTTTCTGAAAGTTGAGTTGGTTACCTTTTGCAGGTTTCAGGGTTTTCACAGTAGATATTGCAACATTTTGTATGAGGGTTACATGTGTGTATTTCTATAAGCTGTCATGTGTAGAATATTGTGGGGGTATGAAGTATTCATTATATCCTAAAATAGTGAAGGGTATATCCCTAATGAGATGGGTTTCATAGAGTGTTATAATGTCTGGTTTATGGTACAGTTGATTTAATATAACTAGCATGCTTTCAACATTTGTTATCATGCCACTTACGTTCAGGTGCATAATTCTCATTCCTGCAGTGTAGGTGATTGATTTGTTCAAGTCTTGAGCGGTGTTTACAATGCCTGTAGTGCTGTTGTCTTGTGAAGTAATGCCTAACTCATGATCTGGTTTCTTATCCATATCCTATTGCCTAGTATTACTATTTGTAATTGCTTGGTGCACACTCGAGAGAGAACTTCAATATACGTATATTTATGAATCGCTTGGCTAAGGTATACATACCCTAACTTGTATCCTCAAACTCTCTGGATCGTACTAGCTTCTGGTAGGTCAGCTGCAGTCTTGATTAGCAGTATGCGGCTGTCCTCATTTTTCCTCATGAAGATCTGCCCGTTCTTGGTCAAAGCGAATTTGTAGTTCGTGAATTGGTTCGTATTTCTGGCTAGCCATTATAGATTTTGGTTCCATTTTGTTAGATGTTCATTGAAATATACTGCTGTGTCCCCACTGACTTTAATATTGCACAGAGAAGTTTACCATGTTTCGTTTTTGTCCATGATAAATACTTTTTACGCGAAAAGAATTTCGCAATTGTGAGAGCAGTCTTCTTCCTTCCGTCCCTATCTGAAACCGCTGGGAGTCTGTGGCCTTACTCAACGTCCCGGCCAGAATGAATTTCCACTCCAACTGCACCTGCAACTTCAGTCACTATATCATACACATTCTTGTCTTTAGAAAGTGGTATGCCGGCAATTTCCAAATTATAATTTTTAGATTATTGCTCAAGATCATTGATTTGCTCCTTCAAATGATTATTTTGTACATTGAGAGCACTATTTTCAGCCTTGCTGTTGTTCACTTCGCTCGTTAGATAGTCTATGTACTTTTTGACTTCACTGTTTTCCTCTAGAAGTTCAGCAAATTTTCTGGACTGAAACTCTAGTGAGCTGCAGACGTCCGTTATGATTTGCTGTGTGCTGTTCACAGCTTCACATAGGATTGAACTGTCCGCACTGATTTTATTCTCCTGAAAAGGGTATGAAGGAGATTTAACAGAAGTAGGGTTATGTTTGCATTTTTTACACTGCCAGAATATCTCCTCTGGATTTCCAGCATTGCCTTAAGAACAGCATTTGAAACTTGTGCACAGCTCAAATGAAACCTTTCATCACACTTCCCGTCACACTGTACATTATTTTCGTTCTCCTTGAGCGACACTTTGCAGGAACTACACATGACATTTGTGGTATTGGGTGCCATGATGTATAATGAACCCTAAACGAGTACAGATACACAGAACACGTACTTTAAAGCAGGAGGTGGACGCACAGACCGGGAGCACGGTACTGTATAGGCTAGGATGTGGGTGTCGTAGGTCAGGTGTCGCGGTAGGTCACATGCAAGCGGGCGGGGAGATATGTGATAGTGGCTTGTGCTCGAGATAGGAGGTTAGAATACCACACAATAATTTTTTACAGCTAGTTGCCTGGGATATGGTAAGGTTGCATACTGATAGCTTCCAGGGACTGATTTGTTTATTTGACCCTGTAAAAGATCGTATATATCGTTGCATTGGGTATGGTGCTGGGTTGGACCAAGATGAGGAGGTGATGGTCTGTGGCCCGTTAGCTACGTCATAAATGTTCCAAGAATCGTAGATCACAGATAAAGCAAAGTATGTCCCGTTAGCTACGTCATAAATGTTCCAAGAATCGTAGACCACAGATAGAGCAAAGTATGTCCCGTTGGAAAGATAACAACAAGCGATGGCAGGTAATTATGTAGATGCGTGAACTCCACTCCTTCGAAGCAATTCACAACACAAAGTTATTCACTGCCTCTAGCTGTATTTCAGCGACGAGTATGTAAATATGTTACTTATCTATGGAGAAGCTAGGCAGAATGCATACCAGGCACAATGCCTGTACGAGGAACGCTATCCGGATAGACGACAACCGACGAGCATGACGTTTCGGAGTGTGGAAATGAGCCTGCGGGATACTGCATCTCTGGTAAATCCGCAGCCTGTTCGAGAACATCCCGTTACGTCTGCTGACAATGAAGAGGTAGTGTTTGACACTATCCGGTGTAACCTTCATACTAGCACATGGGCAATTGCACAGGAGATGAACATCAGTCGAGCGTCTGTTATGCGGAAATTGCATACCCACCAGTTTCTTCCGTACCATCTACACTTACACCAGGAGATCCATGGTCATGCTTTCGACAGTCAATGGATCCTACAGCATGTGTACACTGATCCTGCTTTTCTATAGGCTCTCTTATTTACGGAAGAATCACGATTCCACAAAAATGGAACCGATAGTCAACTTAATATGCATGCTGGTTTGTGGATAATCCCCACTGGGTGCGACAGACACCTTTTTATTTACTGTGGGGCGTGAAACTATGGTGTGGAATCATGGGTGATCACCTCATCGGTCCTCCATTCCTTTGAGGGCTATCAGACTAGCCAACGACATCTGCAGTTTCTCCAAGATGAATTACCACCATTTTTGGAACATGTGCCTCTCCTTGACCACTGCAGGATGTGGTTTCAACATGACGGAGCTCAACCCTACGTGGTGGTGCTCATTCGGAACCATTTCCATGCGATGTTTCCTGACAAGCGGATAGGAAGGGGAGGACCACTCCCCTGATTCTCCAGATCGCCCGACCTTACGCCCCTGGATTTTTTCTGTGGGGCCGTGAAAAACAACTGGTGTATGCACAGGAGCTGGTCACTCCTTGTCACCTTAGACAGCCCATCACCGAGGCATGTCGATCCGTTTCGCCAGAGATGTTGCAACGGGCCAGACGGTCCTTATAACATCGCGCGCTGCTCTGTATCGACCACGGAAATCAGCACTTCGAGCAGGTGCTGCGTTAAACGACGTAGATAACTGAAATCCTGTCAAATGTTTCCTAGCCTCTATCAACCCAGCTCCATACCAACGGCCTTTTCCAGGGCCAAATAAACAAATCACTCTGTGAAAACTACCGGTATTAAGTATACAACCATGCTACATCCCAGGCAAATGGCTGTTAAAAATTCTTATGTGGGATTCAAACCTCCTACCTAAAGCACTGTCCACTATCACATATCTCCCTGCCCGCTTGCCATGTGGGCTACTGCGGCACTTGACCTACGGCGTCCACTTCGCAGCCTATACAGTACCGTGCTCCCGATCTGTGCGTCCACCACCTGTTTTAAAGTACGTGTTCTGCGTGTTTGTACTCGTTTTAATGGTTCATTCCAGGTACCCACACAGAATTAATAGTAGCGCTCACGATATCTGCTCTCTTCTAGCCCGTAAACACACATATCGTTATATTACCCCGGTTTAGGGAGAGGGACCGATGTCTTTCAGAATTGTAGTAAGTGTGAAGGGATGCATAAAACTGGATGGCAACGGGCTGGTGGACCACTCGGTATGAAGAAGACACACAACTACTTTCATAAAAGCTCTGCAAGTATTATGCAGACAAAAATAATTCTGAAAATATACAATGTACAACAGCACGCACGCGGAATGTGGGAACGCAAATCAAATTCTAGGCAGTTATGATAGGACATTTAATTTTTATCAATTTATTTCATTAATTGAAATTGGCAGTTTCCGAGACAATTTATGATTTGCAGATGATTATGTATTGTTGAAAATTCTTAAGCATGTAACAGTCATGTTCGTCATTAAGTTATGTGATATCTCAACAACGACTTATCTGAAACCTTGAACATAAAACTACAGAGGGTAAGTAGGTATAAAAGTGGACTCTGGACCATAGGTAGTCTGGACCAGCACTGCCTCTGCGCATACGCGTGGGCTTCCCCCCCCCCTGCGGGTGCCTCTCACATGCCAAGGCGCGTGTGGAATGTACTCTCCTGTACGGAGGGCCTCTTGCTGTCAAGGCTACACAAAACTGTGCAATGTCGCTCCTTGCGGCACCTTTCTACTGCTAAGCCTAGGTGGGTGGGTGTGATGGGTAACAACACTTATTATGCTGCATGATTGAGTATCCTTTACTGAAGGATATTGTAAGAGCAAAACAAGTTAACTATTAACCTTACTCTCCTAGTAGAGATAAAAAAACTCTATTGAGTGTAATTAACTGCTTAGTTCAATCACAAAAATATTTTTCTATCCTACTTACCTATAATTATTTATGATCTTGATTAGCTCTCAAATCGTTTATGTTGGTGACAGGAAGGACATCCAGACATAAATCATCATGTTAGATAATCGCATTGTCTACTAAATTTATACTTTTCGGGAGGCCTCTCGCTTGCTAGGGCGCATATGGGAAATGTTAACTACACATACCCGGAGGTCTTTATGTAAGAGGTAAATATTTCTTGAAAGGTGTGGGCAAGGTGCAGTGACCATGGGGCAGTGAGTGGATTTGCTCCAAAAAGTCACTTACTGGAGTGCCTCTCACTGGTCAAGGAAGCCAGCCACATGTGAAATGATAACTACGCACTGAGAGGTCTTTACGTAGGAGGCAATTATTTCTTGAAGGTTACTGTTGTGGGAGAGGTACAGTGACTATGCGCCAACTGGAATTGCTTTGAAAGGTTACTTGCTGGCGAAAGGTGAACAGGGTGTAAGTTTGTGTGAAAAAGAATCCCAGCTCTCCACCTCCCCTAGTGTGAGTGAGGGAAAAAACTGAGGAGTGGTTCAGTGCAGCTGTTACTAGGCAAGATTTGCTTTGTAGCTTGTTGAAGGTTATCTCTATCATGAAAGGTGAACAGGATGTTCATGGTAGGTTGTAATTTTGAGTGAAGGTAAACCACTATCAACTCCAGCCTACTGGTGAGGATTGAAGGTAGAGACATAAGTGCTTAGTTTAATAAAATAAAATAATATTTTTTTGTAAACTACTTACCTATAATTATTTATGATCTTGATTAGCTCTCAAATCGTTTATGTTGGTGACAGGAAGCACATCGAGCCGTAAATATTTACGTTAGATACACGCATTGTCTACTAAATGTATATAATTTTTTCACCCATACTAACCTTATATGAATAAATGTCATCCATGAAATATCACTGTACTAGTTAAAACAAATAAATAATTATTTTACTCGGATAAAGTCTGAAATCGGAGGTTGATTAAGAAATTCCATCGTTACAAAAGAGGTATACTAGTACGAATTTTTACATACGGAATAAGAACAGGTCACCATTTTGCTAGAGTTCGCTGGATACGTAGTCAACTGTTTGTACTCTTCGAGGTCAAACAGCCCATACATGGGAGTGTCATGTCTGTGATTTCTTATTATCTTTGTCCAAGATGGCTAACACAAATATTTTGTTGAAAAACATGCATTAGGATTTCTGAAATAATAAATTAGTTAGGCGGACACATGATGTGCTATCTCATCAAAAATTATATCGAATATATTTGTTTAGCACGGAAGAAGAAATAATAAATCGTTTAATGAATCAGTTAGGGCACATGAATTGACTGCGAGTTAAATGACGTAGAATAAGAAATATACAATAAAAATCAACACCAAAGAACTTCGGTGAACAAAGTTATCAATCACGACAGTGTTCGACAAAACATAAGAACGCGCTGCTACGTAGCAGAAATATTGGTTGAAAAACTGAAAAGCATCGCTTCTTTAAAATAAAATATTACGAATTATTCCTTAATCAACCTCTGACTTGAGACATTATGTGAGTAAAAGCTATAATTTGTCACACCCACACAGGTAGGTCTTTTGATGATAGGAAAAAGAAAAAATCTGTGGAAGGAATCGAGGCTATAGCATTTGCAGTCACGAGCGAGACATCGAGAAGTGCGGACGTGTGAGTGAGCTGAGGTGCGCAATATGGGAATAACGCTACAGCAATGCAGGCTAAGAATTGGAAGATGGCATGGTGCAAGGCGGTGTTGGAAGGAAGGTGGAGCTGAGAGAGGAAGCGAAATTAGTGGTTACAAAGGACTGTTGGAGATTATGTTGTGTGCGACGGTTATTGCGACGCTGCTGGTGGTAGGAGGTATAGAAAAGAAGCCGGGTCCAAACCAGGGACCCTTCGGTTGGGAGGAGGTTGAAGAGATGAAGAGAGTGGTGAAGGAAGCGAGCAAAGGAGAAGAAATAAAGGAAATGATGCAGGAACACCAGGCAACCCAAATGAAGGAGATGAAGGACTTAAACATTTTTATAAAAGAAGAAATTGGAGGTGTAAACGACAAGTTAGCGGAGATAGAAGATGAAGTAGGGAGCTTGAAAAAGAAGGTGGTGGTACTGGAAGAGGAATAAACAGCAATGAAGAGAGAAGTGAGGTTAGCGAGGAACGAATCAGCAAGGAAAAATGTGTTTGTGTATGGTGTACCTGAGGAAGGAACAGAATCAAAAGTGGAATTAGTATTAAAAGTGGTGGACATAATTTCGAACAAAATGAAGATAAACTTCTCTGAAGTTGATATAGATGATATATATAGAGAGGGAAGGAACAAGGGACATAGGCCGGTGAAGTTAAGATTAATATCAACCCTGATGGCTGATATAATTCTGAGGAATGCTGGAAATTTGAAAGGATCGAACATTTATTTGAAGGCTGAGATAGAGAAAGAAGACAGGATGCGGTCGGATGTCTATAAACGGCATATGTGGCGTGCTAGAGCGCAGGGATTGCGAGTGAAGATAGTGGGGAGGTGTCTGGTAACTTCAGGCAGAAATTGGTCGCCATCGTGGACACAGGAGGAACTGCTGAGTATGGAAAAATGTGAGGAGGAAATGAGTTGCAGAAATCGAGAGCAGGGCGACATGAGTACGGAGAAGGTAGAAAGAAGACGGGACTGCGGTGTCAGCGGGCTGGTAGCGGAGACAGCAGAGTCCTTGGTGAGTCAGAACAACCCAGGAAGGAGTGAATCAACAAGTAGGACACTAGACCGAAGTGAAGTGGATATAGGTAGTGAAGAGGTGACGGGAAGGGAAAGGAGTCAGGGTAGTGACTCAACCTCCCCGAATAAGAGAACTGCAGAAAGAAACCTGGAGAGAAAGCAGGCGTTGAATAAGGCGAGATCGTTAAGTTTAAAAGATCTATGGGGTGGAGAAAAGGCTCTGGCACGGAAAAGGGGAAGGATGGGGGGAGAAGAAAGAGAGGGAAGGGGAGAGAGATGGGGTTGAGCCAAAAGGAAGAATCACGAGAAGTAAGGGGGAAGTGGTGAAATGCAGAAGTATAGGGAGGGAGGGGGAGGAAATAAATAACTAGATATGGTGATAGGGGTACTGAATATTGAGAGGTTGATGGGGAAGTTAGGGAATAAGGAAATTGTGGATTTAGTGAAAGATTTTGAGATTATTGCTCTAGTAGAGACGTGGTTAGGGAAGGGGGTTGAAATTACATGGGCCGGTTATAGAGTAGTTATAGAGTAGTTAACGTGTTATAACCATCCGAGCGATTCAGTTTATGCAAATAAACATTTTTTCGACGAACTGATTGAAGAAATAAACACAATTAAAAGGATGTATGTAGAAGATGGGATGATTTTATTGGGGGATTGGAATGCGAGAGTGAGCAATAGGGTACCGGTGTACGGGAAAGAAGTAAAAGTAAACGGGGAACTGCAAAGAAAAAGTAAGGATAATGGTCTAAATAGTTATGGAGAAAGGTTATTAGAGTTATGTGCTATAGAACAATATTGGATGGGGAGATAACAAGGCAAGAGGTAATTACAGTATTAAAAAATGCTAGACCCAAGGCTGCAGGAGGTGTGAATGGTATTTCCAATGGTGTATGGAAGGAGGTTGGGGAAAATGAACCGATGTTGAGAGGGATTGTGAAATTCTTTAATAGGTTGCTGGAAACGGGAAAATTTCCTAGAGAATGGAGGAAGGGGGTATTATGCCCTATTTATAAAAATAAAGGACCTAGTACCGATCCTAACAACTATAGAGGAATTACACTCCTAGACTCGTTGTCGAAGGTGTACACAGGGGTTTTGGCGAATAGGATAACAAATTGGGCGGAACAGTACGGTAGGATATCTGAGTTCCAAAATGGATTTCGGAAAGGAAGGAATACAGTCGATAATGTTTGGATTCTGGACACTTTGATTACAAAGTATGTGAGGATAGAAGGGCGTAAATTATTTATAGCAGCGATCGACTTAGAAAAAGCCTTCGATACGGTCAGTAGGGAGGCGCTATTTTTGAGATTAAGGGAGGTTGGAATGTCGAAGAAAATGAGGGTGGCAATAGAAACTATTTATGAGGAAGCTTTTGTGATGATTAAATTGCAGGATGGAAGATTGAGTAAGTGTTTTGAATCGAAAAGCGAGGTGAGACAGGGGTGTAGGCTATCCCCGATATTATTTATATTATTTATAAATAATATTTTAGAGGGGCATGGTCGAGACGCATGGCCTTGGATAGGGAAAATGGAGGTTCCGGGGTTGCTATTCGCGGATGACTTATTGATTTTGGCTTTGACAGCAAGTGGGTTGCAAAAAGGGTTGGACAAGGTAGTTGAGTATACTAGGAAATGGTATCTCAGAGTAAATGTAAGAAAGACTCAGATAATGGTGTGTAGGAAAAGGGGTGGAAGAAATAATAAGGTCGTTTGGAGGCTAGATCAGGAATAAATTAAACCAGGGGGAAAAACTGTGTACCTAGGTGTAATAATTAGTAAGAATGCTTCTTGGAAAAATCAGTGTAGAGGGCAAAATTTAAAGGAAGAGGAGCGCTTGCGGCAGTAGGGGTATTAGAAAAGAAATTTCCAGACGTTAAATACAAAATTCAGAAAACGGTGTTCACTGGTAATGGGCAAAATGCTATTTGGGGTTGAAGTATGGGGAATGGAGGAAGGCAGGGGTGAAGTAAACCAGGTGGTGGCGAAATTTAGTAAGATCATGATGGACCTCCCAAATTGTACAACCAATGCTGGTGCCAGATTAGTCTGTAAAGAATCGATAGAGGTTGAAATAGCTAACAGGGTGTTCAAGTACTGGATTCGATTGGAGAAAGGGAAGGGTAGGGCATTAGTACAAGAAACGTTTAGTTTTCAGAAAGGTATGACGAATGAAGCTTACTGGGTGAATAAGTGCAAAAAATGGTTACAAAAGATTGGATTGTGGTATATGGAGACGTCTGGGGGGGGGTAGGAATAAATGGGTATGGGAAAGGATAAAGGGAAGACTACTAGATATTGAAAGACAGAGATTAATAAGGGAATGTAGAGAGAGAGTCTCTTTATCAGTATTAAACAAATTGGTGGAAGTAATAAACCCGAAAACGGAGTTTGAAGGTAGAAGGGATAAGAGAGTTTTGTATTGGTGGATATTGGGTGTTCCGAGGAGTAGGGGATGGGTAGGGAGTGAGAATAGGGATAGATGTGTGTTATGTGGAGAGAAGTGGGGGGACCTGCATATTTTTAATCAATGCCTAGCTTTGGCGGAGATAAAGATCAACCTACTAAGTAAGAAGGAGCTGGACATGGTAGGGGAAAGCTATAAGATGACATCTTGGTTATGTAGAGAGTGGGAGAAATGAACGAATATAGCGAAATTCTTAAATGTGGCCAGAGCTATATTTATAAAGAAATTGAGGGAGTAACAGGGGTTGTGCAGATAATGTGGTGCTTGCCGAAGGAGGAAGGGGTAGGCATTCTGCTTAGAGGAAGGGATATCCGCCCTGAGCAGAAGCGGGAAGGGTATCATGGTAACCATGATATCAGAAGAGGGGGCTGTAGTGTTAGGGGAAAGGGGGAGAACACTTTGCCCTGTGGAAAGGTGATCCGCCTGGGGCGAATTGTTGGAAAGTAGATAGAGAAGTAGTAGGATGGGAGGAGGTGATTGATTAATGCCTTGAGGAATATGAGAGTAGATGTGTTTATGAGAAGAGTTGGTAACAAGGGAAAGCCTGAGAAAATTAGGTAAGAGTTGATAAAAGGGGAGGTTGAGTAGGCTTGAGGGTAGTGTAAATTGAAGAAGCTGGTATATAGTTTAAGTTTATCGTGGATAGATGAAATTAAACTTAGGTGGAAGCAAAAAGATATATATATATATGTATGTATATGTATATATATATAGTGAGATGACTGAGTGAACTAATGGACTTGGAATGGAGCACTGTCTGTTTGTGTGTAAATGAGGAGTGAAAAGAAAAATGGATTGTTTAAGTGTATATGTGGGAGGAGGGGGTATAAAGAAGGTGTATGTAATAGAATTCAGATAGATTAAGTGGGACTGAAGTTAAGGAGAAAATTTTGGCAGTATGGAAATTATGAAAGTAGGTCATATGAACAAATAAATGTTAAATGGTGTAGATGCCTTGAGGAGGGTTGTAAAACTCAGGGATTTTTGATGTTTAATGTACTAAGTTTAATAGGATGGAAGAAATGAGATATGTCTAACAGTCTGACGTAAGTGTGGTCCTGTAGATTGAGAAGACTGAGTGAACTAATGGACTTGGAATGGAAACTGTTTGTGTGTAAAAAAGTTAAATGGTTTTAAAGTAAGCTGGTATATAGTTTAATTTTATCGTGGATAGTTGAAATGAAGCTTAGGTGGAAGCAAAAAAAATATATATACAGTGAGATGACCGAGTGAACTAATGGACTTGGAATGGAGCACTGTCTGTTTGTGTGTAAATTAGTGAAAAAATGGATTGTTTAAGTATATTTGTGTGAGGAGGGAGTATAAAGAAGGTGTATGTAATAGAATTGAGATAGATTAAGTGGGACTGTAGTTAAGAAGAAAATGCTGGCAGTATCGAAATTATGAAAGTAGGTCATATGAAAAAAGTTAAATGGTGTAGATGCCTTGTTGAGGGGTGTAAAATCGAGGGATTCTTGATGTTTATGTACGTAGTTGAATAGGATGGAAGAAATGGGATAAGTCTAACAGTTTGATGTAAGTGTGGTCCTGTAGATTGAGAAGACTAATGGACTTGGAATGGAAACTGTTGGTGTGTAAGTGAAAAAAAGTAAAATTGTTTTAAGTGCGATGGTGAGGGATGTAATATGGTTGTTAGTTGATGTTTAAGTCTTAAGCTTAATATGGTGAGATGTAGTGGACGAGAATAGTACAAGAGAGGAGAAGGTGACGTATCAAAGGGAGAGGGAGGGTATGGGCCTTGACCCACACCAAAGAAGTTAGGCTGGAGCACGTCTGCACGGGAAGAAAAAGGAGAGGGAAAATAGAGAGCTGATAATGAACATAGTGGGTGTGACGTACATAGCGGAATTGAGTAGGCAAGCCATGTGTTGGGTCAGGTTTCCGCCAAGCTGGCTTGTCACACATGGTAGGGAGGGAATACATTGTCAGCAAGTGTGGGTGAGATAGGAGATCAGTTCTCACGTGGCGAGGCTGGTGGCTGCGATCAACGGGTTGGTGGGCATGTATTCCATACCAGGGCTGACCAGCGACCAGTCTACTAACAACTTTTGTTTCAGGTGGTAGGTGGGATTAGGGGAATAGGGTAGTTTGTAGTCCGGTGTTTCCTGCACGTATGCTGGCTATCCGCGTACGTGTGGGAGGGCACTGAGTAGATGTAGAGGTAGATAATTTAGTTAAGTAGTTTTAGGAGAGATGTAGTGCCTATTGTTTGTTTGTTCTGTGTTTCGCTCTGCCTTTATTACCTGTAAGCCAATGGTGTTTACTAGGGTGGGTAATAAAGATATGTATGTATGTATATCATTTGCTTGGTGAAAAACAAAAAATATGTGCCTGCATATATAGTTTAGGAAGAATTATTCAAGCAACTCGAATAATAATTGGAATATCACACTGTTTTATTTACCTGTTAGTTCAAAATACATATTTAAATTGTTTCTTACCTGCCTTACAGTCCTTAATCTTTGGATTCGCACCGTCAAAATCAACTTCATCTTCTCCCCTATGGCAAAAATGTCTAAGACAACGCCTGCAAACTGCTATTTCCAGTAATGCTTTTGTATAACAGGGAAGTTTCTCCCATGCCTCACCTAAATCTTTAGCGGCATACGTTGAGAGAAACCCAGATGGTAAATAGTTAATTAGATGTTGTGGCACTCGAAGTAAACTGCCATGTGTATATAATGATGTAACAGCCTCACTTACTAGTGAGAAATATATTGTACGTAACGCGTCAGGTTCAGTATTTGATGTACAAACTTCACAATTACACTGGATGTTACTGTTAGCTTCACGGTTTTTTTCTCACCAAACTCATTCTTTACTTGTCGTTACATGATAGTTGACACACACACTGTTGCCAACGATGACAATACCTTACTATTTATTCACACACTTTTTAAATAGTATGCTACAATTGACATTACGACACACTGACATGTCGTATAGTGCAGTTAGCTTTAAGGTACACCTCCCTCAGCAGTTGCCTAGTGTGAAAATAGCGAACTAGAGATAATTATTTTATGATTGCCAACGAGGAGGATCGTACTTGATCTCTTCTAGGTAGCTAACTAAAGATGTGAGCGAATTCGCTTGTTTTATAAAAAAAATTTAATGCTAGGTGTAATATAATCTTACATCATATTACCAGACACGACTTTATTGTGTGTAAAAATATTATTTCGTACACATATGTTTTAAGCAGAACGTCGCTTCGTAGTGAATATCAAACCGGATGTTTCCTGCAAACAGCTTTCTCCTAAACCGGTTAAAGACCTACCTCTTTTGCGGTCATTGGTGATCATGGCCGTGCTATGACCACGGTTTAACTCCCTCAGGCTACTAAGAAGGATGCGTAAACTTAAGTGCGACACGCCACGCAGGTTACTTGCAGATGTTGAACACAAGCAGGTTTTTTGAAACTAGTTTTTTTCAAATTACATGTCGCCGTTAGAACGGGTATATATAGTGCGATGCGCATTCTGTAAGTGCGTCAAAGTTTTGAAAAGCTTTGCAACATGTCGGCAGTGCAAAAAAAACTTTTTGATAAACTCGAAGCGCTGCAGGAACTTATCAGGATAAAAGAAATGTGTGAGTTAAATAATATTAGGGAAGTGGAGGGCGCGTTTGAACGCAAATAGAATGAGAGAATTCACCAACGAAGAGTTTCAGCTCTTCGTTCGTCTGTACTTTCACGTTATTTCTCAGCGCGAGTGTCCACACTTCCCACTATTCTTTCTCCACGGATTCTCCTTCTTTTCCTGCAGCACTATATTAATAGAGCTGGGGGAATCGATAGACTCTTATAGAAGTGACGAAGATATAATTGGTGATTTTCAACTTTTTTAACTTCAAGAAATCGTCTATTGTAGGATCGGGAAAGTTTTAATTTTACATTAACTTTTTCTTTCGATATAGTAGAAGAATAAGAAGTGGGAGAGCCTGGAGGAGGAGGAGAATTTAATTTATTTGAACTGTTATAGGTGAGTGTGAATATTTTTTATTTTCTTGCTTTCGTTTTTTCTGCTCTTAGGAAGACAAACTAATCTAAGAGAATTTTTTACGTCGCACTAACACAGATACGTAAAGGAGTAGGAAGAAATGAACCGTAGCTATATATATATTTATATGTTTCTTTTTTTCTTAGGAAAGAAAGAAGGAAGGAAAGGGTTCTAATTTTAGGCAAAAAATATATAAGGCTATCTTTAGTTAAATTTTGTTTAATATAATTTATTAAGATACATGTTACATAAATGTTTCGAATAAATTATGCATAGTTGAGGCGAAAATATCTTCTTGCTTGAGGTAATGTCCAACGTTGTCATCATCAAAACAAACAGCACTGTTTCTTGAGCAAGGGAAGTCTGCTACAATAGAGAGAGGTCATTATAAGATGGTAAATCTATTAGACATTAGAGTAAAAAATTAAAAATTTACTTATATATTATACTAGCGTACTTACTATTCATTATTTTAGAATTCATATTCCTTCGGAATCCATGAATTATGCGTGGCGTCGAAACCTAGCCAAGATACTAAAACCTTGCCGTTCTTTCTGCGTAAAATTTTATCAGTTAGGTATATTTTAGGACATTTTGCCTTCTACAGTTCTTGTTCATAAAACGCTCCATATATTGGTTTATTTTGATAGTCGTGAAGCAAGTAAGTTCTCGGTAATGTTTATTTTACTTTTCTTACAGTAAATAATTCATTACTCCAATTAGGAGTGTAGCCCTTTGTAAAATATCGCTTAATTTTACTTATTCGAACTGTGTCACGTACTTTAAATTTTGTGGATAAGGAGACTTCTTTTTCTTCATTTCTCGTAATTGGTACACAGTTGCAAGTTGTTGTGCATCATTTGTGACGTCTATAAATTTCATACCAATCGTATGATGTTTTCGATTATTATATTCATCTAATAGTTTTGGTAGCATACGAAGCCTGTGGTATGATCCACATGCCGAAAATTTGCTCCACATCCACTGCTTCAGTATTCGATTGAAGCGTTCAACTACGCTTGCCTTCAAGCTGCTCCCTGTCGAATAGTGTTTAATTTTTCTGGTTGTAATCCACTGATGAAAACTCTTATTATAAAATTATTTTCCCCTGTCAGTTTGAAGATGTTTTGGATAGCGTTTACATTTTGAATAGATGCGTTCCATATTTTCCACTACTTCGTTTCCTGTTTTTGTTTTAAGTGGAACTGCCCATGCATACTTTGAATAAACATCAATTACAGTTAACGTGTATTTATACCTACTATTAACTTTAGAAAACAGAGACATATCAACAAGATCAGCCTGATGCAATTCATCCCTTGCCCGGCTAATAATGCTCCGTATTTCAAAATTCTTTCGCACTGGAGCGTGGAGTTCTTTCGCTATTTCTTCTCTGATTTTGTTCATAAAGTAGTTGTAAAATAATTCGTTCTGTGTCGTCTATTCTTTTCTTGAATCGAAGTCGATCTATAGCCAGTTGTTGCCAGTTGCTTCTTCTGTCTTCACATTCAATTACTGAAATATCCTTAGAGAATCTAACCGCTTTAAATATATTTGGGAACAGAAGTTCGTCCCACCGCGCAGTGTTCATTTATTCGATAAACCTCAGTTTTCGAAGTTCTTCTTCGATTGACAAGTTTTCGTTTCCGTGTGAAGAATGACCTGCACTTCTAGATGCTATTAAATATTTCAGTCTCTCCACTAGATTGTTTGGATCATTCCAATGATCTAATTCGATCTTATTTCTTTGTTCATTTTTCCACTTAGCTACTTTTGATCTTCTTCCTGTACGTTTGCATTTGTTTACACTCACGAATTTTGGTGTGCTCCTTCCTTTTTTCACTTTTGCATCTTCTACTAATGGCTTGATATTTTTTTGAAATTTGAGCGATTTTGTGCCTCTCATTTGCTTGCCAGCGTCATACTGTTTCCTGTGCACGTTAGTGTAATTTAATATATGACTGTAAGCTGAGAGATCCTTATCATCATACAACTGTGCATCTGGATCTTTCTGAAATAGTAATTCAAGGAGACCTTCAGTTAAAGGATAGTTAAAATTGTCAATTATGAGATTGTTATCGCGAAACAGTACTTTTGTACTCCCTAAATAGTGTTCTCCATGAACTACTCGAACCCCAAGTATATTATCAACTTTGTGTCTTAATTGCGGGTTAAGATAATTTTGCAGGAGAGTCGTAACCTTTCTGTCGAGAGCTTCTTCTTCTGATTCTTCTTCATCACTTATATAACTATTTAATTTTCGATTTTTCTTTGCATTAAATCCATTCGAGTTAACTGTAAGCTGCTGCAGTTTATTTAATGGTTTAGTTATTGGTTTAAATGTTTCTTCTAACTTTAATTGGTTTAAAGCCATATCTGCTTTAAGAGAGTTATATTTTTTACATGTTTTCTTAATTTTGCCAGTTTATTCTTTACACGACTTTTTCCATTATATGCGCCTGCATTTTTTAAACTGAAGTGTAACGTCTATTGTTTTACTCATATATAGTATATTCAAAGAGTATGTGGAGCGGAAGATCGTTAGTATTCCATTGTTCAGGATTTTTTAGGCGGAATTGAATTTCATTACCTTCCTTCACAGGAATTGGTGCACCTACTTCTAATTCGATTGGATTGTTCTCGTGATTAATCATCACATATACCTGAGAACTACGTGAAACTGTTAATGGTGTTAGTGTGCCCGTGTAGGGAAGCTTATACATAAGTCGACAATTTTGTAGCATATATATTGGTGACTGATTTGATGGTAGACTGTTAATTTGAAAAAGGGCTTTCCTTGGTTCATTGTGCAGTTCCTTTTTCATCACTTCAAACTCTTCTTTCATAAGACCTATCTTTGTCGATGCGACGTAAAGCCCCTAGCAAAAAAACTCTTCTTTTGCAGTAGCATACGTTTCTAAATACTGTTTGTTAACAACATCTTCCTCGTGGATAGGTGAATCAACATTTGTAATTCGTTTGTTCTTCATATTTAATTCTCCGTTAGATTCTACTGGTAGATCATTTTTCTGCAGTTTAGATATGACAAGTTTTAACTCGTCAACTTCTCTCCACGCAGCTGCATACTGTTCTACAAAGATTTTATTTGCAGCATCTTTCTCATTTAACGGATTATGTACGTTAGTAATTCGCTAATTTTCCATACTCAACGTGCCACCCACATCAACGTTTAGTTTCTGTTGATTGCTTATTTCATTCTTCAGTTCTTCGAGTTCTTCTTGCGCTGCTGAATGTTTTTCCAGGTAGGCTTTATTAATCGCATCCGTCGAATGAATAGGTTTGCCGATGTTTGTTACTCGTTTATTTTACAAATCTATCGATTCATCGTCATTCAGTTGTAGTAGTCTACCTTTGTATGCTTTTCCAAAAATAAAAGCGATATTGCATCTTGTTCCTCTTCAGGATCTGCTACACCCCTATATTCTCTTGTTCGTGTTGAGGTTATTGTCAGTCAAAGGAAGGTGATCTTCCACAATATCACGTATAAGGGAGTCAACATATTCTATGCGTGCTGAAACATTGTTAACTCGTTTCTCCAAATTTATCTGCACATTGTTAGTGTGCGTACTCATTGTGTCAAGCGAAACTGCTTCGTTTCAATTCATCGCTGGAGCTATTCCTTCCAGCCTTTTGTTCTTAAAATCAACTGTATCCTCTTCTAGTTCACATATGTCATGTATTTCATTTTTAAGATCTAAAATGTCACGTTGTATTTCTTCTTTATTAATACTGTCCTTAACGGTCTTTAACACATTATTTTTATTACAAGCATCTTCCATGTTTATAGGATTCCAACGTTCTTTAACCGTTTACCATGAATACTTAATTTTCCGTCAGATGTTGATGTTACGTAATTTGTATTAACTAACATTTTTCGTCCACATATGATTTAGTAGCAATATAATGTCGTGATTATGTGGTATTTATATCTCATAAAATATATCGAATCCATTTCGATATCGACCTTTGCTTATTTCGCTATCCTTATCGATAACGAGAAAGCTGAATTTCGACTGCGACCAACAACGATAAGATAAATCAGTGAACTGGTTGTAACTCATATCGGTGTTCATGTGATCATCGTAAACATGACGAAGATTTCTTGCATCTTGTTTAAACAGAATAATGAAATTAGCGTTGTCTCTAATAAGATGTTTGGGAATGCAGGAATGGGTCTGACATAAGTAAAAAACCTCCACGATATGGTGTCGACTTCTTCTAAAGTAGTCTTTCACGTGCTGCTGTTTGTCGCTTGCTACATCGTCAAAAATAAAAACGGAATTAGAGCTTTTTCTGGCGGTATTAGTTGCTCACGATCAGAGTAAAACTAACATTTTATTTCTTTAAGAGATTTTAAAAGCTTCTCTAGCTCAATATATTTCTTCTGCGACAATGATTTTGAGTAAACATACACATTCTCAAATCGTAACCCGTTCGGTTGCAATAACAAATTAATCATAACATTAGTCTTCCCTGCATTCGATGGACTGCATATGATACCGCGTATTGTGTCCGCCTATAGTTTACTATGTTTATTTTTCTTTCTTACTGAACGTTTTGTGTAGTTCAGATTCGTCACAGATAAAGATAACGATTGTTTTATTGCCTTTACCGTCACTCTCTTTTGATGATATTAATTTTCAACGATCGAGTGCACAGGAACAACACGTACAGTAGATTTCTTTTTATCAAAGTTATTGTTGATAACTAAATAAACACGAACTTTTTTACCTTCTGTTTTACTTAGCTAGTTCCAAAATGGTTCGTGCATCACACTACACCTAGTATTAAGAAGTGCAGGAACAGCTGTCGTGTTATAGATATCTAATAATATGTTACCAACTGCACAACCCCTCATATACCGACACGAAGGTGACCATTTTCTGTGTTCTGTTAACGGATCGTCATTTTTCCCACGAAATTAATTCAGTATGCTGCGTCGAAGACGCAACGTTGTTGCAGCTCCATGTAAACGAGTAGGGAAAGGAGGAATAATAGACAAAGTACTTAATAAAGCTATAGATAATTTACCAGTAGAATTGCACATACCGGGTTATGAATCCTGCGGAGCTGGGACAAAGTTAGAAAAACGACCTAAGCGTGGTGATCAACGAACAAATCTAATAGGTAAGGCATGTAAAGAACACGATATCGCTTATGCTACATACAAAGATCAGAACAGAAGGAAAGAAGCAGATGAACTCTTGGCCTCTAAGGCTTGGTCTCGTGTAAACTCTCAGGACGCATCATTGGGAGATGGAGCAGCTGCACTGGCAGTTACGGGTATTATGAAAGCGAAAACTAAAGTAGGTGGGGGTAGACGAATAAGGAAATCAAAACATCGAAGAGAACGTGTAACACCGAAAAAAAGACCGCATGCTGTAAAAAAAGAAAAGTGGTTTTCTTCCACTCCTTCCGATATTTGCTGCCTTGTCGGGCTTGGGCGGTCTAGCAAGTGGAGCTGCGGGCATAGCATCGGCTGTAAACAATGCGAAAGCCGCACAGTAAAATTTAAAAGAAATGAAGCGCCACAATCGAATGCTAGAAGCGATGCGTGGGAAAGGGCTTTCTACTCGAAACAAAGGAAAGGGCATTTACTTAAATCCTCCAGCATACAAAAGATAATGGAAGGTCTGCCAAACAGAGCATTAACTAACATAGATCTATATGGTTACGCATTTCGTTTAAAAATTCCCTACTTCAGAGGTCTGTTTATGCGAGATACGTTACCGAAAATTTCTCGTAAAATGAGAGTTGTGTATTGAATTTAGATCCGATAAATAAATCTGGTTCGCACTGGGTTGCTTTCAGTAAACGAGATGTATATGTGTACTACTTTGATAGTTCTGGTAATTTGCGTCCCACTAAAGAGGTATTAGAATATTTAAAAAACTGTTACATTCGGTATAATTTTCATTCTTATCAAACTTTTAATTCATCACTTTGTGGTCATCTGTGATTACTATTTTTATACTGTATAAATAAAGCACGACCTTAGTATTTGTGTTCAGTGTGTACGATGCCTTATGAAAGACGGATTACACTCGAGGGTAGATGCTCGAAGATTGATGTAGTATTAGAAACCCCGATTTATGTGAATAGAGCTTCTTTCTATGAAATAGGACTTGCCGCACTATTTACATCTAATAGTATTCGAAATGTCACTAGTAAAAATTACAAGTTTGCTATATATGGTAAAAAAATTATTTTGAGTGTAGCAGAAGGTATTTATGAATGATCTCGTTGCAAAAATATAAAGTTTGCTAACTATTAAAAATGTGAAACTATTTCTGCAAGAGTACACTCCAAAACTTGGTTTTTTAATCTCGACTGTTAACAACAAACCTACTATGCATTCTCTCTTTGACATTGATTTTAATGTACCGAACAGTGTTGGTAGTAGCTTAGGTTATTCTCTCTTTGACATTGATTTTAATGTACCAAACAGTGTTGGTAGTAGCTTAGGTTATCTGTTAAATATATTTGCGAAATATGCTAACCATGAATCACAGCTGAATGAAACAGGTATCGTGAGCGTTAATAGCACAAATAACCAGATTGGTATTAAAATGAAGGGAGACAAAACAACTGTAATCGCATTACCTGAAGGTAGTTACACTTCTTCTGAAATAGGAGCTCTAGTTCAAGAAGCAATAATTAACAACTTCCCTATTCTCGAAGAGGAAAATGACCCTCTAGAGAGAGATAGTAAAATTACTATTACTTATGAAAAACCTATCTTCGCTGTAAAATGTCTTCAAACCTAGACGTAGACTTTGATGTTTCCAACTCAATTGCAGATTTGTTAGGATTTTCACGTTAAAAATATGAAGCTAATAAATTACATATTTCAGGGGAGATCATTAAAATTAATAACGTAAACTCGATTCGCGCATGTTGTAATCGCGTGTTAGGTTCCGGTTCCTACCTCAACGGTAAAGAAACACATTCGTTAAACAATTCTAAACCGCTTGTTCCAGCAGGCTATCCTATTGTAGTTCAACCCTCAGCTATAAGCTTCTTACCGGTAAACACTAGTGATATTCAACATATATCCGTTGTACTCGAAGATCAGTTCAAATATCCAATCTACTTACAAAATGAGGGTGTAACAGTAGATTTAATTATTCGTCCAGCGAAAATACAGTAATCGTATATAACGTAAAGCGTATACTTATGTACTATCATTCGAGTAAGGAACGGTTGAACAACAACATCATGGTAGTAATTTACAACAACCAGTCAAAAAACCGAGGATTAAAAGAGGAAGTAGCCAGAGTAGTAAAATATAGTCAAGCTAAAAAAATCTCATCGTGTACGCTACAAGAATACATTAACCGCAAACAATAAAGACTTTTTGCAATCGCTAGGCTACCGACTACTATAAGTTCTATTTTTCCTACGGAAACTACTTTAGTCTCTTTTCGTGTGTAATCAAGGTAACATTAACAAGAAATATGATTAATGTATCAGACAAAGTTGTATTTGATAATGGAGTAGCCAGGCAGGAGGTAAGAAGCTATCGTTCAAATGCAAGCACGAAATACAAAAACAACAATGAAATTCGAGTTCCCGTACTTTCTGAAGCCGATGTTCACATAGAAAGTGGTATTGTTAAATCAAACACAGATAATGAACCTTCAACCGTTCCCGATCAAACTTCTGCAGCAAATCTTTCCGATGATATTCGTATTAAATTAAATGCGAGGGAAATTGAAAGAACACGGAAAGATTTCTTTTACAATGCTACCGACTACTATAAGATAAAGAATATAAATTATATTTCTCTACTAAAAACTACTTTAGTCTCTTTTTGTGTACAATCACGGTAACATCAAGAAGAAATATGTTCAACGTAACGGACGATGTTATATTTGACAACAGCGTAGCTAGGCTGGAAGTAAGGAGCTATCATCCATATGCGGGCACGAAATATGAAAACAACGATGAAATTCGAGTTCCTGTACACAACCAAGGACATGTCTTTTTACCCTCTGAAGCCGATGTTCACATCGAAGGTGAAATAGTTAGATCAAGCGCAGATAATACACCTTCAGCTACAGCCGCTCCCGATCAAAACTTTGCAGCAAATCTCTACGATGAAATTCGTGTTGAATTGAATGGGAAGTAAATTGAAAGAACTCGGCGTGTAGGTACTAGCGCTATAAAAACTTTCGCCTCTTATTCTAAGAATGAAATGCTAGCGCTGCAAAATGCCGGTTATTTTACTCCAATTTCTACACTACCAAGAGAAGCTAATATTCCCACGCAACTACAAAGCTTTTCCATACAATCACCCCACTCGGTGTTCTTTGAAGTTTATTTGAAGACTACGGGAAACCATTTATAAACTGTAAACCCGAATTTATCTTTATTTGTTCTAGAGATGACAAATGTGCACTGTTTTTAGCCAACGTGAATGATACAGCTAAGGTCAAAGTACACAAAATGTATATAAAGCTACCAACTCTAATACTGTCCGACGAGGAAGAAGTTAAACGCATAAAATTGATCCAAAAAATCCTTCTATTCCTGTAGCATTTCGATCGTAGAGTTATCACGAGTTACCTACTATTCCAAATTCAACGAAATTTAATTGGACTGTTATGACTACGTCACAAATAGAAAAACCGAGAGTTTTTATGCTTGCTTTCCAAACCGATCGAAAGAAAATTAATGCTTCTTCTTCTCTGTTCGATCAGTGTAATATTCGATCCGTTGGCTTATTCTTAAATTCAAACTTTTATCCCTATGAAAAGCCTGTAGCTAATTTTAACAATGGCGACTGCAGTGAATTGTATGATATGTTCATCAAGTTTCGTAATGCGTACTATCAGCTTGATGATAATCGTTCCGAACCGAATATATCACGAAGTGAATTTCAATCGCATTGTCCTATTGTTGTTATTAATTGCATGGAACAGCTAGAATAGACGATATCTTCCTCTGTAGATGTTCGCGTTGAAATTGAAACAAGCGAACCTATTCCAGCTAACACTACTCTGCATTGCATTATTATTCGTGACCGCATAATAAATTATAAACCACTAACGAATGAAGTATTTTTCTTCCAATAATCTTGCGCGAGTTTTCTTCCTTTTTTCCCTAATGGTGTATATAAACGAGAGAGAGAGGATTCTCTGCTTCAGTTCTTCGATATCGAGCACACCATGAGTGCAAAACCCAGAGGAGTGATAGTTGACATTCAGAAGTTACCTACTGGAGGTTACGAGACAGGCTGTTGTAATGTAGATTCGTCTACAAATGTGTTATCTACAGCTCTATTAGGTATGAGTGTACTTAATTTAGATTTCACGCTTACGTCGTTTTTCAATCTTCTCAGTGATCAACAATACCAATATCTGTTTGTGTGCAACAGCGTTAATGAATTACGTCTATTAGCACTGTGAGAGTATCCTCGTACATGCATAATTGACTTGAACACTATAGAAGGTGTACCCGATTTAAGAACAATGCGTAACGAGTGTTTCCCTGTTGACTGTCCGCGTCATTTACCACATGTTGCAAGACATTCAGGTAGCTGTGCTATGTTCAACGTTCACGCAGTTCATAGTTGGTTAAAATCGTCAGATGGTGTGATGAGAATAGTGTGTTCAGTAATAAACAAATTTAAGAATGTAGGTGTGAGCAGATTCAATAAATTTGAGTGGGCTTTCTTCCCTGAAAACATATTACCTATTTACGAACAACATCAGTTAAGTGCGCTCTGGCAGTATCTACCAGTTCATCTGAAGGCGAACTTACACCATGCTTGTCAGGCTTCAGGAGCTAACAACGACAACAACGTCCGAGCTTGATATCAGCTACTAATTCAACAATTAAGGTGAACTAAAAATAGATATAATGACATCCTTTTTTTTCTTGCTTGCTTTTCCGGTTTTATTTTGCTACTAACTAATTTATTTACTTTTTTCTCCTCTGCAGGTCTCTCCTCATGGTGCCAACAATAACAACAACGTCCGAGCTTGATATTAGTTACTATTTCCTCTAGTATTAAGGTAAAGAAAAAATAAATATTATTTTCCTTTTTCTTGCTTGCTTTTTCTATTTTATTCTGCTATCAACTAATTTTAATTTCTTTTTTTCCTCTCCAGGTCTCTCCTCGCGGTGGCAGTCAAAGATTCAGTCTCTGCAGATCTTTCCTCGTGGTGGCAGTCAAAGATTCAATCGAAATTTTATATAAAAACTCTGTAATGTATCATTCAATAAATTTGATTGTAAAAAGAAATATGTTCTTTTTTAATTCTCCTATTCCTACTTTAGTTAGAGTACCAGGAATAAAAGGAGAAGCAGTGTAGGATAGATGAAAGAAAAACTTTTTAACAACTTTTTGATCATCTAGTTTGGATTTTATTTTTTCGAAAAAGAAAAAGATTAAATAAAGGTTTACAATGCACTTTAATATATATAGAAAGTTAACTTACAGTACAATAGTATACAGTGCACTTTAAAAGAGAAAGTATAAATCCAGTACAATACATTCAATAAAAGAAACAGCGAGTGAAATGTTTATCTAGTTTGAAATTCTATAAGATCACAATTTTTTCTTAATCGAATACAGAAGAAACAAAAGTTTCTAAAATAAAATGATTAAAGTAAACACAGAAGAAACAAGAGCTTCTCCTCCTATTACTTAATAATCACCTACAGAGTAAATTACATTATTTTTACGTACGGAACGGTAAACCGATGAGGAAGTGGAGGAGGTGCTCACAAAAAAGCAAACCTACTATGCAAGATAGCTATACATTGGTTATACTTCTTTTCTCTGCAAGACTGTAATGTCCAAATGGTAATGTATTAATTTTGTTGTCTGTGATGTACCTTTGTCATCATTAGCTGTGAGTGCTAGTTTATATTGACGAACTGTGAACAGAGAATGAGAAGTGGAAGTGATGCACACTTGTAGTTTGGTCACTCGCTCACCTTCATACAGACAACGTCTATACTGATCAATTGTAAGGTGATAAACAACATTTTTGGCACCCTTAGCTTTACACGTAGGTTTCTCTTTTTCACACAACGTAATAGCATACGTCTTTGGTCGCAAACCTACAAATTCTTCAACAATGCTTCCACCGTATTCATCCTTAATTAAACCTATTTCACATGATTTTTTCTTTCAATTTGGAAAGGATAGTTTTCATCATAATTTCCTGTGTCAAACAAAACTGAATTTTCCTTCACAAATTCGTATATATCAAATGAAAAATTGTATATCAAACTGTCGGTGTCAGTGTATAGTAGTTGTGAGTTTGAATCTGTGATTCTCAAAATAACGTTGTAGTGAAAATCCTTCATTTTCATTTTTGACAAATGTAAAATTGTAGCACCGAGGTAAACCGGTTGATTGTGAAGAATTTTTAGTTCCTTCATTTCGATAATCATACACTGATCGTCCACTATAATACGAGGTTTGAAGTTTGCTCTTGAGATCAAAGTACGTGCACCACAACGACCCTCCCGCTGTGTGACCCATCTGATGTCGCGCAGCTTCCTTACGTTTATTAATGAACGACCAAAAATTGCGTTGCTCATTAATTTATAGAAACATTTCTCGAACTAATTTTTTGCTAACTTTCGTTTCTCGGTGTTCAAATCAATGTAGCATTTTAACCATGCGCTCTGATTAAACTGAATCGCTCTGTAAATGCGAGCTACTTTCATACCTAATTCTACACACTGTTTTAATAGCCTATAATGAAGAACATACCGTTCGTTGTTGTAAAGAGTGCTCATTACCTTCGTAGATTTTTCAGGGCACAATGGATAAACGGCATGTTTATCATGAAGTTCTGGGGATAGATTAAATCATCCTCTACCATAAACCCAACATCTGCTTCATCTCCTACATACATAATGTCTAAATTCTCGATATTCTTTACCCATTGACAGCCACCCGTTGGAAGCGAATCCATACAAATTGTTCACGTCAAAGTACATTATGTATGAATCCGGTTTGGACTCATCGTATGTTAACATGTACTTGTTATTTGCTACTGCATGCCGCGTAACGCATTGCACATTACCACCGCGTATGGAGCGTTCTAAAAACTGCAGCATGTCGACATCTTGAAGTAATTCTACCTGGACAGCTGTTATTTTTTCATAGCACTCCATGCCATAGACGGTACCGTGTAGAAATGAGCGGCATCAATACCATATGTCTCTTTTCCACTCAATCTAAAGTTTTCAAATACATCGGCCAAGAGTAAAGTATCGATTTTCAAGTAAAGATCAGAATATTCACCCAACGATTTACAGTTAAACTTATTCCAAATAAGTTGAGCAAACGCTTAGTTTTCTTCCGACACAGTTTCACCCTTTAAAGAGCTAAAGAATAAACTCCATGGTGGTAAACTATTGTCGTCTAACACCTCCTTACTAGTGATATATTCGTATGGAATTATCCCTTTCCGAGAAGCGAGTTTAAACTGTACATCATCGGTGGAATATCGTCTCGTTACAAGCTTTGTCTCGTCACTAAGCAATAGTGCCATTTTGTCCAGCGAAAAAGGAATGAAGTTCAACACATTGTCTTTGGTTATAACGTATGAAGTTTGAAAATCCTTTGTATAGCTCCATGTTCACTGGTAATAGTTTAATGGTCGCTCTGAGATTTGTCACAACATCCCCTCTCTTCCTATGCAGTTCTCTAATTATAAAATGTCCATCATAGGCTGTCAAATTATGGAATGCTACCGGCAAGATAGAAATTTTACGATACTGTAAGTTACACGATTGATGTGCTGATCCCCTGTAGACACCCGTAAAATGACAATGATCGCGAACTTTAATTTCATTATCTGCGATTTCCTTCTCACATATGTGACATAATGTAGACGAGAGAAATTTATTTTCTTGCTAAACAGTCAATGGTAACATCGGTTTCGTTTCAAAATAATAGGGCGCAAGCGTGTCCACTGAGTTATACATCTCATCTACGAACCATTTAACACAATCACTACCTCGATAGTTTGAAAGAGCACAAATCTCTGTCAAAACTACAGTGTAAATAATATGTTACGCTGTATGGCACATGTTCGTGAATTGGAGTTGAATGCGACGTGTTATCATTTGGAAAAAAGTAGACACAGGTTTCAGTATGCATTCTGTGTCAGCATACACAATAAAAGGCACTGTCTCTTTAACCTTATACTCTGCAAAGTACATTAACCGTTCCCTATCCGAAGGCATTATACATTTGCCCACCTGAAATTGTATACAGTCATTAATGTGCTAAGCTAATTTTTCCTCATTTTGGAAGTAAGACAAACACCGTCTGCAAATATAAATTCTATTCCGGCTCTTCGTAAGAGATGAGCGCACAAGACGTGGAAGATTCTTAATTAAACAGAACTGATACTTCTAACCGTCGCCAATCTGAAGCATTAGAAGATCTACCTTCTTTTCACACGTTTTGTGTGAAATGTACAAAGGTACAAGAGAAAACTCTTTTTTGTCATCTTTCTGTCCTATGTACACCCAGTTGTTTTCGTCATACCGCGCTCAGAATACAATCACGGTGATTTCGTTTTGTTCTCAAATTTTCTCATGTATCTCATTTCCATCGGGATTGGTGTGTCTTTTAAATTTAGAATTAAATTATAATGTGGATAAGAAGAAATGCGATCCACATGATGTTTAGCTGGAACTAAGCCAGCAACTACACTCCACACAAAGCAAGCATCGCGTGTGTTCTGCAGATTAATAATTGCTTTCTTGTTTCTAACTGCTGTAGGCAACGTTAGAATAGTTGGCGACTTGCCCACGTGAAAACCTACATTTTTATTAATGTTTATCCGCAATTCACCAATTTGTAGCAGAGACCAACCCGAATCAGAGCCTCGAACTCTGTTAATTTTTTCAGAATCGGTTTAGTTACATGCTCGTTGTACCATTCTCTTAAATTAGTACTTTCGGTAATTTCAGCATTCCTTGAATGAAAATATTTGTTATCGATTTTATCGTGAAGAACATGTTGTGTGCAGAGAACGGTATTTACTTTTAATGCTTTTGTGTTAAGTGCTTTCTTCACATATTTATTAAACCACACGTAAGATTTATCTAGGAACTCTTCGGGAAGTAAGAAATCATTGTTAACATTTACCACCGCTAGTGTGTACACTCTGGGCCGAAAAGCTTCCTCGATTTGTTTACACTGGAAAGCAGACAGATCTTCTATCTGAAAAGTTAGCCCATTAACAGTGCGAGCGTGTAAATAAATTTCTAATATCCGATTACGCATTTCCTCTAGCTCGTTAAGATTTTCAATCAGCTCGAACTGAGTTTCTTCTTCTTCTCGCTCCTCGCTAGGTTCGAACCGATATGAAATTAGTATTGATCCATTTACCTCCCTCATAAACTCACGAATGCGTTCAAACGCTCTATCAAAATGAGCTTGCATTCTTCCCTCATCTTCATCTGTCTCTAAATTAATGTCTAATTTTCTACGTTTGCTCGAAGGAATCTCCATGACTAAAAAAAGTAACCAAAAATTACTTTCTGGTTCTAAATTTTTCTGCGTTCTCAAGACAAGTCCAGCAGTTGCTGTAGCAACGACTTATCAAGAATGTACAATCCGTCATCACACAGTATAACCATCGAGCTAGCTAACTCCCTACTACATCTAGTGAACAGTGAACAGCTTCGCTTGGAAACTCGTCCTGAAGCTTCCATAACAATGTATTCCGGTCGTAGGAAATTTTATTCGATTCTTGTGAAGAAACGGAAAATTCAATCTTGTAAATTTCTTCGAATGTGTTATACCCAACAAATAGTAAAAAATGTTCATTACTTGAAAATTCAGTCAAGAGAAATCGCACTACAGCAGCTGTCACCTCCAGCTGGCTTTCGTATGCTTTACTCAGGTTCGTCACATATGCTGTAAAATTAAAAAGTGCACACCCTCTGTTCCATAGTTCAATACAATTAACACTTAGTTCTTCTTGTTGTTGTGCGCTCAGTTGTCTCGCTTCATCTTGAACGGGCCGTGAACTGGCGACGACTTCCTCCTCTCGATGTACTTGCAGACGTCGACTCTGTATGCTTGGATATGCTTGATTTTCAGTTCCTGGCTTAATCTCAACTTTCTTCCACTTAATCATAGCAACACCACGGACCTGGAAAGAAGCAGCACATACTATTTTCAATTAACAAAACAATTATACAAATACGGTGAAAAGAAGTTACATATATAAGAACGAAAAACTATCAGCATACTTACTTCGTTAAAATAAGTGTCGTTACTGTTGGCATTCTACTGTAGGAAGAACACTTTATGTTAGCCCCTCTCCATGCCTTTGTAGATCATTTTCAAGTTGTTTTTTAATTAATTTATTTCTTCCATTTCTTCTGCTGAAAGTTTCGCGAATTGCGCCGGCAGGAAAACATTCACGGTATCCTCATCTTCCCCTTCTATATCAACGATTATTTTCCTCCCGAAACGTGTTTCCACCGCTCTCAGCGCTTTAACCTTAAATGTATGGTTAATTTTCAACTCACTTAGATTTCTATTATTAAATTGTGGTGCCTTCGCTATCTTGTTTAATTTTATTATCATATCCATTCACTTACTGAAGAGGAAAGAAAAGTAGTAGTAGAGAATTTCTCTTCCAACTAGATGATAGTTTTTCACGGCGTGCTCTGCTCCTTAAATAGTCCCTGCCACCCCCTTCACTCCTCACTAGTGGGCTGGACTTGTCGCTGGTTCACCTTCACTCAAAATTACAACCTGCCATACACATCCTGTTCACATTTCGTGATGGAGATAACCTTCAACAAGCTGCAAAGCAGATCTTGCCTAGTAACAGCTGCACTGTACCACTCCTTAGGGTTTTCCCCTCACCCATAGTAGGGTAGGAGGAGGAGGGAGGGTTCATTTTTACATAAACTAACATCCTGTTCACCTTTCACCAGCAAGTGACCTTTTAAAGCAAATCCAGTTGACACATAGTCATAGCACCTCGCTCACACCAGTAACCTTTCAAGAAATAATTACCTCTTACATAAAGACCTCCGGGTATATGTAGTTCACATTCCACACGCGCCTTGGCAAGTGATTGTCGCCCGCAGGGGGTGGGGGGGAAGCCAACGCGCATGCGCAGAAGCAGCGCTTGTCCAGACTCCCCGTGGTCCAGACTCCCTATTGTCCAGAGTCACATTTTTATACCTACTAGGGTACAAAACGCATGTGTTCGTTACGGTACAAATGCCAGGCGTGATGGACACATAACACCCTATTACATACAGCTACAATGGTTGAAACTCCATGAAAGTCGGGAAATCTCAGTAGCTGTTGCTACGCAGAAAATTCTCAAACTGAAGATACCATCCTACCTTCATAATGCATTTAAACCTATGGAGTCAATACATATCAGAGATAATAGGTTTACAAAAACCACCCTTCAAATTCCCCTTCACGTACCACTAAATTTAACAAATCCTTTGTTTGCACGGCATCACGTATCTTTAACGTCTTTAATCTTCACCGTTTCGCAAATAACACTAAATGTACCCAACTAAAGCAGTTCTTAACATCTATCTTTCTGGAGGAGTACGCAAGAGGCTGAGATCGGGCATTCATGTGTCGAACAATCAGAAATATGTATATTACGAAGAAAATTTTTTCTCTGCTTTAGTTTTATATTCTTTAAATCCATGTAGTCCAAAATAACAGAAGGGTTTAATGATTTACTTTCTTACTTATTATATAATGCATGTCTTAACCTTACTGGATTTGGTATCTGTATTTTCATTTTTTTTAGTTTCATGTTTAGGTTAATACTTTAATATTATAAAAATGTAGTTACTGTGTTCATAAGCCTGTATTGTATTATAAGAAGACGCTACATCAAGGGGCTTTTCAGCCTCATTGGCATGTAAATCACGATCAACAAATTCAATTCAATTCAATCTCATAAGCATGATATATGAAATCCATAAAGTATTGAAGGCACCAAGTTCCTTTAATCAAAAATCAATCTTTAATATTGACGCCCAAGATCACGACTCTCAATAATCTGAGATGTTCAATACACGCAAGATCATGAAATGTGAAATGCAGAAGTGAGAACAGCGCGTCGCCATTGAGTTGAAGCAGCGAAGTATAAAGCAACACATCTCGAATTCGTGGAATCATTCACGGATATTACATTCTCGTTCACAATGAAAATCAGACCGCTGAGGCCAACGCCTTTAACCGAGTGCAGCAAAAATCAGTTATCAGGCAAGTACGATTCGACTTCAAGGCTACGTACATACAAGGAAGTAAAGACAAAACTTCAAAGTTGACTTCTCACCACTCAATGCAAGAATCTCTGTGAGTCTCTTTGACATATCTACCATCTTTGCTATACACCCCCTTATATCCTATCCTCCTTCCTTTAAAATATATTTTCGTAATGTAAACATGCGCTGATCAACGTAATAGTAATTGAAGACCATTGATCTCTCTGTTAACATATAACCACAATTCAGTATTACAATTCCTTTGAATTTATATAAAACCTTCGCGCAGTACTTTCCAACTTTTACAGCATATCCTCAATTTCAATATTTCGCAATAAACGAAATTGAAGCAATCGCATTGTAGAGTAAAAGGCACGTTAACAAGTATAATGAAGTCAATTACAGCAGACATGTCTGAATCAGAGGAAAAGTTATAATTTAAAAATGTGAAGAGCTATGAAATTCGTTAGAAGAAGAACAAATTACAATACAGGAAACAGAGATCACTGATGAAACAGCTGCACAATGATTTCAAGAAGAATGTGAGGAAGAGCAAGAGCTATTTGAATCTATTTACTTCACTGCAGTTACACAATTGCAAACAATAATAGATGAAGCAGAGGATATTCAATATAATTTGCTAGCTCAAATGAACTCGGTCGTAAACAACTCATTTATCAACAGGAAGTTTCACAAAATCAGAACAGAAGAATACAGATTTTACCAGAAATGAAATTACCTGAATTCAACGGAGAATTCACAATATTTTCGTAATATAAACATGCACTGATCAACGAAATAATAATTGAAGTCCATTGATCTTTCTGTTATCATATAACCAAAATTCAGTATTGCAATTCCTTTGAATTTATATAAAACCTTCGCGCAGTACCTTCCAACTTTTGCAGCATAACCTCAATTTCAATATTTCGCAATAAACGAAATTGAAGCAATCGGGTTGTCGAGTAAAAGTCACGTGAACAAGTACAATGAAGTCAATTACAACTGACATGTCTAAATCAGAGGCAAAGTTAGTATTTAAAAATGTGAAAAGCTCTTGAGTTCTTTTGACGAAGTATATATTACAATATAGAAAACAGAGATCTCTGATGAAACAGCTGTAGAATAGTTTCAAGAAGAATGTGAGGAAGAGGGAGAGCTATTTGAATCTATTTACTTCACTGCAGTTGCACAATTCCAAACAATAATAGATGAAGCAGAGGATATTCAATATAATTTGTTAGCTCAAATGAACTCGGTCGTAAACAACTCCATTCATCAACAGGAAGTTCCCCAAAATTAGAACAGAAGAATACAGATTTTACCAGAAATTAAATTGCCGGATTTCAACGGAGAATTCACAAAATGGTTGCTTTTTAAAAACAGTTCTGAATCAACTTTTTTTAATGATACTCAATAAACAAGTATTAAAAAATACAATTACCTGTTCGGTCTTCTGCCGGGCGAGGCACGCAAAGTCACTCAATGTTTTAACATTTCAGAAGAAAACTGTACAAGTGCCTGGAACTCTCTTGTAGACACATATGATAATCAGATTATGATAATCGAAAAACATCTAGATGAGCTTTTCAACTTTCTTACAGTTTTTAAACAACAAATCTGAATCTCTCAAGCAATTACAATTTCACATTAAAACTCAAATGGCTTCATTAAAAGTAATGAAGGAACCGCTACAATATTGGGATATACTGGTTATTCATCTAGTTATGAAGCAGTTGGATTTCTACGAGCAAAGAGACTGGCAGGGTAGGGAGAAAGGCAACACTCCAGAGAAGTTGCCAACGTTGGACGATTTCTTGAAATGTTTAACCGAACGTTTCCAGTCATATATGCTGTTAAATCACAATCTAACCAAGGCAATGAACACGAAGGCAAACCCGAAGGAGAAGGAAATTATCAAGAAAGTCGTTATGACGACGACTCAGGCAAGCTGTAATCTGTGTGGTTGAAGTTATCCCATTCTGAATTGTGAAGAGTTAATTATGCAATCGGTTGAAGACAGAAGGGAACTGCTCCAAGAGAAACGAGAGTGCCATAACTGTTTTAAGCCAGGACATATCACAAAAAATTGCAGAGGATCAAAATGCAAGAAACGCGGACTTCTACATTACACACTTGTACATGCTGAGGAATTGACAAACACATATAAAGTGTTGAAGAAAACCAACTGCCCATAACCCTTTTTGTTGAATCTCAGCTTACCCCTGTTTCTCTCAATGTGAGCTTGCCGAAGGAAATAACATCGCAAATATTTTTGTCAACGGCTTAAATTGACGCGAAAGATGATCATGGAAGAAGTACGATATGCCGAGCCTTACTGGATCAGTGATTTTAGTCGAATCTAATATAAGAAGGTCTGTAGAAGATGCTTGGTTTACCGAATGCCAGGAGAAACACACAAATCATCGGAGTAGATTGTACCAAACTGGAAACAGAAAGGATTACGAGAGTGCACCTAGCTTCAAAGAATGACGGGTGTGAGGAGGAAGCAGAATATCTGGTTTTGCCAACTATAACAGGAAGATTGGCACAGTTTGAGATCAAGAAGGAGAAGATTATTATTCCAAAGAACATTCCCTTGGCAGACCCTTCATTCAACAAGCCTTGAGTTATAGAGATACTGATTGGTGCTGGACTTAATTGGAAAATAATCATAGGTCCATCCAAAAATTAAGATGAAGTACAACCAGCTCTGAAACTCAACCCGATTAGACTGGATTATAGGCGGTAAAATTTCATGAATAAACACAGATCAACAACTGCATGCATGGAAATTAGCAATCAGCAATTGCAGATCAGATGGAAAATTTCTGGAAACAAGAGGCAATCTCAGAAATTCACCACCACACATCAGAGGAAAGAATATGTGAATGACAGTTCAGGAACATTCATTCGAGGGATACAACAGGTATATTCATTGTAAGGCTTCCGATCAAGCCGGACGCCATCCTCGGAAAATCAAGAAAACACGCACGAATCAGACCAGCATCGTTAATCAAGAGATTAAACAGACACCCAGAATTCAAGACTGCTTATGCAAATTTCATGGATGAGTATAAACAACTAGGCATATGAGCCTGACTGAAACAAACCAAAATCAAGATATACCAAATTTACTCTTCATACCCCATCAACCAATGGTATGAAAGATAGTGACACCACAAAAGTCAGAGTGGTGTTTGATGCCTCGGCGAAACATCACTTGACACATCACTCAATGACAAGTCAGGACCTAATTCACAGCGAGATCTTTTTCACATTGTGATTAGATTTCACGGCCAAACGAACGTCGTGTCATCAGATGTGGAAAAGATGTTTTGGCAAAAACTCATCCACCACGCAGGTCGAGAATTGCAGTATATTTTGTGGAAAGAGAAATCTTTAGCCCCTGTGAGGATTTATCAGTTGAATACAGTAACACTTGGAACAACATCAGCACCTTGTCATACCATGAGATATCTAAAGGAATTGGCTACACTTCAAAAAAGAATTTCCAGATACAGCAAGGGGTATTCGCGATTATTTCTATTTGGATGACTGCTTAAGTAGAGAAAACATTCTAGAAGACATGATCGAGTTACAGCGGCAAAAAATAGATATTCTCAAGAGCGGTGGAATGCATTCGAGGAAATAGGGTACAATAGCAAACGGATCTTGCAGGATTTGGAGAGTAAAAGCGACGAAGGGTCTTCACTGGTTTCAGACAAAGATGAAGCTAGTAAGACTCTTGGACTCCATTGGGACTCAGCACAACATTGCCTTCAATTTCGAGTTGAGCTGGCAAAATATATTTTTTACAATTTGCTTTAGGTCGCATCGACACAGATAGGTCTTACGGCGAGGATGGTATACGAAAAGCCTATGAGTGTGAAGGGAACGGCCATGGACTTAATTAAGGCACAGCCCCCGTATTTGCCTGGTGTGAAAATTGGAAACCACGGAAAACCATCTTCAGAGCTGCCGACAGTGGGGTTCGAGACCACTATCTCCCGGATGCAAGCTCACAGCTGTGCGCAAGGTGGCAAAATAATCACCAGTATCCAAAAGAGAAGTCGACTTCAAAATCTCACAGATTTTGTATCCACTAGGACTCGTGGGTCCAGTACTGATCAAGGAAAGTCGGTGATGCAACACTTACGGGTAGGTGGATTCGAATGGGGTCAGCCACTGTCCCCAGAACACCTTCATATTTGAAACGAGTACTATATGTCATTAGAAAGACTGAACAATATCAGAATCTTGAGAAACATAAATCCTGGAAACGTTCTTGGTTTTTGATTTCTCTGGATTTAATGATGCTTCACAGAATTCCTTTGGAGCCCGAATTTATACCGTTTGTCAAACGCGAAGTTGTCTACAAATTTTCAATTTACTTCTTGCGAAGGCGAAAGTAGATGCTTTAAGAAACATTTCGTTGCCAAGTCTTGAATTGGAAGCGGAACTTTTTCTTGCATAACTTGTCAAAAAACCAATGAGCGTTTTGAAAGAAATACATGGTCACATCAGATTGTGGAGTGACAGTACCATTGTCTTAGGATGGGTCATCACTGAGCCACGGCGGTTGAAGACATTTGTGGCAAACAGGATCGCAAAAATTCAAGAAGCCACCGATTGGCAGCCACCTGGAAGTATGTTCCTTCGACTGAAAATCCAGCTGATTTTCTCTCAAGAGGAATTACTTCAGCACAACTAGAAGACAAACCATTTTGGTTGAGCGGGCCTTCTTGGCTTCGCACGTGACGTCAACAACCAGAATGTGCAGAGGAATTTGAAAAAGAACTGCCGGAGCTGAAGGTCACAGCAGTTACATTGACAGCAACATCAACCAGCATTCTACTGAATAAATGTTCATCACTTTCGAAGTTATGCCGTTTAGTAGGATATTATCAGGATTAATTTATATTTGTCAAACTGAAACCTCCAGAAAGAGAAAAAGTTTGATTAGAAATATAAGAAACTTGTAAAGCAGAGAAACAGGTAGCCAGATGGATATAATTAGAAGCATTCCCTCAAGTAATACATTGCTTAATTAGTAATCAAGGCCTCCCAATGATGGGTTCTCTAAAGTTTCTCAGTCCATTTATGAATAGTGAAGGACGGCTTAAGGTTACGTTTTTCGGAGCTAACATCAGAACAAAAATATCCTGTGCTTTTACCAGAAAATCATTACATCATCAGAATTATATTGGAAAATGAACATCGTCTTGTGAAGCATTGTCCCCCAGAGCAAATAATCCATGCCACTCGACAACGTTATTGACCTATCAGTGGCAGAAGAAAAGCGAAAATGGTCGCCAAGAAGTGTTTAAAGTGCTTTCGTTATCATCCTACAGTTCTAAAGGTACGCATGGCAGATTTTCCAAAAGAAAGTTCAGATCAGTTGTCCGAATATTTGTTACCACAGAAGTGTGCTATGCAGGTCCAATATCTGTAAGAGGTCCGACTCGTTGGCTGAATGGTCAGCGTACTGTCCTTCGGTTCAGATGTCCAGGGTTCCATTTCCGGCCGGGTCCTGGATTTTAACCTTAATTGGTTAATTGAAAGGGTCAGGGCAAAAGAGTGCCAGGCAACATTTTCTTAATTTTAAGGGAGAGCGATTAGAAAGTTTGTTCAAATCGTGAAATCTACCATTCACGGGAATGATGTATTAACAGCTTTGAAAGGTTCAGTAATATTCATTGTATGTGATTTGCAGGCATAATTTCTTTTGGACTGCTTTTTGTAGGGTCAAAAGTCAATACTTTTAATACCACGGCACAGAATACTGTAGCTTGGCACTTTATTGCCGCAGTGGGAGTGACACTTATCTTAGGAATATTATTTTATGATAATGAAACAATGTCTGATATTTCAACTATTTTAATCAGAAATGAAAACTAACACCAATCTTTAATTAAAATAACATTTCCACCAATAATATTTAAATTGGTAACAGTGGAAATCGGGGTAGAACTGGCAAATGAAAAAATTAAAATAAATCAACATAAATCCGTCACGGAAAAAGGTCTGTTTGTATCTTTTAACTATGTTGTTCTTTTCAAAATATGGAATTTAGGAACTTATAACTGCACATGCATAACATTAAAACTAACAGATCAGCTGCTCCTTTCCTACACTTCTTCAACTTCATTAGTATCTTCAGAATCAGGAATCAAGCTGAGATAAAACTGGTGATGGACAGGTGGGAGATAGTCCAGGAGTTTCAACACATCTTGCAGTTTGTTTTTCTTTATATTTCGCACAGTAGTGTACTTTCATTACAAGCTCAACGTTGTGGTGTTGCCTCTTTTTCGCATGCTACAGTCTTCAAAATCCATATTCACTCTTGTTTTTAGTTTGATAAACCATGGATTACTTGCTTCAAATTTGATCAAGTTACGTCTGTGAATTTAATTTCCATGCCACTTACACATGTTTTTTACTGGTGTTCAGGAGTCCAACGTTTAGTGCTGCCAGGTCATAAAAGTCGTCTTGGTTCATGTCTGTTATACTGAACTTCTTCTTTCTCCCACATACTTGAATGATACGTTTCTAGTCGGCAGCGTCGTACAACTGCGGTTGATTTCGTTGGTACTTCTCAATTTTGCCAAAGTCTCTATCTGATGGCAAGAATGTGTAGCCAGATGTTAAAAAGCAGTGTTCGATCTATTAAATCGTTTAGTATGAATTAAATAAGGCCAGAGTGCCATTATATTCCAGTTTTTATTCTGGCCCCTGCAGTTATCAGAAAAAAATCACAAGATTTTTAGCATCGACGGCGTTTGTTTTCAGACTCTTCAAAACTGCACTACCTATTTTGTTACTGCCTCTTCCTGCAATACTCTCATCCCACAAAAACACGCACCCTAACTCTTTACCACAGTCATGAATGCCTACATTGTATTTCCACAATTTCCGTAGCTTGGCTCTCCTTCAGGTGTCCTGGATCTCTGTTTCACAGGAATAGCTTCAATACATCCAAATAAATAAGCATTTTATTTATCAAAATCAGCGAGATCCAAAAAATATTAAACATTGACAATATCTGTTGTTCTTCAAGTTCAAAACATCTCAGGGGACACCGACATAGCTCTCCAACTTTTGTTCCTGGAACAACTTTCCCGGTCTTACGCGCTACATATTCTCTTCCTTCGTTTCGCCTATTCTTATTCATCTGTATCTTCTTAAGAGTCTATTTCTCTTGGTAAAATGTGGGCCTTTCTTAGGCGAATGTAGCGGTGTCCTTGAATGATGCAGGATATCCTAAACAGTGCAAAACACCAAGTCTTATTACGAGAAATACCCATCATGTATCCTCTGTTATGTAACTAATAACGATTACTTTAACAAGAGTGCTGCAAAATTATGCACTAGTTTTTCTGTTAACTTGTATAAACATCTGGTCGCAAGTGACAATGTAACCTTTCTTGAGAAAAATGATGACTGACAGCAACAGATTTAAAATTGGAAGGATATAGTGCCAAGCCACACAATGCATATTTGCGAATGTTGGTCAACAAAAGCCATAAACTAACCAGAGTAAACTTTGAACTGAAAAGGCCACTTACTATAGATCCAAGAGTGCGTTATAACGGTTCCTAAAACATAACCTAATGACTTAAACCCCAGCAACAATGGCGGAAACTTTAGTTATGTTCAACACAATGCCAAGAACACTTACCTCACTTCCACTTTGAGCGGAAATTTCACATGCTATGTGAGGAAGATAGTCAGGTTCTACATCGGGATCACTGAGATATTCTTCAGAATCACTCGAAGACACAAGCTTCCTCCTACAATCCATGGTAATCTGGATCTCCTGGTTGCTTGACACTGTTTTGCTCTGAGTGTTTCTAAGAACTGTTGGGAGCAACTAGATGAAAGTCACATGCAGTGCCACTTGAATGTGTTTCTATGAAAGTTTCTAGTGTTTGCTGGTAGCTTATCATAATCCTCAACAAATGGCACCGACAGCTCAGTTTTGTAATAAATGTTACTTGGCATCCTTTTGCCCCGACCCCTTCAATTCCAACGGATCGGAGGCTGGGTGTGGTGTGACGTATTCAGCTTTAGAAGTCATACTAGGTAGGGCCCTCATCTTGACATACATGGAGGTCGTCTAACAGGCCGTCTACGAGAAAAAACCCTCACCAGGCCTCTCCGGAAGCCATACGCCATTATTATTTTCTGTAAGAGAAAGCCACAGAAGTGGCTGCATTCATACTTACAAGAGTTACGTAGCCTTATTTACATGCTTCAGTACCAAGGCATTGCATTTGGAGTTAGTATCGGAGCTTTCTTAGTTTCTTAGCTGCACTGCAACGGTTTATGGCGAGAAGTTTGTGCAAGCAGCTTATCTTTGATAATGGGAAGAAATTCATTGGAACTGAAAACGCACTACAAGATATCCATTCCTTTTTGGAAATGGGGTCAACGAGCATTATCTCCTCACTCGCTCAGGGGCAGATAGAGTGGAGTTTCATTCCTTCCCCTTCACTCCACTTGGGGGATTGTCGGAGGCAGCAATAAGGATGATGAAAGGACATTTGATAACTGAAACAGAGTCGTATGCTAACCTTCAAGGAAACCTACACTATTCTGTGTGATACTGAGACTGTATTAAATTCACGTACCCTTACTCCACTGCCAAATGATCCAAATCATTTAGAAGTCCTAACATCTGTACATTTTATTCTAAGTGATTCGTTCATGTAATGTGTGCAAATAGATGTGTCGAGATAACCCGATAACCACTTGTTACGCTGGCAGTATCTGCAGAAAATTCGGAAGCGGGTGTGGCAGAGATGACAGTGAGAATACTTGAACGAATTGCAAAAACGCGTCAAGTGGCACGATAACAATCGACGTATTGATGTCGGTTCTTTGGTGCTGTTAATTGAGGACAACATTCCTCCTCTAGAGTGGCCTAGGCGTAGGATTATTCAAGTTCACCCTGAACGAGATGGTGAGGTAAGAGTTCACATCGTTCGACCCGAGGGATCAAGAAGATATGCCCCCTTCCCATGGAAAAGGATGACAAAGAGAACTGAATTAAAAAATTCCTGTGATATCTCTAAAAATAAAAATGAAAATGAAATGGAAATCCACAGCCTGTTTCTAGTCATTTAAGCGGGTCAGGAATGGAATGAATGAAGCCCGATCTAGTGGCGAGGACAGTAATTGTGTCTGCTGACGAAGCCTGTCGTTCTCCTCTGGGGAAATAATTAATGACTGATAGATGAAATGAACAGGTAGCAGGTAGGGACCCTCTTCGGAGGCAGCACTACCCTGGGAGTGGCGCCCCTGCTTATGTGAGTCCCAGAGCACACTGACCCGGTGTGTAACATCTGGTATGGGTCCCAGCTCAGGGTTACGAGTGAAGACCTCAACGGCATCTACGGCGGAGAAGGTGAACTTCGGTACGGCTTAGATGGCGGAAGGGGCATACCCGTAGCGTCTGTACTCCAGAAGAGCGGCTACGAAAGGCGTCTGTCTCCATGTTAGGGGCGGCCTAATTTTGAACCTGGCAGTAGGTATAAAATGCCTTTGGGTGTGGCGAGCCCATCGTAACAATAGCCTATATGGACAAAGCAGATATGGTGCCTCGGAAAAGGTTAGGGCGTCCCCTGCTAAAAGCGACGAGCAGCTCTTCAGGTGCTTGGGGAACTGTAAAAAATGGGCAACCAGCACCAAACTACATTAAAATTGCAACAGTAAATGTACTGACACTGACGGGAAAGACAGAAGAACTGGTTGACTTCATGATAGAAAAAGATATAGCCATACTTGGACTGTGCGAGACCAAGAAGACGGGTACAGGGGAGATCCCTCTGAGAGATGGATACAGGCTGTATTACAGCGGAGGCCTGAAGCAAAAAATGGAGTGGCCATCATACTTAGAAGAGAAATCCAAGAATATATGGAATATAAAAAGTACGTCAGCCATAGGATCATGATGATGAGACTCCAGTTTGAAAATGGCGTGAAAGATCTATTTCAGTTGTATGCCCCACAAACTGGTTGCATAGATGAACATCTAGAGGACTTCTTAGAGAAAGTGGAGAGACAGATAGAAGATAAGGAAGTACTATTGATGGGAGATCTAAATGCACAAGTTGGAATGGAAAGACAAGGAAAGGAAGATGTTGTAGGGCCCTTTGGATATGGAAATGTAAATCCAGAAGGCGAGTTGTTGGTGGATTTTTGCATGAGGAATCAAATGATTGTTGGAAACACCTGGTTTAGGAAGAAGAACAGTCAGAAGATTACAAGGTATGGTTGGGGAGACAGACGAACAAAGACCATGATTGATTATATAATCGTAGAGAAAGAACACCGGAAGAACCTTGTAGATGTAACAGCCATGCCTGAAGAAGCCTTTGGTGGAGATCATAGAGTTGTGACAGGAAAATTGAAAGTTGGAAAGATTGAAAAACCCCAATTAAGGAGAGAGAAAAGAATTAAAGTATGGAAGTTGAAGGAGAAAAGTATACAAGAAGAATTTCAAAGGAAATAATACCCTTGGTACCCAGGCCAGAGGTGGGGAATGTTGAATAGGAATGGAAAAGATTTAAGGAAGCACTGGTTGGATGTGCAGAAAGGGTATGTGGTAGAACATCAGGAAATGTGAAAGACGAAGAAACACACTGTTGGAATGATAGGGTAAAGATTAAAGTGAAGGAAAAAAAATGGCATGGAAAGCATGGAAAATATCTAAGACTGAAGAAAGTAGAAGACAATATGTGGAGGCAAAGAATTTGGCCAAGAAAGTAGTGGAGGAAGAAAGGAGGAAAAGCTGGGCCTTATTCGCACAGAAATTGAGAGATGATACGCAGGGCAGCAAGAAATTACTGTATGGTAACTTAAGAAACAAAAAGAGAGATCAAGTAAACACCAGATTTGTGAAGTATGAAGGTGGCATAATTTTAACAAAGCCAGAAGAAATAAGAAATAGATGGAGAGAGTATTTTCAGAAGCTGCTGAACATAAGAACGGATGACAGTCATTCAATGGACGACCAGGAAAGGCAATTAGTTGATGAAGAAATGGATAAAGAAATTACAATGAAAGAAATTGAAATGGCAGTAAGAAAGATGAAGAATGGAAAAACTGCTGGAATAGATGATATTTCAGTGGAGACGATAAAGTCAGCTGGAGCTGTAGGCCTGCAGTGGACATATCGGGTTCTCAGGAATGTCTGGGAGAATAAGGAGGTCCCTGAGGATTGGCAAAAAGGAATAATCATCCCAGTTTTAAAGAAAGGTGATAAGAATGTTTGAAGAACTACAGGGGAATATCCCATGTTGCTAAGATAATGGAAAGGATACTGAAAAGTAGAATAAGGTTGAGGGTTGAGAATCTGATACAGGAAAATCAGTTTGGTTTCAGAAGTGGAAGGTCAACAATAGAGCACATTTTCATTATTAGACAACTAATGGAAACGCATTGGGAGTACGGGAATGATATGGTGATGACATTTATTGACATTGAAAAGGCATATGACAGTGTCCCCAGGACGAAAGTTTGGGACAGTCTGGAGCAAAAAGGAATTGGACAGGGATTAATAAAAATGATCATGGCATTGTATAAGGAATGTTGTAGTTGCGTGCAAACACAAGTTGGCAGGGCAAGTTGGTTCAAAATAACCAGTGGGCTGAGACAGGGAAGTGTTCTATCACCAATCCTGTTTACAATAGTAATGGATGACATCATGAGAACAGCAAAAGCGGCATATGGAGGAAGAGAAATGAACATGATGTTATTTGCAGATGATATTGTGATTTGGGGAGAAGACGACAGGAAGGTTCAAGAACAGTTGAATGTGGTGAATGGGAAGATCGAAGAATGTGGATTGAAAATAAGTGTAGAAAAGAGTAAAACTCTTGTTATGACTAGAGGGGAGAAAGAAGGGAAAGGTCAGATTAGACTTGCAGACAAGCCCCTGGAAGTAGTGGAAACGCTTTAATACCTGAGGAGTGAATTAATGGAGAATACTCGACTGGATGCTGAGATTAGTAAAAGGATTCAAGCTGGAAGTTGTTTCTATCATAGTGTAAGAAACATGTAATGGGACGAAGATGTGCCAACGGAAGCAAAGGATACTATGTACAAGATGTATTATGTACCCATAACAACTTACGGAGCAGAGACTTGGACAATGAAAAAGAAGGATGAGAGTCGAATACAGGCAGCCGAAATGAAGTTTTTGAGGAGTATGATACAGAAGAGTAGAAGAGACAAAATAAGGAATGAGAAAATCCGGGAAGAAATTGGAGTGGAAAAAATGAATGATAGAATAGAGAAGAGCCGACTAAGATGGTTTGGGCACATAAAGCTGATGAGTGACGAAAGAATGCCAAAAAAGGTTATGGAAATGAAAATCCAAGGAAGGAGAGGGCGTGGACGACCACGATTGAGATGGAAGGGTACCATCCAAAGAAGCATTATAGAAAAAACCTGGACTGGGATAAAGTGTTGGAGGAGGAGTGGTGGAAAGACCGAAGAAAGTGGAGAGGAACCATATTTGCCCCTACCCGGCTACAGCTGGATAAAGGGAAATGATGATGATGATGATGATGGTGATGATGATGATGAGATGAAATGAAATGATATCGGAGAATGTTGCTGGAATGAAATATGACAAGGAAAACCGGAGTACCCGGAGAAAAAACTGTCCCACCTCCTCTTTGTCCAGTACAAATCTCACATGAAGTGATCGGGATTTGAACCACGGAACCCAGCGATGAGAGGCCGGTGAGCTGCTTTGTATTAATGCATGTGATAAAAATAATTGAAGTATTTTTACTTTAGGTGTTTTTTTTGCTAGTTGTTTTACGTCGCACCGACACAGATAGGTCTTACGGCGACGATGGGACAGGAAAGAGTTAGGAGTGGGAAGGAAGCGGCCGTAGCCTTAATTAAGGTACAGCCCCACCATTTGCCTGCTGTGAAAATGGGAAACTACGGAAAAAAACATTTTCAGGGCTGCTGACAGTGGGATTCGAACCCACTCTCTCCCGAATACTGGATACTGGCCGCACTTAAGCGACTGCAGCTATCGAGCTCGGTTACTTTAGGTATAATATTACAATAGTTAGTTCAAATTTTAATATTTATAATTTTTTCATTAATTAATAATGTCAGGTTCTGAGACAATTTCTGAATGGCCGGATGAATACGTATTTTTGAAAATTATTAGGCATGTAAGAGTCTGATTCGTCATCAAATTACGTGATATCACATAATCAAGACGTATTAAATTCAATAAAGTATTGAAGGCACCAAGTTCCTTTACTTCAAAATCAATCGAAAACATGTTCAGTATATCGTTTCATGCATCACATTGACTGACGTGCCGATCTTCCTCTAGGGCAATCCGGCAGTATCCTTGATGTGTTAGAATTGTTCAAAAATCAAATCAAATCAAAATCTCTTTATTTGCAAATGAGGTGTTTACCTCGGTGGCAAATGGTACACTAAAATACATTATTGTCAAGCACTAAATATTAAATTAACAAGAGAATAAAATTTTCCAATAATACAATATTATATAATTTACGCTAACGATTTTTTCTATTAAACACACAGCTCATCCTTAATAAATTTACATTGTTTACAAAATTCTACTTATAATATCTCCTGTACTACATACAAATATAGTCATCTGATATACAGTATGTGGAATTACTTCAAATGATACTGTACAACTGGTATAAGATTAAAATTTACATTGCATTTATTTACTTTTTCTTTTCTTTACCCCTTCTGGAACCTAAGTAGCATAACGACCTGCTGCGTCTTAACCAGAGCCCCTTTTACCACCACATTTCTGAGTTCCTGAAGGGCCTTCACAGCTACCGTAGCGGTCCCAGGGCCCTCGAAGTCCCCACTGTACTTCACCCCTACAGGCAGTCCCCTACTTTGGCTGTCCAAACTCCTTAGACCAGGGGATGGAATTAATTTATTTACACAAATTTTTAATTTACAATAACCTGCACTGGCCGAATGCCCTCTAACACTTCATTTATTTTCTCTGTTGCTGTTTATTCTCTTTTTGAACATCTGTACAGATTTTGGAAAAGGATCAAACACTACCACTGGTAAACTTTCCACTCCTTCACACATTTCCAAATGAATGAAAATTTACCCCAATCGCTTCTGCTAAAATTCCTTCTAATTTTATATTTGTGGTCAGCCCTGCCGATATAATTATTTTCCAAATGAAGCCTCTCACGAATATCCCCCATGCTTCTTCTCCTGTATAGGCTCTATATAATCCTATAAGTCTAGTTTTCTCCCTTCTCTTACTTAAAGTTTCCCACCCAAGTTCTTTTAACATTTCTGATACACTACTGTTTCTCCTGAGATCATCTGTTACAAATCTTGCTGCTTTCCTCTGCACACTATCTATTTCTTTTATTAGGTATTCTTGGTGAGGATCCCAAACACTGTTTGCATATTCCAATAATGGACGAACCATACTTAAGTAACTTTTCTCTTATAATTCTTTGTTGCATCCTTTAAGTAGCTTCATTATGACATGTAACGATCTGTATGCTTTCCCAACAATGTCATCCACATGACCCTTCCAGTGAAAATTATTTTCAAATCTCACACCTAAGTATTTGCACTTGCCATCATTTGGGATAACTACTTCATCCAAAGTATATTCAAATTCAGTTCTAAAACTCCTGTTTGTAAATGTTGTAACAGTTGATTTGCCTCCATTAACCTTCATATTATTCTCTTCAATCCATTGCTGGATACTCTCAAGGTCCCTTTGTAATTCTGAACAATCCTCAATGTAATCTATTTCCCTATAAACAATTATGTCATCTACATACAATCTGATTTTTGATGTTATACACTGACTGACAGAGCAAATGCAACACCAAGAAGGAGTGGTTCGAAAGGGATGAAAGTTGGGGAAAAAACAGAGACGGCACGGACGAATAATTGATGTTTATTTCAAAACGATATGCAGGTTACACAATGCGCACGGCATCGACTCAGTAGGATGTAGGACCACCGCGAGCGGCGATGCACGCAGAAACACGTCGAGGTACAGAGTCAATAAGAGTGCGGATGGTGTCCTGAGGGATGGTTCTCCATTCTCTGTCAAGCATTTGCCACAGTTGGTCGTCCGTACGAGGCTGGGGCAGAGTTTGCAAACGGCGTCCAATGAGATCCCACACGTGTTCGATTGGTGAGAGATCCGGAGAGTACGCTGGCCACGGGAGCAACTGTACACCTCGTAGAGCCTGTTGGGAGATGCGAGCAGTGTGTGGGCGGGCATTAACCTGCTGAAACAGAGCATTGGGCAGCCCCTAAAGGTACGGGAGTGCCACCGGCCGCAGCACATGCTGCACGTAGCGGTGGGCATTTAACGTGCCTTGAATACGCACTAGAGGTGACGTGGAATCATACGCAATAGCGCCTCAAACCATGATGCCGCGTTGTCTAGCGGTAGGGCGCTCCACAGTTACTGCCGGATTTGACCTTTCTCCACGCCGACGCCACACTCGTCTGCGGTGGCTATCACTGACAGAACAGAAGCGTGACTCATCGGAGAACACGACGTTCCGCCATTCCCTCATCCAAGTCGCTCTAGCCCGGCACCATGCCAGGCGTGCACGTCTATGCTGTGGAGTCAATGGTAGTCTTCTGAGCGGACGCCGGGAGTGCAGGCCTCCTTCAACCAATCGACGGGAAATTGTTCTGGTCGATATTGGAACAGCCAGGGTGTCTTGCACATGCTGAAGAATGGCGGTTGACGTGGCGTGCGGGGCTGCCACCGCTTGGCGGCGGATGCGCCGATCCTCGCGTGCTGACGTCACTCGGGCTGCGCCTGGACCCCTCGCACGTGCCACATGTCCCTGCGCCAACCATCTTCGCCACAGGCGCTGCACCGTGGACACATCCCTATGGGTATCGGCTGCGATTTGACGAAGCGACCAACCTGCCCTTCTCAGCCCGATAACCATACCCCTCGTAAAGTCGTCTGTCTGCTGGAAATGCCTCCGTTGACGGCGGCCTGGCATACTTAGCTGTACACGTGTCCTGTGGCACACGACAACACGTTCTACAATGACTGTCGGCTGAGAAATCACGGTACGAAGTGGGCCATTCGCCAACGCCGTGTCCCATTTATCGTTCGCTACGTGCGCAGCACAGCGGCGCATTTCACATCATGAGCATACCTCAGTGACGTCAGTCTACCCTGCAATTGGCATAAAGTTCTGACTACTCTTTCTTGGTGTTGCATTTGCTCTGTCAGTCAGTGTATTATTTCCTAAATCATTTACGTATATTAAGAAAAGTAACGGACCGATTATACTACCCTGTGCAATTCCCTTCCAAACTTTCTCTTCCTGTGATACATTATTTCCTACTTTGACTTTCTGAACCCTTGAATTTAGAAATGTTTTATCCAACGTCTAACCCGTACGTCCAATCCAATTCCCTCCAATTTCTATAATAATATTCCATGTTACACTCTATCGAAGGCTTTGGAAACATCTATGGCTATGCAATCTAACTGGCCTCCTGAATCCAATTGATCTGATACGTCCTGCTGAAATCCCACCAGTTGTGCCTCACAAGAAAATTTCTTTCTAAATCCATACTGGCTCCTCATGAACCAATTTTTATCATCACATATCCCTCTGATGTACTTTGATATTAAATTCTCCAGTATTTTACAACTATACTGGTCAGGCTGATTGGTCTGTAGTTCTCTGGTTTCCTTTTATCACCCTTTCCTTTATAAAGTGGTATTATTGTAGATTCCTTCCATTCCTTTGGTATTACAATATTATTTATGACATAGTCAAAGATGAATTTTAAATAAGGCACTGTGTACCACCCCATTATCTTTATCACCTCCCCAGTAATTCGATCACTTCCTGCTGTTTTTCCTTGCTGAAGCAGTTGAATTTCCCTGAAAATATCTTCATTTGTGAATGAGAAGCTTCTTGTTTCATTCTGTCTCTCCCTCTCTATCTTCTGTTTCGGTTTCCTACTCCTGACAATCATCTACTGAATCTCTGAATTCCCTATTAAATAGGTTTGCTTTCACAGTATCTGTTAAATAGTGTTCACCCCCTTCTCCCCACCATTGTAGGAATTTGGATTTCTTTTCCTTTTTGATTCCTGATATATGGATACAGATTTTTCCATTTCCCTTTGTGGTTATTACCCTCTTGACGTATGCCATTCATATAATTCTCTTTTGCTTCCTTTTTCACTCTATTCAGTTCCCTCATTAGCTGTTTTCTAGTTTATCTACTCTCCCTACCCTCTTTGATTTTCCTGTTTTCTATTCTACATTTTCTTTTTAATTTTCTTACTTCCCTTGTATAATAAACAGCGTCTGAAGTCATTTTACCCTTCTTAACAGATAGAAATCTCTTCTCTCCTTCCCAAATAATTCCTTTAAATTTAGACCAAAGTGTATTCACATTACTCCTTTCACTTATTCAACAACTGAATTGTGATTTAAGGTAAGTCCCAAATTCATAAACGTTAGTTTTTCTGTACAATTTCTTGTCTTGTGTGACCCTGTGCAGGTCCGCGATATTTTCAAGTAAAGTGATAGTGATCTCTAACCTTAATATCCGGGAATGTAATAGGCTGTTAAACATATGGCATTCATCTGTTTCATCATGCATAATCATATCATCAAATGTTATTTTCACAGGAACTGGATATGATATAAGAAAATTAACGCAATGTGATAACCCTCGTAATACATTTAACGGCCATGCAGTATAGATTTCTCTACGATACATCTTAAAAAGTGATAATGATATATCGAATGAACAAACAGCTTTGTATACAACAGAAAACGGTGTATGCTTCTGAATATAATCAGTATATCGTTCTGTCATATCTGGTTTTCAACGATAGAAACATGTAAAACATGCGAAATCTGCACAAAGCGTAAATGGAACAGGTTCCTGCCGAAAATAATTCTCAAATTTCATTTCTGCTTTTTAACTATTAGGAAGAATAAGCTGTGTGTGTTGTACAATCAACTAAGTGTGTAGCTAAGATGCATTCTAATGAAAAGTATTGCATTCATCTGTCACATATAAAATTATTTTCTGCATGTGAAGAAAGTTGTGAGCTTAGCAAACGTGAAAGTTTTGTTATAAGACAGTAGTGGCTGGTGTTCTCATCATAAACATACAAAAGGTGAATATGATATCGTTTAGGTGAATAAGCTGTATAAATCGGTTCTACAATACTCTCTTCCTATATACCGTATACATAAAAAGGAAAAATCAGGATTGTTTTTCTCAAATTTGGAAATCTTTGTTATGTACATTGGAAAAGTAACATTTTCAAAATTTAGCGTATGTTGTAACTCAATGAACATATCTTCATACTGTGAGATTCTGGATGGATTATGTGCTACTGGTTTTAATGCCATTGGAATACACCACAAAAAGCAATAATCATCATTTTTCCGAATATTGATACGAGATTTTTATCTGCAACGGCTTTCGGAAGTGGGATATATCGTATTCCTGAATTTAATGTATCAAAATTACAGACATTAAACTGAAGATGTGAAATACTTTGTAGTGCTTTACTGCTTGCACCCTCTTCAACTTTTGAAATTTAGTAAGCAATTCATCTACAATGTGCTCACGAAATCATTCTGAAATATTATTTAAACATAACAGCTTTGTCATTTTCGATGTTATGTAGAAGGTCTCATGAATTTCATTATTATCTTTAAAATAATAGATGAATATTCTAATGCTGCATTCAGCTTAAGTGCGTAATGTGTAGGTAGCAAAGAAAATACTTTATCATTGAACACATCATAGCATAATTTTAAAAACGAATTTTATCTAAAATATTCATTGAAATTTTTATAATGCCTAGTGGACTGGGCGAATGACAACGATCTCCAACTTAACAGGCTGAAGACGGTGAAAATGACCTTCAAGAAAGGAGGGAGGCAAGCAGCAAAGGACGTAATATACTTGGGCCAGCAACCATTAAGCAATGTAAACAGATTCAAATATTTGGGAATAACTCTTCAGGCACAGGGGAGAACATTTTCTGCACATGTTCAAGATAGAGTGGCCGCATCTCTGATTGCAATAAATGACATCAGACATATCAGGAAGATTTCACTCCGAACAGCGACGGAACTCTTTAAATTTAAGGTCATACCCGTAGCTAAGCTTGGGTTACAGTTAATCTGGGAATGCGTTACAAAGGCGAACTTGAAGGACATCGAAAAAGTTAAGGCCACATATATGAAGCAAGTCCTCGGCGTCTCCAAATTTTCCCCATCCAGATTGATCTACGAGTTGTGCAGCGAAACGATGCTTTTGGAAGGTCTCCTCCTACAGCTTGGACTGCCATCCACGCCAGCTTACGAAGATATAGTCTCCGAACACCAGAGGAAAAAAGAAGGACATCTGTATTGACTTCTACAGCACAGACGCGATGATGACAAATGACTGGAAGGAAGCGAACTACGAACTGAGGCGCCTTGTGACAAGGTTTGCGATCCACGTCTTTCACTGCAAAGTCTGTTGCACGGATCGATTCCATGAACCATGTGAAGACTTAAGGTGTTCCTTGTGTGGCAAGCTTTGCGATCGATACGTCGTGCAATTTCGTGAGAACCGGCGTACGTCGCTTAAGGTATTCTGCTCGGAAGAGAGTTAATACTGTGCAGACAGAGAATTATTTAATGAAATTTTAATTTGTAATCATCTACTTATATACAGTATGTAAGTTTCTCTATGGCCATTGGCTGCGATAAACCTATTATTATAATGCCACTGATTATATGCGTTGAAAAACATGTATTAATAGTTTTCCAATTAGAAGCCACGTCATCAAAAATCATTAATATTTTATGAAAATAAAGAACATGTATTATCGGATTTATTTCACAATTAATTTCATGCTATGTGTGTGATGCGGTTAACGTGATTGATATAATAATGAATTAAATATCGTTAAAACAAACAATACATGTATTGTTTTCTATACCATTATATGACATTGTTATTGAACGTTGATTTATATTATCGAGTTCTGAATCTGAAAGTGCATTACATCTATTTTGTGAAAACACTTTAAATTCCTCACATGTACATAAAGTTCTCTCGCCTAATATTGTTCTTATTCTTTGTAGTGAAATAACACGAAATGGTTGATCAACAGTGTTGGAATGCAGTGAGTTTCTCATGCAAATAAATAATGTAATACATATCTTGTGTTAGTTGTAAGAAATCTACATTAAGTTTATGTGTTGGCAACTCAGGTGTATTATTCCTTGAAGAAATTGAGTCGATTTGTCTACCTTTATCATTCTTTGAACTGCGAGCTGTGTGTGATTAGTAGTTCTGGGCAACAGTTCTCAATAAAAGATGTGTGTGATGAATGTCATAAAATTTGTTTGCCTGAACTGGTTCTATGGGCTAAAAATGAATAGATATTAACAAACAGAAAGTTCAGATAGTCTGCGCGTCGGATATCCTGCGAATCGACCAAGTTTGTTAATTGCCTCCATTCTAAAGAAAACAATTAGTATTGAATTAGCCTAATGAAAATATCAACATCGTGCTGATTTTTCTATATAAAAGAATATTACATACCTTGAAAAGGTAATGGTGTTGTATGCGCCGACTTCTGCGATGTGGTTACAACCAAAAATACACAATTAGTCTACGTTTTCGTAGAGCGTTCCGACTCTGATATTCTGTGTCTTCTTCTAACAGATGATGTTAATGCCTAAAGGAAAACAAAATCATTAAAAATTATCGAATAATAATATGTAATATTATTTGTAATTTATAATCAACTTACTTTTCAGATGATTGCAGAAATCAAGTCACAAAATTTGAAGATGAGACTGGGCAGCAAGTAAATTCTCTGTTGATGTCGACAATAATGTTGATTTTCTAAAAAGTTATACAAATATTATAATTCATTTTACATTTAAATATGAATATAAATATTCTTTCGCATAAATGTGTAACTGCCTACCTTCTGTGATATAGGTGAACTTGTAGCAAGCTGCTTGATGAACAGGAGGGGGATTCGATCGTTTGCTGATATCTATACACACGTTATTGTTCAAAATTTACCTTTCGTCAGCATTTATAAAAACAGCGATGTGCCACTGGATGTAAGAATTACACAGATTTTAAGTTTGTTCACTTCTGTGGTCGATAACCGTAAATGATAATTTAAAAGAGAAAATAATCAACGAATTATCATTACTACGTGTTAAATAATTCGAAATAGAACAGGCATACACATACACACTACAGTACAAAGGGAACTGACCTCATGCTACTGGCTGCAGGCACAACGAACGATAAGCCGCACTGGAATTTAGTCAGGGGTGAACAGAACACATAAAAGTTTTCAACAGAGGAATTGTGTTCGTGTTGGTCATATGGCGACGATTGGATAAGAAAGGCGTAGAATGAGAAGGAAGCGGCCGTGGTCTTAATTATGGTACAGCCCCCAGTATTTGCCTGATGAAAAAATAGGAAACCCCCGGGAGGGCCTGGTACAATTCCCATTGTCATATGAACAGAAAGACAGCGATAACTCTCTTCGTCACTTTAATAAGTTTATTACAAATTTTGCTTTATGTCACTCCGACACGTATCGGTCATACGGCGACGATTGGATAAGAAACGTCTAGCAATGAGAAGGAAGCGGCCGTGGTCATAATTAAGGTACAGCTCCATTACTTGCCTGGTGTGAAAATGGGAAACCACGTAAAATGATTTTTAGGGATTGAAACCACCGGGGAGGGTCTGGTTTAATCGCCATTGTCATGTGAACAGAAAGACGGCGATAACTGACTTCATCACTTTAATCAGATTATTAACATTTTTGCTTTATGTCACACCGACAGAGATAGGTCATATCGCGACGGTTGGATAAGAAAGGACAAGCAATGAGAAGGAAGCGTCCGTGGTCTTAATTAAGGTACAGACCCAGTATTTGCCTGGTGTGAAAATGGGAAACCACGTAAAACCATCTTCAGGGTTGAAACTGCGGGGGAGGGCATGGTTCAATTCCCAGTGGTCATAATTAAGGTACAGCCCCAGTATTTACCTGATGTGAAAATTGAAAACCTCGTAAAACCATCTTTATGACTAAAACCACCGGGGAGTGTCTGGATCAATTCCCATTGACATGTGAACAGGAAGATGGCGATAAGTGACTTCGTCACTTTATGCCGCACCGACACAGATAGGTCATAGGGCGATGAATAGATAAGAAATGACTAGGAAATAGAAGGAAGCGGTCGTGGTCTTAATTAAGGTACAGCTCCAGTATTTGTCTGATGTGAAAATGGGACACCGCGTAAAACTATATTCAGGGCTGCCGATATGGGGCTCGAACCCGCTATCTCTGATAGCTGAACCATAGTTGTGTGTCCGCTGGCATACGAAATTATAATTATAACCGTTCACAGTAGGGTACAAACACATAGTTTTTAGAATGAAACTTCCATCTGCTGTGAATAATTTTCATTAGATTAATCCTGTCAAGTTGCAACATTTGTATACCCCTTACATCCAGCGAGCGAGGTGCGTGGAAGCAAACGATATTAAATTAAACAATAGCAGCATTTCTACAGCGCTACACTCACGCACCACGAACCAACTACGGGGACATATCAGCGAAGAGAGAACAGTAATTAAAATATATAAAATAATGAACAGCTAACTGTGACCTAAGGGGGCTGAGCATCGGACGCTTAGTAGGTTTTCTCCCTTCGGAGACTGTTGCAGCATGGGTGCGGAAAAATAACACACGCGCTAAAAGGGGCGCCCAGGGGTTCACAACTTAGAAGCGTGGGTTAGCAGCATGACAGTGAGATGGTAGTAGCTTCGAATCTCATCATTCGCTTCCTTGTAAATAGTTTCCCATTATTTCCAAATCAGGCTAATGTTAGGCACGTGACGTAAAATTAAGACCACAATCGCTACTTTCTTACCCTCTGCTCTGTCTTATTCGAATCATACACCGCAAGGAACTTATCTACAGTTAAGTCTACTGTCGCATACGCAGAAACCCCTGTATGTCGTAAGAGGTGACTAAAAAGGGGGGCACGTAGGCGCTTACAACTTGTGAGCGCCGGTTAGCGGCAATGTCTTGTGGCCACAAGACACGGAATAAATGGATATCGCAACATTTTTAAAGCCGTAAATCTAGGCTAGATGAGGAGGGAACGGAATCTGAACGTAAAACTGGGCCAAATCAAGAGGACAATAGAGGAGCGAAAGGCATACTGTTTTTTATCCATGAGTTTAATTAATATTTCTTGTACTCATCACCTAATTCTGTTGCTAAACTGGGGTGATAGGTGACATGGAATTAAGGATATCATGTTATGATAATTTATTAAATTATGATTCCACTTACCCGGAAGCAGGGCCAAATGAGGTGGAGGGAATGACATCTAACCGTAAAACTGGGTCAGATCAGGAGAAGGACACTACTAGGATGACGAAGAGGAGGAAGTGTATCTGACCGTAAAACTGGGTCAGGTCAGGAGGAGGACACTACTAGGATGAGGAGAAGGAAGGGCATCGGACTGTGAAGCTGGGCCAGATGAGGAGGAGGGAAGAGCATCTGAGCGTAAAACTGGGCCCAGTTAGGAGGAGTAAAGTACTAGGTTGATGTTGAGGTGGTAAGGGCATCTAGCCGTAAAACTACGTCAGATGAGGAGGGAAGGGCATCTGACCGCAAAATTAGGTTAGATCATTAGGAGTATACTACTAGGAAGATGGAGAAGAGGGAAGGGCATCTGGCCGTATAACTGGGCCCTGTGTGGTTAGCCCAATCCAAAATGCCATCTGTGAAGAGGGAAGGATATCTACCCGTAAAAATATAGCAGATGAGGAAGAGGGAAGGCATCTGACAGTAAAACTGTGCCCTGTGCGGCAAGGCCCCACCAAGATGGCGTCTGTGAGGAGGAAGGGCATATAGCCGTAAAACTCTGTCAGACGAGGGAAGGGCATCTGACCGTAAAACTGAGCCACCCACCAAAATGCCGTCTGTGAGGGGGAAGGGCGTCTAGCCTTAAAACTAGTCCCAGATGAGGAAGAGGGAATGGCATCCAACCGTAAAACTAGGTCAGATTAGAAGTGAAGGGCATCTGAACTTTAAACTGGACTACGTGATATTAGGCCCCTACGAAATAACGTATGTGAGGGGAAGCGCACCTAGATGTATAAGTAGGTCAGATGAGGTGAGAAGGGCATCTGACCGTAAAACTGGGCCCAACAAAATGGCGTCTGTGACCGTAAAAATTCGGCCCGACGAGGGAAGGGCACCTAGCCGAAAAACTAGGTCGGGGAGGGTATATGACTGTAGAACTAGGCCACCTCCAAAATGGCGTCTTTGAGGTTAGGCCCTTCCCGACTCTGTCAGATGAGGAGGAAAGGGCAACTGGCCGCAAAACTGGGCCCCTCCAAGATGGCGTCTGTGTGGTTAGGCGCCTCCAAGATGGCGATTTTTTCAGATGAGGAGGGGAGGGCATCTGGCCCAAAAACTGGGTCCCCTCGAAAATGGCGTCTGTGAGGTTAGGCCCCTCCAATATGGCCACTGTTATGGATATAACGGTCCGCAGTCCACACGTCAGTCTCGCAGCTCGGGGTAGTATCTGCTGTCCACTCAGTCCGTAGATCTCCACTCACAGCCCACATACGTCGGCACCCAGTTTTCCATTCTCGCTGCTCCATAACACGCAAGGTTCTTCTACAGCAGCCGGCCCCGAGAGACTCACATACAAGACGTCAGGGAAACAGGAAAGTGTCCTCGGCTCCAATAGACAGATATTCCAACAGACTGACACCTCAGCCTAGGCTGTTACTGACTGCACCCTTCGCTAACCCACACCGGCTGAACTACAGCAACTAAATAAATCTAACTGCACTTCGTACGCCGCGCCTGACTTCAATACCTGGGCCCACGCCATCTCTTTGCTTCCGGATGGAACACGCCTCCAGAGTCTTCCCGAAGTCGAATACTCGCCGCGGGCCGTCCAGATTCCAGCTTTTCGTACTTCCTGTTGTTGCACATTGCCGCGGCGGACGCAGCAGTACACCATGCCACAACACGAATTAGAATACGTTATCGGTGAAATTAAAAACACAAAATCAAGGGGGCAAGACCACATATTTTAAGAACTGTTCAAAGACAGTTGGGTGACGCTGAAGAAGCCTGTCGCAAAACTCATGAAACAATGCATCATACAGGAAAAAATACAGGACAAGTGGCGGAAATAATGGGCGTAATTTCAGCATTTTCATTGGGGTGGCAAGGATTACAGGGAGATCCATGGGAATTTTGAGAGCCTTTTGAGACGACAAAATTTTTCCTAATATTCTCTATCTTTCGTTTAATATTCTATTCAACTTTAATTTAAAAATCGAACCTGTGTAAAGCAAAAATATTCAAAGAGCACTAAAAGGTGGATATAATTCAAATACGTTTCTTACTCACCGTTTTCTTTATCCGTAAATGTAATAATAAAACAGCCAACCAGGACAAGAAACGACATTTTTCTTATTCAACATTCATCATAAATGATTCCATCGTAATTTTACACAAAATGAGGGCATCTCTTACGTTTCGAAAAAAGTCATTCATTACTTTTGAAAAATTAACATCGGTACTCATTTAGATAGCGAAAATGGCAAAGAGAATAACCACTCCTGGGATATAGTGTTCCTGCAGTATGTTTTTAAACACCGCAAGCATGAAAAATACCTCTCACAAGATGCTTAATTCATTGGAGTTCTCAAGTGGCAATTACGAAATTTCAAAAATGAGATTGAACGAACTTTTCGAACACTTCTCTAACAAAATGGCAGCTCCTTCTTGCATATGTTTCTTTTTTGATTCTTACATTCGTAAAACAAAACACTGCAAATCAGACAGGTGTTCCTTGTCCAAATTGAAAATTTACTCATATATACAGAATGTTAGGGATATACGTGCAGATATTTCTTGTAGCAATAGAGAACGATGTGACGAAAGGCTATATATCAAACTTTTAGTAATCCTAGGAAGTTATTTTCGAGAGCAAAGGGATACGATGTTTTTAGAATAGGTAATATGCATTGTTTGTGTGAATGAATAGCTTTCCTTTGATAACAGGCAAGTTACGCGCCATCCGCACCAAACGGGTTTCTGTTTATGTTTAAGAACAAATATACTACAGTAACAGCTGAACGCTACCAATGCAATGCCACTTGCCAAACTGGTTTTACATATAAGAGCAACTGAACTACGATAACAGCTGAAGGCTGCTAGTAGTGTATGCCATGTTACGTTACATTCTCGCCAGACTGGTTTGTTGTTAGTATTTAGTTTCCTTATTAGGGGCTTCAGATAACCCTTGTCGTCGGTATCGGATCCTGGAGATGTATCGAATTATCAGCGTTAATTTGCTGTTACGCCCTTGAGAAGATTGAGATATCTGTGATCATCAGCACCGTGGTCTAGTGAGTATCGAAATGACCTGAAAACCTGTGTCGGTGCGGGACCTGTACGACCGTGTGATATAATTATTGGTGGGATGGGCGCGCCGTGACGTGAAATACGGTACGATACCCGTTGTGCATTGCCTAAAGGTAGAAGAGAAGAAAGAAGGCAGTTCCTTACGCCACCGAAAGCATGCATGGGATAGGATGTCCAAATGCGTAGCCTCGGAATTGGGTTATCGAAGCACATCGAAAGTTTTGTTTCAAACTAATAATGGACATGTTATACAACTCTAGTCCGGCTCCATGGCTGAATGGTTAGCGTGCTGGCCTTTGGTCACAGGGGTCCCGGGTTCGATTCCCGGCAGGGTAGGGAATTTTCACCCTCATTGGTTAATTTCGCTGGCACTGGGGCTGGGTGTATGTGTCGTCTTCATCACCATTTCATCCTCAGCACGACGCGCAGGTCACCTACGGGTGTCAAATCGAAAGACCTGCACCTGGCGAGCCGAACATGTCCTCGGACACTCCCGGCACTAATAGCCACACGCCATTTCATTTATACCACTATATAAATGAAACACACCCACATTTCGTGCTTCCTGCCGGGCTGAGTATGTCAGACGATTGACTCCAACTTCGCAGGTTCGAACGTGGCCCAGTCCGGTGGTATTTGAAGGTGCTCAAATACGTCAGCCTTGTGTCGGTAGATATACTGGTACATAGAATGAACTCCTGCGAGACTAAACTCCGGCACCTCAGATTCTCCGAAAACCGTAAAAGTACTTAGTGGGAGGTAAAGCAACTATCATTAGAAAGATTAATATTATTACTAATATTATTATTATCAAGTCATTAAGAACTGAAAGACGTGGAGGAAAATAGTAAAATACGCGTTGTTTACGAGGAAATAAGATGAAATGTACGTCACGTGAGGCAACATCGGTTGCAGTAGTTAAAAATACAGATTATTATGCGTAAGACGAGAAGCCGTTTAGGCTCTTGGGGATGAGTCAGCTGTAACCTCGTATAGTGGTTAGCACGAGAGGAGGAAATGTGACAAACAGGTCTTTGTGTATAAACATCAGACATACAGATCAACAAATCTGAGAAACATACACAAGGTTACACGTGACAGACATGTATTTCTTAACCTAAACACCAGGCCGACGGTCGCTTTCATGGGTACAAAATGAGTTATCAAATTATACACAATTCAGAGATGTCGAACGTATCTAAGAGGATTCCGCCGCAACTGCAGCCTACATTTTACCATGATGGTGTTACATGTCTCTCACGTGTAATCTTGTTTATGTTTCTCAGATTTGTTGATGTGTATGTTTGATGTTTATACACAAAACCTCTTTGTTACACTTCGTCCTCTCGTGCAAAACACAATACGAGGTTACAGCTGACTCATCCCCAAGAGCTTTACCTTGTTCTCGTCTTACGCATAGTAATCTGTACTTTTAACTACTGGTGCTAATAACAAATTGCAACAGATTACGCTAATGCGTGTTACGATGATGCCGTTAGAATAAACTTGTTAGGACATAAGGCTCATGTAGAAGAATTAGAATAATAAGAAGAGGAAGAAGAATAAGGTAATGAGAGCCACATAGTCAAGCAGCACATAGCCGAACAAGGCTCACATTAGTGACACAGACATAAGACTGGCGTTGTCGTAGGAACTACTGTCGTAATAGTAACACTCTGTTGTAGAAAAGAATGAACTAACGTATAGTAGGGGCTCCGTAATTACAGGTGGACGGTAACAAGAGTATCTCGAATAGAATAGCACGGATTTTCTAACGTACACGAAAACGCCTGTGTACAAGAAAACATTCTTTCTTTCTTTCTTAATCTGCTTACCCTCTGCCTGGAGAAGAAGTGGGAAACCACGGAAAACCATTTCCAGGATGGCTGAGGTGGGAATCGAACCCACCTCTACTCAGTTGATCTCCCGAGACTGAGTGGACCCCGTTCCAGCCCCCGTACTATTTTCAAATTTCGTGGCAGTGCCGGGAATCGAAACCGGGCCTCCGGGGATGACAGCTAATCACACTAACCACTACACAACAGAGGCGGACACAAGAAAAACTTACCTACGTTAAATTTTACAGGACAACAGTTTAGAAAACAAAATCATACAGATTGTCTTACACTAAAAGCAATTTTATACTGCCTTTTGTAAATTAAAAAAACACTATAGGCAACCTTCTTGAGTTAAATGTTAACTTATAGTTTCTATTTCAGTAGCGATGAGTATAAAACAAGCATTTTATTGTGTTTTTAAATGTGATAATAATGATGCTAATTGCTGTTTTATGGTCATCGGCCTTTAAAAACGCTATTTGCTTTACGTCGCACCGACACAGATAGGTCTTATGGCGACGATGGGATAGGAAAGCTCTAGGAAGTGGAAGGAAGCGGCCGTGGCCTTAATTAAGGTACAGCCCCGGCATTTTCATGCTGTGAAAATGGGAAACCGCGGAAAACCATCTTCAGGGCTGCCGACAGTGGGACTCGAACCCACTATCTCCCGATTACTGGATACTGGCCGCACTTAAGCTACTGCAGCTATCGAGCTCGGTGACCTTAAAAATAACGCAAAGTATCTTTTTTAACTCGTAGTGAATAAGGAAGAAGATATGAACTGCTCGAACACACGTAATGAACCCAAGATAATATTCACTCTGATTTTCACACAGACATCTTCTGCACACGTCACAGTCAAAATTCCCCTTTTATTTGTATGATTGCGATTTCTTACAGAAAGAAAGTTGCATATGTATTAATTTTAGGCTGGACGCAGCTAGACCCTCTCAGTCAAACAAACCTAGTACAGAAGCTCACGGTGTCGTCACTGCAATAGTTTATGGTTCTGAATTAACGTGGTATCGGGATCCTATATTTATTTCAAAACCCCGTCTCGTACGTCTGTTTCTATGTACTTCAACAGTTTCACCGTCATTCAGCACGATAACTTGGTACTGGAATTCTGTTTATATTATATGACACGGACATTCGTGCTACCTTTCTTTTACATTTCATTCTTCACAAAGTTTCAAAATTACTATCACACTTCACGGACTCTCTCTCTACTGCGGGAGATTAATTGAAGAATAGTGTTCTCCGTCCGATATTCGGCATATCATAGCGTCACAGTTTCGCGATTATACGACGTAATTCACGTAATTACGTGCCACGTCACGATCGATCTGTAATTCATACGGCACTATCGCTCAGTTAAGTTCTCTACTGACATTTCATACGAGAAATTATACACATTTGCACTCCCGTTCATATCAACAGTTTCTATACAAAGAACAGCTAAATCCATTCACAAAACGACCGTCTGGTCACTTCATAGACTGCCTGTTGACTCCCTAGCCACCCTCGGAATTGCAAGCATATATGGTCTCACATAGAGTGGGGGATGGACAGTGGAACGCCTCCCAACCATTATTTTGAGATCTCCAGATACATTAATTTTCAGGAAATCAGCAATGCGGCAAATTGTGTGGCTCACCAATCACTAACACTAGACGTAACGCGGAACACAAAACTATCAGTGGTTTAATAGTAATTCGGTCGTCTAAATCAAGAGCCTAACGGGGAACCCCTGTTGGTTGTTTGGTTCACAGCTAGCGTCATAAAGCTAGAGCATTTTACGTAATACCTTTGAGACGTAATTTCATAAATAATATATTTTTATTTTTATTTATAGTTCTTTTAATGATCCGTTATTCTTGCTGTGACTTCGACATATGCTTCATGATTAATTTAAGCGTTATTATCCCGAAATAACTTCTAAAATCACCTCCTTACGTTGGCTCTACTGTGGGTCGGCATTTGTTTTAGGGGCGAAGAAAGCAGAACTATGTAATTTTTTGTCTTCCCTGTTCACTCGCGCTCGGTTCGGGGATTTTATAGGCCACGATAGTCGCCAGGCTGGCGAAGATGTTAGGCAACATGATGCATTAGAGCCCCCATACTAACAAAGAAGCTCCAGGCATACATGTTTCCCACATACAAATATTTCCGAATAAATATTCAATTTGACGATACGGTCACATGTGCCCCTCCGTTGGTTTCAAGAAATTTGGAACGGAGTTTCCAATTTCTTGATCTATAATGTCATTTTAAGAACTATCTCCTCTAACTGTCCTTGGTCTCTGAGATTCTATTTTCAACCAGGAATTTTCTCTTTCGAGAAGAAAACAGATTTATCCTAAGTCTTCACGTCGTTGATACAGTTCTTGACATTCTTCACATCACTGGTCGTTTCGGTCTTCTTGCTTTTCAGTCGACATCATGTGGATCTCTGCATCCTCCGCTATGTCCTCTTCCTCGTCCAGTAGATCATCATCATCACCTCTGTCCTGGTCATCCTCTTCTTCCTCAGCATTCTCATCCGATGGTACCATATCTATCCCAATATTTCCTGGTGGGTGGTGTAACTTTAAATAGTCGTAACAAGTCAGTTTCTGTCAATCTTGGATTAAAATTTAAGATGTAGGGATTTATCTTTATATCCCAGGTACCCGTTCTTTGAACATAATGTGCGACCTTTTCGTCTTTCTTTTCCCTTCTCTTGCCAGAATTTCGACAATAACATCGGTATTTCTTGTTCCGTAATCTATGTTTCCGGAAAGAACAGTAGTATAACTGGATGGTTCGGCCGCCACCACCCCCACCGGCGCCCAGAGGCCACCTCCACCACCACCACAGCCAAAGGCCTCCCAGAGGCCACCTCCACCACCACCACAGCCAGAGGCCTCCCAGATGCCCCCTCCACCACCACCACAGCCAGAGGCCTCCCAGATGCCTCCTCCACCACCACCACAGCCAGAGGCCTCCCAGAGGTCTCCTCCACCACCCGCGGGAAATTTGAATTTGTAAACAAAGCCACGTGCTTTTTGACAGCTATCATCGACAACAACGCATCGTTAACCTCAGTACTGCCATCTTGACGGGCCTAAACCTCAGTAGTACCAACTTAACCTAACTAGCGCGAGGTAAACAAAGCCACGTGTTTTTTGACAGCCACGTGCTTTTTGACAGACAACAACGCATCGCTAACCTCAGTACTGCCATCTTGACGGGCCTAAACCTCAGTAGTACCAACTTAACCTAACTAGCGCGTGGTAAACAAAGCCACGTGCTTTTTGACAGCCACGTACTTTTTTGACAGCTGTCATCCGCCATCTTTAAACCACAGAGCACTGTGCTGCCCTCTTTATCGTTGTAGATGTAAATTCGTCACCTGTCATCGGCAGTGCTGCCATCTTGGCGGGCCTAAACCTTAGTGCTACCAACTTAACCTCACTAGCGTGAGATAAACAAAGCCACGTGCAGCTGTCATCCGCCATCTTTAGACTACAGAGCACAGTGCTGCACTCTTTATATCGCAGTAGCTGCAAATTCGTCACCTGTCATCGGCAGTGCTGCCATCTTGGCTGGCCTAAACCTTAGTGCTACCAACTTAACCTCACTAGCGCGAGATTAGAATCGGTAAACAAATCCACTTGCTTTTTTTTGACAGCTGCATTCCACATTCTTTAATCTATAGAGCACAGTGCTGCCCTCTTTAGCTACTTACCATTGAAATGTGGTGGCGGATAATTTGAAAAATGCTTTTTGACAGCAGCCATCTTTGAGCACCGTGCTGCCCTCTTTAGCTAGATACTTTTGAAATGTGGTGGCAGACAATTCCACGTGACAGCAGCCATCTTTAATCAAGAGAGCACCGTGCTGCCCTCTATGTGGTGGCGGCAAATTCTACATGCTCTTGTTTGGAAACAAACTCACGCGCTTTTTTGACAGCCATCATCCGCCATCTTTAATCAACAGAGCACAGTGCTGCCCTCTTTAGCTAGATACCTTTGAAATGTGGTGGCGGCAAATTCCACGTGCTCTTGTTAGGAAACAAAGCTATGTGCTTTTTTGACAGCTGACATCCGCCATCTTTAATCTATAGAGCACAGTGCTGCCCTCTTTAGCTACTTACCTTTGAAATGTGGTACGTCACAGCTGTCATCCGCAGTGCTGCCTCCTTAACGGGCCTAAACCTTAGTGCTACCAACTTTACCTTACTAGCGCGAGATTTGAATCGGTAAACAAATCCACGTGCTTTTTTGACAGCTGTCATCCACCATCTTTAATCCATAGAGCACAGTGGTGCCCTCTTTAGCTACTTAACTTTGAAATGTGGTGGCGGATAATTTGAAAAATGCTTTTTGATAGCAGCCATCTTTAATCCAGAGAGCACCGTGCTGCCCTCTTTAGCTAGATACCTGTGGTGGCAGGGAATTCACGTGACAGCAGCCATCTTTAATCAAGAGGGCACCGTGCTGCCCTCTTTGTGGCGGTGGCAAATTCCACGTGCTTTACAAACTCACGTGCTTTTTTCTGACAGCTGTCATCCGCCATCTTGCATCACAAACCTCAGTGCTGCGCTCTTTAGCTAGTTACCTTTGAAATGTGGTGACGGCAATTTGAAAAATTCTATGTGCTCTTGTTTGGAAACAAAGCCACGTGCGTTTTGACAGCTGTCATCCACCATCTTTAATCAATAGAGCACTGTGCTGCTATCATGCGGGCAATTTCGTCAGCTGTCATCCGCCATCTTTAATCTACAGAGCACCGTGCTGCCCTCTATGTAGTAGCGGGCAATTTGAAAAGTTCTGTTAGCTGTCATCCGCCATCTTTAATCAAGAGAGCACCGTGCTGCCATCTTTAGCTAGATACCTTTGAAATGTGGTGGCGGCAATTTGAAAAATTCTATGTGCTCTTGTTTAGTAAACAAAGCCACGTGCTTTTTTTTGACAGCTGTCATCCACCATCTTTAATCAATAGAGCACCGTGCTGCTCTCTGTAGTAGCGGGCAATTTGAAAAGTTCTGTTAGCTGTCATCCGCCATCTTTAATCAAGAGAGCACCGTGCTGCCATCTTTAGCTAGATACCTTTGAAATGTGGTGGCGGCAAATTGAAAAATTCCACGTGCTCTTGTTTAGTAAACAAACTCACACGCTTTTTGTCAGCTGTCATTCGCCATCTTTAATCTATAGAGCTCAGTGCTACACTCTTTAGGTACATACCTTTGAAATATGGTTGCGGATAATTTAAAAAGAAAAATTCTACATCAGCCATCTCTCGACGCTAATTGCACAAGATGGTGGCTATACATGACTCCTTAAAGGTGCTTATGCAAGATGGTCGCTATACATAGGTTCTTATGAGATGCCCTTGGGATGCTTGCGCAAGATGGCGGTTGCTCTTATGAGGCGGCATAAGGGTCCTTGCACAAAATGGCTAGAGATGCCCTAAGGATGCTTGCGCAAGATGGCGGAGGCAAGATGGCGGCTATACACGACTCCTTATGAGACGCCTTAAGGGTGCTTGCTCAAGGTAGCTGCTGTTCTTATGAAGAAAGCTAGCTTAGAGGCTAACGTGTCGTGCTAGTTCGATTCATTAAATTTGGGGCTTAAATGCATAATGTTAAATATCTCGAAAACGGTGCATTGTAGAGCAAAACGGACAAAATATTTCTACCTAATACCTCGGTTCGCAGTATGGGGAACATGATATCATAAGAAAAACATAGTCTAATGATGAGATCAACGGTTCGGTTCTAACTTAGGCCCTTTGGCATTAGCTCTGTTTCAGCTTGTAATGAAGCAAGTCTTCGTAACATGATCAGGTCTAGCTATGGTAGAGAGTATAACGTACCGTGCAGGTTCGATTCATTACATTTGGGGCTTAAATGCAAAATGTTAAATATCTCGAAAACGGACAAAATTTTTCTACCTGATACCTAGGTTTACAGTATCAGGAACATGATAGCATAAGAAAAACATAGTCTAATGATGAGATCGACGGTTCGATTCCTACTTAGGCCCTTTGGCATTGGCAGCTATCTATTTCTACAAGATGGCGGCTATACATAGCTTCTTATGATACAGCTTAAGAGCGCTTGCACAAGATGACTGCTGCTCTTATGAGACGCCCTAGGGATGCTTGCGGGAGGTAGCAGCGACAAGACGATGACTATACACAGCTGCTTATGATACGGCCTAGAGGTGCTTACACAAGATGGTGGCTGCTCTGATGAAGAAAGCTAGCTTTGCATCGTGCAGGTATTTTTACAGCACTAAACCTCATACCTTTGAAATGTGGTGGCGGGTAATTTGAAAAATTCGACGTGCTTTTTCATAAGCTGTTAAGGCCTCCTCTTATGTCAAGGCATAGCTCTATCGAACAAGTTTAAACCTGCATCGGAATAGCTAGAGTAAGCACGTGCTGCAGTGATGACGTCATTAAGCATGTTTAGACTTGCAAATCACAGAAGAAACGTAACAAGGCTGGAATCGAAAACTGCACTCTATGCCGTTAACTTTATCATGTGTTCGGAACATTGATTGAAGTGTTTAGAACACTAAATAAGTAGAACCGAACACTGTACTCGATACAACATTTGTTTAGAACATGTCAGGGGATACCTTTGTTCTAAGAAGATTAGTTTACCGCACATTCCTTGTAGGGCTAATAGGCTAAGGGGCTAATGGGTAAAAGGGCTAAAGGGCTAAAGGGCTAATGGGCTAATGGGCTAAAGGGCTAAAGGAGTAACAACCTCATCGATCGCTCTCAGCAAGAACGCTTGTACTTTGTTAAGTGTAGAAAATTAATCTTTATTTGTAAATGGTTTCATGTTCAGAACAGGGAATGGAACCTAGGGGTTACCTCTTAGCTAATAAAATCCCCGAGGTGCGATGAGTTACGTTTTTCGAACTAGTGTTTGGAACACTGAACTTTTCAAGATGATAGCAGAGAGTTTAGCAGTGTTCTGTTGTTGGATTATAAATTCCGCGCTACTACATGCATAAGGTGGCAGCCTTGAGGTTTACTGCCGTAAAGGTGACAACGGTGAGGTTAACAATGTTCCGTTGTTGGATTTTAAATTCCGCGCTATAACATGCATAAGGTGGCAGCCTTGAGGTTTACCGCCGTAAAGATGGCAGCAGTGAGGTTAGCGACGCCCTATTGTCCTTCAAAGTGAGGTTAATGTTCGTCAAGAAGACAGCTGTCAAAATAGCACGTGGCTATGTTTAGCGGAAGAAGTTTAGTACGATATTTGTTGCATGTAAAGTCGATAGGTAATGTGTACACGCTTTGAAACATGGCTATTCTTTGTACCTTAAGGTCATGCTAAGATAGCAGCACAATCTAGCTGAAGAAGTTTAGTACGAGAGTCGATGCTTGCAAAATCGATAGGTAATATGTGCACGCTTTGAGACATAGCTATTCTTTGTACTTTAAGTTCATGCGTCTTAGTTATGCTAAGATAACAGCACAATCTACCTGCAGAAGTTTAGTACGAGTGTCGATACATGCAAATTCGATAGTTGATGTGTACAGGCTTTGAAACATGACTATTCATTGTACTTTAAGTTCATGGGTATAGGTTATGCTAAGACAAGGAATGGAACCTAGGGGTTACGTCTTACCTAATAAAATCCCCGAGGTGCGATGAGTTACGTTTTTCGAACTAGTGTTTGGAACACTGAACTTTTCAAGATGATAGCAGAGAGTTTAGCAGTGTTCTGTTGTTGGATTATAAATTCCGCGCTACAACATGCATAAGGTGGCAGCCTTGAGGTTTACTGCCGTAAAAATGACAACGGTGAGGTTAACAATGTTCCGTTGTTGGATTTTAAATTCCGCGCTATAACATGCATAAGGTGGCAGCCTTGAGGTTTACCGCCGTAAAGATGGCAGCAGTGAGGTTAGAGACGCCCTATTGTCCTTCTAAGAGAGGTTAGGGTTCGTCAAGAAGACAGCTGTCCAAAAACCACGTGGCTATGTTTACCAAACAAGAGCACGTGGCTGTGACGTCACGGACAGGTAATCAATCCTTAGCACGACGTCGTTAAGTGCAGCACTAGGATTAGCTATGCTTAAAAGTCTTGGGAACAGAGCAGCAGTATGAATTGCCATGTTTCAAAGCGTGTACACATCACCTATAGATTTTACATGCATCGACCATCGAACTAAACTTCATCCGCTAGATCGTGCTGCTATCTTAGCATAACCTATACCCATAAAATTAAAGTACAATGAATAGCCATGTTTCAAAGCGTGTACACATCACCCATCGATTTTACAAGCATCGACCATCAAACGTAACTTCATCCGCTAGATCGTGCTGCTATCTTAGCATAACCTATACCCATAAAATTAAAGTACAATGAATAGCCATGTTTCAAAGCGTGTACACATTACCTATCGATTTTGCATGCATCGACTCTCGTACTAAACTTCTTCCGGTTGATGGTGCTGCTATCTTAGCATAACCTATACGCGTGACCTTAAAGTACAATGAATAGCCATGTTTCAAAGCGTGTACACATTACCTATCGACTTTGCATGCAACAAATATCGTACTAAACTTCTTCCGCTAGGTTGTGCTGCTATCTTAGCATAACTTATACACATGAACTTAAAGTACGAAGAATAGCCATGTTTCAAAGCGTGTACACATTACTTATTGATTTTGCATTCATCGAATCTCGTACTGAACTTCTTCCGCTAGATTGTGCTGCTATCTTAGCATAACCTATACCCATGAACTTAAAGTACAATGAATAGTCATGTTTCAAAGCCTGTACACATCAACTATCGAATTTGCATGTATCGACACTCGTACTAAACTTCTGCAGGTAGATTGTGCTGTTATCTTAGCATAACTAAGACGCATGAACTTAAAGTACAAAGAATAGCTATGTCTCAAAGCGTGCACATATTACCTATCGATTTTGCAAGCATCGACTCTCGTACTAAACTTCTTCAGCTAGATTGTGCTGCTATCTTAGCATGACCTTAAGGTACAAAGAATAGCCATGTTTCAAAGCGTGTACACATTACCTATCGACTTTACATGCAACAAATATCGTACTAAACTTCTTCCGCTAAACATAGCCACGTGCTATTTTGACAGCTGTCTTCTTGACGAACATTAACCTCACTTTGAAGGACAATAGGGCGTCGCTAACCTCACTGCTGCCATCTTTACGGCGGTAAACCTCAAGGCTGCCACCTTATGCATGTTATAGCGCGGAATTTAAAATCCAACAACGGAACATTGTTAACCTCACCGTTGTCACCTTTACGGCAGTAAACCTCAAGGCTGCCACCTTATGCATGTAGTAGCGCGGAATTTATAATCCAACAACAGAACACTGCTAAACTCTCTGCTATCATCTTGAAAAGTTCAGTGTTCCAAACACTAGTTCGAAAAACGTAACTCATCGCACCTCGGGGATTTTATTAGCTAAGAGGTAACCCCTAGGTTCCATTCCCTGTTCTGAACATGAAACCATTTACAAATAAAGATTAATTTTCTACACTTAACAAAGTACAAGCGTTCTTGCTGAGAGCGATCGATGAGGTTGTTGCTCCTTTAGCCCTTTAGCCCTTTAGCCCATTAGCCCATTAGCCCTTTAGCCCTTTAGCCCTTTTACCCATTAGCCCCTTAGCCTATTAGCCCTACAAGGAATGTGCGGTAAACTAATCTTCTTAGAACAAAGGTATCCCCTGACATGTTCTAAACACATGTTGTATCGAGTACAGTGTTCGGTTCTACTTATTTAGTGTTCTAAACACTTCAATCAATGTTCCGAACACATGATAAAGTTAACGGCATAGAGTGCAGTTTTCGATTCCAGCCTTGTTACGTTTCTTCTGTGATTTGCAAGTCTAAACATGCTTAATGACGTCATCACTGCAGCACGTGCTTACTCTAGCTATTCCGATGCAGGTTTAAACTTGTCCGATAGAGCTATGCCTTGACATAAGAGGAGGCCTTAACAGCTTATGAAAAAGCACGTCGAATTTTTCAAATTACCCGCCACCACATTTCAAAGGTATGAGGTTTAGTGCTGTAAAATACCTGCACGATGCAAAGCTAGCTTTCTTCATCAGAGCAGCCACCATCTTGTGTAAGCACCTCTAGGCCGTATAATAAGCAGCTGTGTATAGTCATCGTCTTGTCGCTGCTACCTCCCTCAAGCACCCCTAGGGGGTCTCATAAGAGCAGCAGTCATCTTGTGCAAGCGCTCTTAAGCTGTCTCGTAAGAAGCTATATATAGCCGCCATCTTGTAGAAATAGATAGCTGCCAATGCCAAAGGGCCTAAGTAGGAATCGAACCGTCGATCTCATCATTAGACTATGTTTTTCTTATGCTATCATGTTCCTGATACTGTAAACCTAGGTATCAGGTAGAAAAATTTTGTCCGTTTTCGAGATATTTAACATTTTGCATTTAAGCCCCAAATGTAATGAATCGAACCTGCACGGTACGTTATATTCTCTACCATAGCTAGACCTGATCATGTTACGAAGACTTGCTTCATTACAAGCTGAAACAGAGCTAATGCCAAAGGGCCTAAGTCAGAACCGAACCGTTGATCTCATCATTAGACTATGTTTCTCTTATGATATCATGTTCCCCATACTGCGAACCGAGGTATTGGGTAGAAAAATTTTGTCCGATTTGCTCTACAATGCACCGTTTTCGAGATATTTGACATTATGCATTTAAGCCCCAAATTTAATGAATCGAACTAGCACGACACGTTAGCCTCTAAGCTAGCTTTCTTCATAAGAGCAGCAGCTATCTTGCGCAAGCACCCTTAAGGCGTCTCATAAGGATTCGTGTATAGCCGCCATCTTGCCTCCGCCATCTTGCGCAAGCGTCCTTAGGGCATCTCTAGCCATCTTGTGCAAGGACCCTTAAGCCGCCTCATAAGAGCTACCGCCATCTTGCGCAAGCATCCCAAGGGCATCTCATAAGAACCTATGTATAGCGACCATCTTGCATAAGCACCTTTAAGGAGTCATGTATAGCCACCATCTTGTGCAATTAGCGTCGAGAGATGGCTGATGTAGAATTTTTCTTTTTAAATTATCCGCCACCATATTTCAAAGGTATGTACCTAAAGAGTGTAGCACTGAGCTCTATAGATTAAAGATGGCGGATGACAGCTGACAAAAAGCGTGTGAGTTTGTTTACTAAACAAGAGCACGTGGAATTTTTCAATTTGCCGCAACCACATTTCAAAGGTATCTAGCTAAAGATGGCAGCACGGTGCTCTCTTGATTAAAGATGGCGGATGACAGCTAACAGAACTTTTCAAATTGCCCGCTACTACAGAGAGCAGCACGGTGCTCTATTGATTAAAGATGGTGGATGACAGCTGTCAAAAAATAGCACGTGGCTTTGTTTACTAAACAAGAACACATAGAATTTTCAAATTGCCGCCACCACATTTCAAAGGTATCTGGCTAAAGATGGCAGCACGGTGCTCTCTTGATTAAAGATGGCGGATGACAGCTAACAGAACTTTTCAAATTGCCCGCTACTATATAGAGGGCAGCACGGTGCTCTGTAGATTAAAGATGGCGGATGACAGCTGACGAAATTGCCCGCATGATAGCAGCACAGTGCTCTATTGATTAAAGATGGTGGATGACAGCTGTCAAAAAGCACGTGGCTTTGTTTCCAAACAAGAGCACATAGAATTTTTCAAATTGCCGTCACCACATTTCAAAGGTAACTAGCTAAAGAGCGCAGCACTGAGGTTTGTGATGCAAGATGGCGGATGACAGCTGTCAGAAAAAAGCACGTGAATTTGTAAAGCACGTGGAATTTGCCACCGCCACAAAGAGGGCAGCACGGTGCCCCCTTGATTAAAGATGGCTGCTGTCACGTGGAATTGCCTGCCACCACAGGTATCTAGCTAAAGAGGGCAGCACGGTGCTCAAAGATGGCTGCTATCAAAAAGCATTTTTCAAATTATCCGCCACCACATTTCAAAGGTAAGTAGCTAAAGAGGGCACCACTGTGCTCTATGGATTAAAGATGGTGGATGACAGCTGTCGAAAAAGCACGTGGATTTGTTTACCGATTCAAATCTCGCGCTAGTAAGGTAAACTTGGTAGCACTAAGGTTTAGGCCCGTTAAGATGGCAGCACTGCGGATGACAGCTGTGACGTACCATATTTCAAAGGTAAGTAGCCAAAGAGGGCAGCACTGTGCTCTATAGATTAAAGATGGCGGATGTCAGCTGTCAAGAAAGCACATAGCTTTGTTTCCAAACACGAGCACATGGAATTTGCCGCCACCACATTTCAAAGGTATCTAGCTAAGGAGGGCAGCACTGTGCTCTGTTGATTAAAGATGGCGGATGACGGCTGTCAAATAAGCGCGTGAGTTTGTTTCCAAACAAGAGCATGTAGAATTTGCCGCCACCGCATAGAGGGCAGCACGGTGCTCTCTTGATTAAAGATGGCTGCTCTCACGTGGAATTGCCTGCCACCACATTTCAAAGGTATCTAGCTAAAGAGTGCAGCACGGTGCTCAAAGATGGCTGCTGTCAAAAAGCATTTTTCAAATTATCCGCCACCACATTTCAAAGTAAAGTAGCTAAAGAGGGCAGCACTGTGCTCTATGGATTAAAGATGATGGATGACAGCTGTCAAAAAAAGCACGTGGATTTGTTTACCGATTCTAATCTCGCGCTAGTGAGGTTAAGTTGGTAGCACTAAGGTTTAGGCACGCCAAGATGGCAGCACTGCCGATGACAGGTGACGAATTTGCAGCTACTGCGATAAAGAGGGCAGCACTGTGCTCTGTAGTTTAAAGATGGTGGATGACAGCTGCACGTGGCTTTGTTTATCTCACGCTAGTGAGGTTAAGTTGGTAGCACTAAGGTTTAGACCCGCCAAGATGGCAGCACTGCCGATGACAGGTGACGAATTTACATCTACTATGATAAAGAGGGCAGCACAGTGCTCTGTGGTTTAAAGATAGCGGATAACAGCTGTCAAAAAAGCACGTCGCTGTCAAAAAGCACGTGGCTTTGTTTACCACGCGCTAGTTAGGTTAAGTTGGTACTACTGAGGTTTTTGCCCGTCAAGATGGCAGTACTGAGGTTAGCGATGCGTTGTTGTCTGTCAAAAAGCACGTGGCTGCCAAAAAACACGTGGCTTTGTTTACCTCGCGCTAGTTAGGTTAAGTTGGTACTACTGAGGTTTAGGCCCGTCAAGATGGCAGTACTGAGGTTAGCGATGCGTTGTTGTCGATGATAGCTGTCAAAAAGCACGTGGCTTTGTTTACAAATTCAAATTTCCCGCGGGTGGTGGAGAGACCTCTGGGAGGCCTCTGGCTGTGGTGGTGGTGGAGGAGGCATCTGGGAGGCCTCTGGCTGTGGTGGTGGTGGAGGAGGCATCTGGGAGGCCTCTGGCTGTGGTGGTGGTGGAGGTGGCCTCTGGGAGGCCTCTGGCTGTGGTGGTGGAGGTGGCCTCTGGGAGCCGGGGGGGGGGGAGGTGGCGGCCGAACCATCCAATTATACTACTAAGAACACTGCATCGTTAGTCGGCTCATATTTGCTTCGTATCGTGTCTCTCCCCTACGCTCTTGGGCATCGGGCGTGAACCTAATCGTGGTCCTGACCGACCTCTTCTCATATTACTATGCGACTTCTTATGTTTCTTGTTTCTCCCCAACTTCTTCGATGAGATCGACTGCTTCTCCTCTCTCTTAGGTTCAGCATTCATTTCTTTGTTCACATCTTCTTGATTACTTTCCTTCTTCTCTTCCTGTAGTCACCAGTTCGGTTCTTCGGATGATTGATACCGGTCTTCCTCCGTTATATCTTATAGATTCAATTCTCTTACCTCTTCTTTCACTTCTTGAATATAGTATTTGTGGATATCGACTTTAATTTTCACCTCCTGGATTTTATGAGACCAATCCTCGATCATATCTGATGTTTTGTCATCCCTGTTACGAACTTCTTCTCGGATCGCGATGATTTCTTCCGACGTTATCTCTTTTACTTCGGATATCTGCTTCTCTACTGACTCAGCGAATTACTTATGCGACGTTATGGTCTGATGTTGAACTTCACTTAGTCCAACCTGAGTTTGACGTATCTCCATTTCAGTCGCTTCCATTTCCCTACTCGTTATTTCCTGATACGCCACTGTCGTTTTAATATGTTCCCCTAATTGCTCCGCCATACTCGTGGTTTGGGCCTCAACACAATCTACACGCTCAATGGCTGTACCGATCTTCTTATTGAATCCTTCCTGCTTTTCCTCCAAACAGTCTACTCGCTTTCCTAATTGCTCGGTAGTCTTTACACATTGTTCACCATAGACTTTAAGTTGTTCGACTAATTCATTTTGCCGATCCATGGTTTGCTCTAGCCGCACATCAAAGTTACCTAGCTGTTTGTTAATCTCTTCTCTCCCTTCCCTACATTCCTTCTGTACCTTATATACCATTTATTTAATGTTTTCATTATTCTGAATAATTATTTCCCTAACGTTTGCCTGAATGTTCTCACTATTTTGGGAAATCATTTCTTTTACGTTTTCCTGAATGTTTTCACTATTTTGAGAAATCATTTCTTTAACCTTTTCCTTAATATTCTCTTGAATGACCTCACTATTTTCACGAATCATTTCCTTAACGTTTTCCTTAATGTTTTCCTTAATGTGTTCGCTATTTTCACGAAGCATCTCCCGCATCCACTCCTTAATCTGCTCTAATTCCATCACAATAACTATTTTCATTAAATGAGCCCCCCTTTAACTCGAACTTAGTACCAGGGTCGATCAACTCAAAACCAAATTCCATCCAAGGTTTTCCCCCCCACTCAACTTCGAAAATTTTCACAATTAAACAAAATTAAATCCAAAACATTGCCTTAATACAGCTAACTCGAAGGTGCCTGAATTTTACGCCGCTGTTACACCGAGAGCATGATCAAAATTATAAATAACGTAGCCTCTGCCATGAACGATGAATATTGAATAGATTAACGACACACAAATTAAAAATCCCAACACAGGTGGAATATGCCATTTAATTAGGTCATCCTTCCAGCGTTGAGGCAGATAAACCTAATACAATGGGTAATACCGTCCCAAGGCTTTCCGTTGGATAAGAACATTTTTAATTCAAGGGCTCAGAAAGTCAAAGTAGGAAATAATATATCACAGGAAGAGAAAGTTTGGAATGGAATTGCACGGGTAGTATAATCGGTCCGTTACTTTTCTTAATATAAGTTTACACAAATGATTTAGGGAACAATATAACATCAAAAATCAGATTGTATGCAGATGATATAATTGTTTATACGGAAATAAATAACATTGAGGATTGTTCAGAATTACAAAGGAACCTTGAGAGTATCCAACAATGGGTTGAAGAAAATAATATGAAGGTTAATGGAGGCAAATCGACTGTTACAACATTTACAAACAGGAGCTTTAAAACTGAATTTGAATATACTTTGGATGAGGTAGTTATCCCAAAAGGTGGCAAGTGCAAATACTTAGTTGTGAGATTTGAATGTAATTTTAATTGGAAGGGTCATGTTGATGACATTGTTGGGAAAGCATACAGATCGTTACATGTCATAATGAGGCTACTTAAAGGATGCAACAAAGAATTAAAAGAAAAAGTGACTTAAATATGGTTCGCCCATTATTGGAATATGCAAACAGTGTTTGGGATCCTCACCAAGAATACCTAATAAAAGAAAAAGATAGTGTGCAGAGGAAAGCAGCAAGTTTATAACAGGGGATTTCAGGAGAAACAGTGGTGTATCAGAAATGTTAGAGGAACTTGGGTGGGAAACTTTAAGTAAGAGAAGGGAGAAAACTAGACTTATAAGATTATATAGAGCCTATACAGGAGAAGCAGCATGGGGAGAAATCCGTGAGAGGCTTCAGTTGGAAAATAATTATATCGGCAGGACTGACCACAAGTATAAAATTAGAAGGAATTTTAGCAGAAGAGATTGGGGTAAATTTTCATTCATTGGGAAGGGCGTGAAAGAGTGGAACAGTTAGCAGGGGTAGTGTTTTATCCTTTTCCAAAATCTGTACAGATATTCAAGAAGAGAATAAACAGCAAAAGGGAAAATAAATGAAATGTTAGAGAACATTCAACCATTGCAGGCTATTGTAAATAAAAAATGTGTGTGAAAAAATTAATTCCATCCCCTGGTCTAAGGAGTTTGGGCAGCCAAAGTAGGGGACTGCCTGTAGGGGTGAAGTACAGTGGGGACTTCGAGGGCCCTGGGACCGCTACGGTAGCTGTTAAGGCCCTTCAGGAACTCTGAAAAGTGGTAGCGAAAGGGACTCTGGTTAAGACGCAGCAGGTCGTTATGCTACTTAGGTTCCAAAATGTGTAAAAAAAGTAAATAAATCCAATGTAAATTTTAATCTTATACCAGTTGCATTGTATTATTTGAAGTAATTCCACATACTGTGTATGAGTTGACTATGTTTGTAAGTATAGGAGATAATATAAGCAGAATTTTGTAAACAATATAAATTTATTAAGAATGATCTGTTTGTTTAATAGAAAAAATTGTTAGCGTAAATTGTATATTATTGTATCCAGAAAAATTTCCTTCTTCTCTTGTTACTTTAAAATTTTGTGCTTGACAATAATGTATTTTAGTGTACCATTTGCCACCGAGGTAGACACTTCATTTGCAAATAATGAGATTTTGATTTGATTTTGGAATTTTGATTTTGAATCCTATCTTATTGCTATTTCATAATATATTCAAGGGTCTGAGGTTACCTTTTATACCGCGTAGAATCTCACACATTATATGAATAAACACTCACTATCAGTAATGAGGCCTATTGCAAGTAGTACCTCCTGACTAATACCCATGAATATGATTACCTGAAGAGTATCGATATTCGTTTTTCCTCAGATTCGGGAATAACGTTTTGTTGTTTCCCGGATTCAATTGAATCCTTAATTAATTTCTGGGTACGTCAATTACTTTGAATGACCGTCATGGCTGTTGCCAACATAATAATAATAATAATAATAATAATAATAATAATAATAATAATAATAATAATAATAATAATAATTATTATTATTATTATTATTAAGCAGAATTTTGTAAACAATATAAATTATTATTATTATAATCATGGCATACTAATATCTTTGCCATAAAACTTTAAAATTAAATTTAACATTTAATTCGTCATTCATATTCCTCTATTGGTCCAATTATGTGCATCCTGTAATATGAACTAAATTAGTTCCTTATGATAATTGGCCAATCCTATAAATTTTAACTATAGCACTACAATGCCTTGCGCCCGTTTTCGCAAAATTAAAATCCAAAATGCCTATAAAAATGCCGAAAAATTCCTACTGGAAATGACGGACACGCTGGGAGCCAAATGGAACTTTTCCCATCATCTTCCATGAGCACAAGCCTCTCAAGGGCATGGTGCGTCCGCGGATACGTACTAGAACCAACTTATATCTAAGTTATAGGCATAAAATGAACGGAAGTGATCAGGATGTTACTATCGGCAAATATAGGCACAAATAAAGATTTCCTAAGATTTAATTAGGTCTCGTTGCAACATACTTTCTACAACCTTGATGATTAAATTTTAAAGAAATACATTTGACACTCAACAAAGCAAAGGGAAATCAGGTCCGTGCTGTCACTGAAGTAAAAGTTTCGATCCTCATTGTCACCAGTATCAGGTCCGTGCTGTCACTGAAGTAAAAGTTTCGATCCTCATCGTCACCAGTACTATTAATATACGAGCTCCTGGAATATCACTAGGTCAAACACCTTTATTCGTATGAGCTGTAGCGATTACTGCTCTTCTCCTCCTTCTCTTCTTACCTGTACTAGCAGGTGCTATTACTATACTACTCACTGATCGGAAATTAAATACCTCATTTTTCGATCCTGCTGGTGGGGGGATCCTATTCTCTATCAACACCTCTTTTGATTTTTTGGGCACTCTGAAGTTTATGTTTTAATTCTTCCAGGATTTGGGATAGTCTCACATATTATTAGAGAAGAAAGGGGGGAAAAGGAAGCTTTTGGTACTCTAGGTATAATTTATGCAATAATAGCAATTGGTCTTTTAGGATTTATTGTATGAGTACATCATATGTTTACTCTAGGAGTAGATGAAGACACACGAGCTTATTTTACCTCCGTCACTATAATCATTGCTGTTCCTACAGGAATTAAAATTTTTAACTTATTAGCCACACTACATGGAACCCAATTAACTTACAATCCAGCCTTGCTTTGAGTATTAGGATTTGTTTTCCTCTTCACTATCGGTGGATTAACAGGAGTAGTATTAACTAATTCCTCAATTTATATTATTTTACATGATACATACTATGTTGTTGCCCATTTACACTACGTCCTATCTATAGGAGCAATATTTATAATTATAGCTGGATTTATTCAATGATACACTTTATTTACAGGGTTAACATTAAATCCTAAATGATTAAAAATTCAATTTTCAACTATATTTGTAGGAGTAAATTTAACATTCTTCGCTCAACACTTTTTAGGATTAGCTGGTATACCACGTCGATATTCTGATTACCCAGACAGTTATACATCTTGAAATGTTGTTTCAAGACTACGATCGACTATCACATTTATTGGGATTATCTTCCTTATTTTCATTATTTGAGAAAGTATAATTTCAAATCGAGCTTTATTATTTCCTGTAAATATGGTAAGTTCATTAGAATGATTCCAATCCCATCCTCCTGCTGAACGTTCATATTTTGAGTTACCTATATTAACTAACTGCTAATATGGCAGAATAGTCGGTAGATTTAAGCTCTACGTATAAAGTTTATCCTTTTATTAGAGCATGGCAACCCGATCGAATTTAAATCTACAAAATAGTGCCTCCCCGTTAATAGAACAATTAATTTTTTCATGATCGTAGACTTTTTATTTTATTGATAATTACCATGCTAGTACCTTATACACTGACTGACAGAGCAAATGCAACACCAAGAAGGAGTGGTCAGAACTTTATGCCAATTGCAGGGTAGACTGACGTCACTGAGGTATGCTCATGATGTGAAATGCGCCGCTGTGTTGCGCACGTAGCGAACGATAAATGGGACACGGCGTTGGCGAATGGCCCACTTCGTACCGTGATTTCTCAGCCGACAGTCATTGTAGAACGTGTTGTCGTGTGCCACAGGACACGTGTATAGCTAAGAATGCCAGGCCGCCGTCAACGGAGGCATTTCCAGCAGACAGACGACTTTACGAGGGGTATGGTGATCGGGCTGAGAAGGGCAGGTTGGTCGCTTCGTCAAATCGCAGCCGATACCCATAGGGATGTGTCCACGGTGCAGCGCCTGTGCCGAAGATGGTTGGCGCAGGGACATGTGGCACGTGCGAGGGGTCCAGGCGCAGCCCGAGTGACGTCAGCACGCGAGGATCGGCGCATCCGCCGCCAAGCGGTGGCAGCCCCGCACGCCACGTCAACCGCCATTCTTAAGCATGTGCAAGACACCCTGGCTGTTCCAATATCGACCAGAACAATTTCCCGTCGATTGGTTGAAGGAGGCCTGCACTCCCGGCGTCCGCTCAGAAGACTACCATTGACTCCACAGCATAGACGTGCACGCCTGGCATGGTGCCGGGCTAGAGCGACTTGGATGAGGGAATGGCGGAACGTCGTGTTCTCCGATGAGTCACGCTTCTGTTCTATCAGTGATAGTCACCGCAGACGAGTGTGGCGTCGGCGTGGAGAAAGGTAAAATCCGCCAGTAACTGTGGAGCGCCCTACCGCTAGACAACGCGGCATCATGGTTTGGGGCGCTATTGCGTATGATTCCACGTCACCTCTAGTGCGTATTCAAGGCACGTTAAATGCCCACCGCTACGTGCAGCATGTGCTGCGGCCGGTGGCACTCCCGTACATTCAGGGGCTGCCCAATGCTCTGTTTCAGCAGGATAATGCCCGCCCACACACTGCTCGCATCTCCCAACAGGCTCTACGAGGTGTACAGATGCTTCCGTGGCCAGCGTACTCTCCGGATCTCTCACCAATCGAACACGTGTGGGATCTCATTGGACGCCGTTTGCAAACTCTGCCCCAGCCTCGTACGGACGACCAACTGTGGCAAATGGTTGACAGAGAATGGAGAACCATCCCTCAGGACACCATCCGCACTCTTATTGACTCTGTACCTCGACGTGTTTCTGCGTGCATCGCCGCTCGCGGTGGTCCTACATCCAACTGAGTCGATGCCGTGCGCATTGTGTAACCTGCATATCGGTTTGAAGATACATATCGGTTTGAAGTTTTCAGATGCCATACGAGTAACACGCGTGAGTTTAAGCTCGTGGAATTTAAGTGTTTTGGCAGGTGTAAACAATTGCGACAGTGCTGTAATTTGCCACAGTGCATCTATTTGTATCGTGGAATCAAGTACTATCAACAATTAGTTCGTTCTTTGTTCGAGTGCCGTGCAATTAGTGTAATAGTGAAATGGCGCCAGGAACGAAGAAGAATCAACAGCAGCCCGAGTGCAGGAGTGCCAACCCAACAGAAGACACCGTGAGGAAAATAATAGAAGAGACACTTCAGTCTAAGGTATTCGTGGAATTAATTGTGAGTACCATAGTGGGCCAAATTACGGAGTGTGTGTTAAAGAGACTAGAGGAATCTGTTCAGTTCAATATAAATGCATGTGAGGACCTAAAGAATCAGATTGCCAAGAGAGACAAGGAACTCGCAGAACTTAAAGCGGAAGTGAAGTCAAATTATGATAATTTGGAACAATATCAGCGTAGAAATAACCTCCGCATATTTGGCATTCCGGAAGAGTCGAATGAGGACACGGACAATTTAGTATTAAATGTTGCACGTGACATTGGTGCCGACATAAAATTGACTGATATCGACAGGAGCCACAGAGTCGGGCTTAAAATCGGTAATAAACCCCGGGCTATTATCGTGAAGATGACAAGTTATCGCAGCAGGAAGGAGATATTCGCAAAGAAAAGGCATTTAAAAGGATCTCGTGTCACGATCCGGGAGGACCTTACGTCTGCCAGACTGACGGTTCTGAAGGCGGCTATCTCCAAGTTCGGCGTCAGAAATGTCTGGACCAGTGATGGAGTTATCCTGTTTAAGACCGCTGATGGCAGCATGCACCGCGCTACGCAGATGAGTGACATTCCATGAGCTTACTCATATCTAACCTGTGTTTAGTTTACTAACCCATAAGTTGGTAACCCTTTGTATTAAGTTTTGTTTCCTCTTCTAGGACACATATCTCTCTCTCCCTCTCTCTCTCTCTCTCTCTCTCTCTCTCTCTCTCTCTCCCCTTCCTTCACTGCTCTTGCATTCCACCCTGCTTGGCTGAACGGCTATAGTCTACCTCAGGGCCTCTCAGGGTGCATGCGCGTGGTGCATGCACTGTGCACGGTGCAAGAGACGACTTCGCTTGGTTGACCAGAGTGCAGACCCCCCACTCCTCGATTTGGAGCAATAGCGCTTACTCTCTCTTTCCTCACGCCTGTCTCGCTCGCTCCGCCTGTCTCCCTCTGCCCCACTTGCGCCGTAGCGCTCCAAATCCAAGCTGACTTGAGCCGAGCATAGGCGAGTTGAGCCGAGCTTAGCCGAGTAGCCCAGAGACGAAGCGTTGATCCGAGCCATGCCGAGCGGCAGCGATGCACAGTGCACGGAGCTCTTGCGCATCTATCTGCACGCGTGAGATTTTGGGCGTTTGAGAGACCCTGGTCTACCTGCTTGAACTTCACTAGCTCGTTAATTACGGTTCTCCACTGGACACTGACCTTGTCCCAACCCTCTGTACAAACTCCGTACTTACAGTAACTTCCTTCTTAGTAATAACTAACAGCTGACTTTAACCTTTTCCTGTAAATAGTCAGAATAGGTCTAGAAGATGATTATGTAACATACCAACCTCTTTCAGAGACGAGAAGGGGCATCAAAGATTGCACGAGTAGAATGCAGAAGCATGCGGAAGGGAAAAGTACATTACAAATTTTTCATACTAATATTAGAAGCATAAGGAAAAATAAGAACATTTTAGACGTTGCTTTGAAAGCATATGAGGTTTGATGTCGTAATTTTAACAGAAAGTTGGTCACTGAGTAATGTAAATATAAGCAACCATGCCTTGTATAAATCTTATTACAATGAGGGTTCAGTTAACAAATGTGATGGTGTTGTATTAATGGTAAAAAATGGTTTGGAGCACGAAATGGAAATTATTGAGTACGATGACTTTAAATTTCTCAGAGTAGTAATTAACTATGACAACAAGAAAGTAGCTATTACAGGAGTATATCGGTCACATGAATATCACAAACAGCGGTTTCTCAGTGCGTTAGATCATTATATCCAAGATAGATGCCATGTTGAAACCGAACTGATAATAGGGGACACAAATATAGACCTTTTAAATGAACACGACTGTGACGAATATCTCAACATGGTACAAGAAAGAAATTTTCAGTCCTTAATAAACAATCCTACTAGAGTATCTGGTACAAGTAAATCCTGTATTGATCATGCTTTGATTAAAAGTAGGTTGAGAAATGACGACATTCTGTCTATCATCTCTCAAAGTAAAATTTCAGATCATTATCCTATAATAGTAAGTCTCAACATTCAAAATGCCTCGGTCCCTAGTAATATACCAAATTTTCGACGTAACTGTTTTAAAATAGATCATTTTGAGCTTAAAAATCATTTAAGTAAAATAAATTGGGGAGACATCTTAAACAGCAGTGATTTAGATATCAAACTTGATAAATTCGTGAATACAATTAAAAGCTGCATGAGCCTGTCCACTGTTAAATTGAAATCAAAGGAAGTCAAAAGAACAGAATGGATTTCTCACGGTTTGGTAAAATCTATTCACACAAGAGACCGACTTTATCAACAATATTTAAAAAATAAGGATAACTTGGAAATTAAAGAACAGTACAGGTAATATAGGAACAAACTAAATGATCTAATTATGAAAACGAAAACTGAGTACTATAGGAATCTGATCAATCGCAATTCAAATAACCGGGGTAAGGTCTGGGGCATAGTCAATGAAATAACACAAAGGTCAGTTAGAAAAGAAGAGATCAAGGAAATCAGATATAAAGGTGAAATCTGGAAAGATGACATAAATATTTCTAATAAATTTAACAATTATTTCATTAACGAAACCACTGAGAAAGCAAAGCATCACAGACAGATTTCCGACTCCACATTAAATATCGCTCGCAACCCTCATACTTGCTTCCTTGCACCGGTAACAGAATACGATCTGAAGAGATGTTTGAGTGAAGTACATGAAAACAAAGCTGTAGGAATAGACAATATTTCGGCTCGAATTATTAAAGAAAATATAGAGTCATTAAAGGAACCGTTGCTGAATATTATCAATGATTCCTTCACCTTAGGTTACTTTCCAAAACACCTTAAAACAACAATAGTAAAACCTCTTCACAAGTCTGGAAATATTTGTGACATTAGAAATTACAGACCCATTTCGATAACTACAACAATATCAAAAATATTCGAGAAATGCTTAAAGAACAATATTTACCAATTTTTAGTTAAACACCAAATACTTTCGCCCAGACAGTTTGGATTCATTAAAAATCTCGGAACGACTGATGCTATATCCGCCTTAACAAAGAGAATATACGAAAATCTTAATTCTTCTCTGCTCTCCACAGGGATATTTCTCGACCTTGAAAAGGCATTCGATAGTGTGTCACACCGCTTGCTCCTCCAGAAATTGGAAAAATACGGCTTTAGGGGTAATGTGCTGGATTTGCTTGAGAGTTACTTGACAGATCGAGTACAGTATGTCAAAATTAATCAACATCTAAGCACACCAATGAGGATAATAAAGGGTGTCCCACAAGGCACAGTATTAGGTCCTTTATTGTTTATTATATTTATTAATGATCTAGAGAAAACAATAGCAAATGCCGAACATACGCACGTCGTAACATATGCAGATGATACAGTCATTTATGTTGAGGGTGATAGCTGGAATCTCGTCAGACAGAGAGCAACTCGAGCACTGCTTAAAGTTCAAGCATGGTTAGATAATAATGAATTATTTCTAAACATTAAAAAGACAAAATTTATGAATTTTTCTGTAACAGATACACGAAACGATTTTAATGAATTAATTGTACACAACATCAACTGTAAATTTAATTGTAACTGCTACAAAATTTATAAAGTAAATAATGTTAAGTATTTGGGATTATTAATTGATTCGAACATGAAATGGAAAAGTCACATTACCGATTTAAGAAAGAAAATCAGAAGAACTGTTTATATATTTCATAACTTAAAATACATATCCAGTATAAAATTGTTAAGAGAGGTTTATTACGCTTTAGTTCAGTCTATTCTTAGCTACGGAATTTTGGCATGGGGAGGAGCCTACAAAAATGTAATCAATAAAATACAGGTTGTTCAAAACCTTATATTACGAATAATGTACCAGAAAGGAAGATTATACCCAAGTAGTCAATTATATGCTGAAGCAAATATATTTAATGTAAAACAGCTCTATGCCCTTGAAATATACAAATATATTAACAAAAACAAAAATATAATTGAGAACATTAAACATGAATATTCAACACGCAGTAAGATGAACCACCGTTGTATGTTATACAAACCCAAACTTAGCATAACAAAGCGCAATTTCTTGTACTTCATTCCAAAATTCTTTAATGTCCTTCCCGGTTCTTTACAAACTACTTTATTAGGTCAGAAAATGAGTCTGAAATGTCTTAAATCCTTTGTCAGGGATAATAAAACTGTTATGGAAGAAATAACTAAATGAGAATATCACGTCACCATATCCAATTTCTATTCAATGCTCCACCATGTGCTGTTGATCATATCCGTCATTCACTCATACCCATACTCGTATTTCAGGCATCATTTAAAATATATTTCTCACTATGTAATTAATATTCTAAATTACCACACACAAGGTTTCACCTTACGTGGTATTTTACTGATATCTACTCGACTCTGTTGAGGTTGGTGTGATTTTGTATAATAATAATAATAATAATAATAATAATAATAATAATAATAATAATAATAATAATAATAATAATAATAATAATATATTTAATGTGTGCAAGAGATAGTTAGAAGTTCAATTTATTTTAAGTATTAATATGTTGATAATAATACTACTACTTCTGTAATATATGTGGTTTAGTTATAAGATTAATATTTCTCAGGTAATAATGTTATTAGAAGAGTTATGTATATATAAAACAGAGTCCTGTAAATATGTAAACGACATGATGAATGAATAAATACTACTACTACTACTACTAAATAAACATCGTCCGTGCCGTCTCTGTTTTTTCCCCAACTTTCATCCCTTTCGAACCACTCCTTCTTGGTGTTGCATTTGCTCTGTCAGTCAGTGTATCATAAGAAATGTATTATTTAATAAGTTCACACATCGTTACTTACTTGAAGGACAAACAATTGAAGTAATTTGAACAATTCTTCCTGCAATTACACTTATTTTCGTCGCTCTACCCTCTCTCCGACTTCTTTATCTTGATGAATCAATAGACCCACTCATCACAGTAAGAACTGTCGGACATCAATGATATTGAAGTTATGAATATACAGACGTTACCACTCCTTATGAATTTGACTCATATATACTCCCTTATAACGAAATACCTGTAGACGATTTCGGTTATTAGATGTAGAAATCGAACTGTTCTTCGTATAAATACACTTATTCGAATACCAGTTACCGCCGCTGATGTCCTCTATTCTTGAACAGTCGCTACCTTGGGGGTAAAGGCTGATGCTACTCCAGGTCGATTAAATCAAACAAGTTTTTATAAACCGATCTGGGTTATTTTATGGCCAATGTTCAGAAATCTGTGGGACCAACCATATATTCATACCTATTGTAATCGAAAGAATTAATAATAACTCATTTATTAAATGAATTAATAACATAATAAATTCATCATCAGATGACTGAAAGTAAGTACTGGTGTAGTATAATTGGATGGTTCGGCCACCGCAGGCTCCCAGAGGCCTCCTCCACCACCACCACAGCCAGAGGCCTCCCAGAGGTCTCCTCCACCACCCGCGGGAAATTTGAATTTGTAAACAAAGCCACGTGCTTTCTGACAGCTGTCATCGACAACAACGCATCGCTAACATCAGTACTGCCATCTTGACGGGCCTAAATCTCAGTAGTGCCGACTTAACCTAACTACCGCGAGGTAAACAAAGCCACGTGTTTTTTCACAGCCACGTGCTTTTTGACAGATAACAACGCATCGCTAACCTCAGTACAGCCATCTTGACGGGCCTAAACCTCAGTAGTACCAACTTAACCTAACTAGCGCGTGGTAAACAAAGCCACGTGCTCTTTTGACAGCTGTCATCCGCCATCTTCAAACGACAAGCACTGTGCTGCCCTCTTTATCGCAGTAGCTGCAAATTCGTCACCTGTCATCAGCAGTGCTGCCATCTTGACGGGCCTAAACATTAGTGCTACCAACTTAACCTCACTAGCGTGAGATAAACAAATCCACATGCTTTTTTGACAGCTGTCATCCGCCATCTTTAAACCACAGAGCACAGTGCTGCCCTCTTTATCGCAGTAGCTGCAAATTCGTCACCTATCATCCGCAGTGCTGCCATCTTAACGGGCCTAAACCTTAGTGCTATCAACTTAACCTTACTAGCGCGAGATTTGAATCGGTAAACAAATCCACGTGCAGCTGTCATCCACCATCTTTAATCTATAGAGCACAGTGGTGCCCTCTTTAGCTACTTACCTTTGAAATGTGGTGGCGGATAATTTGAAAAATGCTTTTTGATAGCAGCCATCTTTAATCCAGAGAGCACCGTGCTGCCCTCTTTAGCTAGATACCTTTGAAATGTGGTGGCAGGCAATTCCACATGACAGCAGCCATCTTTAATCAAGAGAGCACCGTGCTGCCCTCTATGTGGTGGCGGCAATTTGAAAAATTCTACATGCTCTTGTTTGGAAACAAACTCACGCGCTTTTTTGACAGCCGTCATCCGCCATCTTTAATCAACAGAGCACAGTGCTGCCCTCTTTAACTAGATACCTTTGAAATGTGGTGGCGGCAAATTCCACGTGCTCTTGTTTGGAAACAAAGCCATGTGCTTTTTTGACAGCTGTCATCCGCCATCTTCAAACTACAGAGCACCGTGCTGCCCTCTTTATCGCAGTAGCTGCAAATTCGTCACCTGTCATCCGCAGTGCTGCCATCTTAACGGGCCGAAACCTTAGTGCTACCAACTTAACCTTACTAGCGCGAGATTTGAATCGGTAAACAAATCCACGTGCAGCTGTCATCCACCATCTTTAATCTATAGAGCACAGTGGTGCCCTCTTTAGCTACTTACCTTTGAAATGTGGTGGCGGATAATTTGAAAAATGCTTTTTGATAGCAGCCATCTTTAATCCAGAGAGCACCGTGCTGCCCTCTTTAGCTAGATACCTTTGAAATGTGGTGGCAGGCAATTCCACATGACAGCAGCCATCTTTAATCAAGAGAGCACCGTGCTGCCCTCTATGTGGTGGCGGCAATTTGAAAAATTCTACATGCTCTTGTTTGGAAACAAACTCACGCGCTTTTTGACAGCCGTCATCCGCCATATTTAATCAACAGAACACTGTGCTGCCATCTTTAGCTAGATACCTTTGAAATGTGGTGGCGTCAAATTCCACGTGCTCTTGTTTGGAAACAAAGCCATGTGCTTTTTTGACAGCTGTCATCCGCCATCTTCAAACTACAGAGCACCGTGCTGCCCTCTTTATCGCAGTAGCTGCAAATTCGTCACCTGTAATCCGCAGTGCTGCCAACTTAACGGGCCTAAACCTTAGTGCTACCAACTTAACCTTACTAGCGCGAGATTTGAATCGGTAAACAAATCCACGTGCAGCTGTCATCCACCATCTTTAATCTATAGAGCACAATGGTGGCCTCTCTAGCTACTTACCTTTGAAATGTGGTGGCGGATAATTTAAAAAATGCTTTTTGATAGCAGCCATCTTTAATCCAGAGAGCACCGTGCTGCCCTCTTTAGCTGGATACCTGTGGTGGCAGGCAATTCCACGTTACAGCAGCCATCTTTAATCAAGAGGGCACCGTGCTGCCCGCTTTGTGGCGGTGGCAAATTCCACGTGCTTTACAAATTCACGTGCTTTTTCTGACAGCTGTCATCCGCCATCTTGCATCACAAACCTCAGTGCTGCACTCTTTAGCTAGTTACCTTTGAAATGTGGTGGCGGCAATTTGAAAAATTCTATGTGCTCTTGTTTGGAAACAAAGCCACGTGCTTTTTGACAGCTGTCATCCACCACCTTTAATCAATAGAGCACTGTGCTGCTATCATGCGGGCAATTTCGTCAGCTGTCATCCGAAATCCTTAATCTACAGAGCACCGTGCTGCTCTCTGTAGTAGCGGGCAATTTGAAATTTCTGTTAGCTGTCATCCGCCATCTTTAATCAAGAGAGCACCGTGCTGCTATCTTTAGCTAGATACCTTTGAAATGTGGTGGCGGCAAATTGAAAAATTCCACGTGCTCTTGTTTAGTAAACAAACTCACGTCCTTTTTGTCAGCTGTCATCCGCCATCTTTAATCTATAGAGCTCAGTGCTACACTCTTTAGGTACATACCTTTGAAATATGGTGGCGGATAATTTAAAAAGGAAAATTCTACATCAGCAATCTCTCGGCGCTAATTGCACAAGATGGTGGCTATACATGACTCCTTAAAGGTGCTTATGCAAAATGGTCGCTATACATAGGTTCTTATGAGATGCCCTTGGGATGCTTGCGCAAGATGGCGGTTGCTCTTATGAGGCGGCTTAAGGGTCCTTGCACAAAATGGCTAGAGATGCCCTAAGGATGCTTGCGCAAGATGGCGGACGCAAGATGGCGGCTATACACGACTCCTTATGAGACGCCTTAAGGGTGCTTGCGCAAGATGGCTGCTGCTCTTATGAAGAAAGCTAGCTTAGAGGCTAACGTGTCGTGCTAGTTCGATTCATTAAATTTGGGGCTTAAATGCATAGTGTTATATATCTCGAAAACGGTGCATTGTAGAGCAAAACGGACAAAATTTTTCTACCCAATACCTCGGTTCACAGTATGGGGAACATGATATCATAAGAAAAACAAAGTCTAATGATGAGATCAACGGTTCGGTTCTAACTTAGGCCCTTTGGTATTAGCTCTGTTTCAGCTTGTAATGAAGCAAGTCTTCGTAACATGATCAGGTCTAGCTATAGTAGAGAGTATAACGTACCGTGCAGGTTCGATTCATTGCATTTGGGGCTTAAATGCAAAATGTTATATATCTCGAAAACGGACAAAAATTTTCCACCTGATACCTAGGTTTGCAGTATCAGGATCAAGATAGCATAAGAAAAACATAGTCTAAAGATGAGATCGACGGTTCGATTCCTACTCTGGCCCTTTGGCATTGGCAGCTATCTATTTCTACAAGATGGCAGCTATACATAGCTTCTTTTGAGACAGCTGAAGAGCGCTTGCACAAGATGGCTGCTGCTCTTATGAGACGCCCTAGGGGTGCTTGCGGGAGGTAGCAGCGACAAGACGATGACTATAAACAGCTGCTTATGGTACGGCCTAGAGGTGCTTACACAAGATGGTGGCTGCTCTGATGAAGAAAGCTAGCTTTGCATCGTGCAGGTATTTTTACAGCACTAAACCTCATACCTTTGAAATGTGGTGGCGGGTAATTTGAAAAATTCGACGTGCTTTTTCATAAGCTGTTAAGGCCTCCTCTTATGTCAAGGCATAGCTCTATCGAACAAGTTTAAACCTGCATCGGAATAGCTAGAGTAAGCACGTGCTGCAGTGATGACGTCATTAAGCATGTTTAGACTTGCAAATCACAGAAGAAACGTAACAAGGCTGGAATCGAAAACTGCACTCTATGCCGTTAACTTTATCATGTGATCGGAACATTGATTGAAGTGTTTAGAACACTAAATAAGTAGAACCGAACACTGTACTCGATACAACATGTGTTTAGAACATGCCAGGGGATACCTTTGTTCTAAGAAGATTAGTTTACCGCACATTCCTTGTAGGGCTAATGGGCTAAGGGGCTAATGGGTAAAAGGGCTAAAGGGCTAAAGGGCTAATGGGCTAAAGGGCTAAAGGAGCAACAACCTCATCGATCGCTATCAGCAAGAACGCTTGTACTTTGTTAAGTGTAGAAAATTAATCTTTATTTGTAAATGGTTTCATGTTCAGAACAAGGAATGGAACCTAGGGGTTACGTCTTACCTAATAAAATCCCCGAGGTGCGATGAGTTACGTTTTTCGAACTAGTGTTTGGAACACTGAACTTTTCAAGATGATAGCTGAGAGTTTAGCAATGTTCTGTTGTTGGATTATAAATTCCGCGCTACAACATGCATAAGGTGGCAGCCTTGAGGTTTACTGCCGTAAAGATGACAAGAGTGAGGTTAACAATGTTCCGTTGTTGGATTTTAAATTCCGCGCTATAACATGCATAAGGTGGCAGCCTTGAGGTTTACCGCTGTAAAGATGGCAGCAGTGAGGTTAGCGACGCTCTTTGTCCTTCAAAGTGAGGTTAGGGTTCGTCAAGAAGACAGGTGTCAAAAAAGCACGTGGCTATGTTTACCAAACAAGAGCACGTGGCTGTGACGTCACGGTCACGTAATCAATCCTTAGCTCGACGTCGTTAAGAGCAGCATTAGGATTAGCTATGCTTAAAAGTCTTGGGAACAGAGCAGCAGTATGAATTGCCATGTTTCAAAGCGTGTACACATCACCTATCGATTTTACATGCATCGACCATCGAACTAAACTTCATCCGCTAGATCGTGCTGCTATCTTAGCATAACCTATACCCATAAAATTAAAGTACAATGAATAGCCATGTTTCAAAGCGTGTACACATTACCTATCGATTTTGCATGCATCGACCCTCGTACTAAACTTCTTCCGCTAGATTGTGCTGCTATCTTAGCATAACCTATACGCGTGACCTTAAAGTACAATGAATAGCCATGTTTCAAAGCGTGTACACATTACCTATCGACTTTGCATGCAACAAATATCGTACTAAACTTTTTCCGCTAGGTTGTGTTGCTATCTTAGCATAACTTATACACATGAACTTTAAGTACGAAGAATAGCCTTGTTTCAAAGCGTGTACACATTACTTATTGATTTTGCATTCATCGAATCTCGTACTGAACTTCTTCCGCTAGATTGTGCTGCTATCTTAGCATAACCTATACCCATGAACTTAAAGTACAATGAATAGTCATGTTTCAAAGCGTGTACACATCAACTATCGAATTTGCAGGTATCGACTCTCGTACTAAACTTCTGCAGGTAGATTGTGCTGCTATCTTAGCATAACTAAGACGCATGAACTTAAAGTACAAAGAATAGCTATGTCTCAAAGCGTGTACACATTACCTATCGATTTTGCAAGCATCGACTCTCGTACTAAACTTCTTCCGCTAGATTGTGCTGCTATCTTAGCATAACCTATACGCATGACCTTAACTCTTTGGCACTCAGCCTATATGCAGGGGTTTGCTCGAAAACACTCAGACTAATTTTTGTGATTTTCCAAACCAAATTACAAAAATTCAACACGTAAACAATTTAACACACATTAAAATAAAATAAATCACACTAATACAGGAAAATATGAGCATTTCAGAAATGAATATACCTAGGTTGTATTGTTATTGGTAAAGTCCAAACAAATTATTAAATTTCGAAAATAAATTTAAAAAATAAATTATGGTTTCCAATGACAGAAAAATCAGACATTATTGCGTCTTCCTTCTTTACTGTTATACGTGAAAGAAAGAACATTTAATTCTGGATAATTTGATATCAATATGATGTGTGTGCTGCAATTCACTCATGAAGCATGGCACGAAGTTATTCAGTGTACATGTAACGGTCATCGATATCAGGTCCTCGCGGTCCGATGCACAGTGAGCAGTTACAACCGTGTCACTTCCCACATAACGGGAATCACTTTCGGCAAAGGAAGGTCATTATTACTGTCTGAATCATCTGAAAATTCAAGGATATCGGCTTCATTCGGACTTGAATATGGCCTAGCCGTTGCGATAAAAAGATGACGCAAGCACATGCAACAACGGAGTTATGAAAAGGAGTAAAATTGTAGTTTATGAAGTACATAGAACACACGATATACCAAAGGAACGAAATAAACTATAAACAAAACTCATAGCAAGATCAACTTGTATTCATAAGCCAACCAAAACAGATCCACGCAATAACAACTTCAAATAACCACAACATAAATATTCACGGTCAACAGATTTCATTTGTCGTAAATAAAAATATTTCGTAGTGCTGGTGGATATATCTGTTGAGTAAAACGCAAATTCAACGCATTAAGGTACCGTCATGATCAACTGTTATGATTTAACAGCCACGCAAATGACCAAAATCCGTAAATAGGACAGAGCCGATGTATCGGCGCCGTGAGTTTTCTCGCCATAATCTCTCGCGCCGATAGATCGGCACGCTGTGTGCGAAAGGGTTAAAGTACAAAGAATAGCCATGTTTCAAAGCGTGTACACATTACTTATTGATTTTGCATTCATCGAATCTCGTACTGAAGTTCTTCCGCTGGATTGTGCTGGTATCTTAGCATAACTTATACACATGAACTTAAAAGTACAAAGAATAGCCATGTTTCAAAGCGTGTACACATTACCTATCGACTTTGCATGCAACAAATATCGTACTAAACTTCTTCCGCGAGGTTGTGCTGGTATCTATGCATAACCTATACGCATGACCTTAAAGTAAAAAGAATAGCCATGTCTCAAAAGTGTGCACACATCACCTATTGATTTTGCATGCAACAAATATCGTACTAAATTTCTTCCGCTCGATTGTGCTGCTATCTTAGCATAACCTATACCCATGAACTTAAAGTACAATGAATAGTCATGTTTCAAAGCGTGTACGCATCAACTATCGATTTTGCATGTATCGACTCTAGTACAAAACTTCTTCAGGTAGATTGTGCTGCTATCTTAGCATAACTAAGACGCATGAACTTAAAGTACAAAGAATAGCTATGTTTCAAAGCGTGTACACATCACCTATCGATTTTGCATTCATCGACTCTCGTACTAAACTTCTTACACTAGACTGTGCTGCTATCTTAGCCTAACCTATACGCATGAACTTAAAGTACGAAGAATAACCATGTTTTAAAGCGTGTACACGTCACCTATCGATTTTCCATGCATCAAATATCGTATTAAACTTCTTGCGCTAGATTGGGCTGCTATCTTAGCATAACCTGTACTCATGAACTTAAAGTACAAAGATTAGCCTTGTTTCAAAGCGTGTACACATTACCCAATGATTTTGCACGAAACGACTATCATACTAAACTTTTTCCACTAGATTGTGCTAAAATCGTGTAAGTGTGCTGCTATCTTAGCATAATCTATCGATTTTACATGCATCGACTATCGTACTAGACTTCTTCCGCTAGAGCATGTAGCAATCGCTTTTGTGTATCCCTAACCCATGTGCACGAACTTAAAGCACAAAGAAGAGCTATGTTCTAAAGCGTGTACACATCACCTATCGATAATATATGTATCGAATATCGTACTAAACTTCTCCTGCAGGAGCGTACGACTATCGCTTGTGTGTGCACGAACTTAAAGCATAAAGAATAGCAATGTATAAAAATCTTGTAAACAAAGCAGCAGCATTAAGTATAGCCATGTTTAAATGCGTATACACATCATGTATCTTTGATGCACGCAGTACTAAACTTATTCCATTAGAATGTACAAAGTTCGCATGTGTTTGTGCTGCTATCTTAGCATAGCCTATGTGCATGAACTTACAGCATAAAGAATAGTTATGTGTAAAAAATCATGCGAACATAGCAGAATGTTTACTACGTAGGTGTAGACATTGAACTTTGCATGCTGAGGCAGCATACTACGTGACCGTGACGTCACAGAAACGTGCTCTTGTTTGGTAAACATAGCCACGTGCTTTTTTGACACCTGCCTTCTTGACGAACCCTAACCTCACATTGAAGGACAATAGAGCGTCGCTAACCTCACTGCTGCCATCTTTACAGCGGTAAACCTCAAGGCTGCCACCTTATGCATGTTATAGCGCGGAATTTAAAATCCAACAACGGAACATTGTTAACCTCACTCTTGTCATCTTTACGGCAGTAAACCTCAAGGCTGCCACCTTATGCATGTTGTAGCGCGGAATTTATAATCCAACAACAGAACATTGCTAAACTCTCAGCTATCATCTTGAAAAGTTCAGTGTTCCAAACACTAGTTCGAAAAACGTAACTCATCGCACCTCGGCGATTTTATTAGGTAAGACGTAACCCCTAGGTTCCATTCCTTGTTCTGAACATGAAACCATTTACAAATAAAGATTAATTTTCTACACTTAACAAAGTACAAGCGTTCTTGCTGATAGCGATCGATGAGGTTGTTGCTCCTTTAGCCCTTTAGCCCATTAGCCATTTAGCCCTTTAGCCCTTTAGCCCTTTTGCCCATTAGCCCCTTAGCCTATTAGCCCTACAAGGAATGTGCGGTAAACTAATCTTCTTAGAACAAAGGTATCCCCTGACATGTTCTAAACACATGTTGTATCGAGTACAGTGTTCGGTTCTACTTATTTAGTGTTCTAAACACTTCAATCAATGTTCCGATCACATGATAAAGTTAACGGCATAGAGTGCAGTTTTCGATTCCAGCCTTGTTACGTTTCTTCTGTGATTTGCAAGTCTAAACATGCTTAATGACGTCATCACTGCAGCACGTGCTTACTCTAGCTATTCCGATGCAGGTTTAAACTTGTTCGATAGAGCTATGCCTTGACATAAGAGGAGGCCTTAACAGCTTATGAAAAAGCACGTCGAATTTTTCAAATTACCCGCCACCACATTTCAAAGGTATGAGGTTTAGTGCTGTAAAAATACCTGCACGATGCAAAGCTAGCTTTCTTCATCAGAGCAGCCACCATCTTGTGTAAGCACCTCTAGGCCGTATCATAAGCAGCTGTGTATAGTCATCGTCTTGTCGCTGCTACCTCCCGCAAGCACCCCTAGGGCGTCTCATAAGAGCAGCAGCCATCTTGTGCAAGCGCTCTTCAGCAGGCTCATAAGAAGCTATGTATAGCCGCCATCTTGTAGAAATAGATAGCTGCCAATGCCAAAGGGCCTAAGTAGGAATCGAACCGTCGATCTCATCATTAGACTATGTTTTTCTTATGGTATCATGTTCCTGATACTGCAAACCTAGGTATCAGGTGGAGAAATTTTGTCCGTTTTCGAGATATTTAACATTTTGCATTTAAGCCCCAAATGTAATGAATCGAACCTGCACGGTACGTTATACTCTCTACTATAGCTAGACCTGATCATGTTATGAAGACTTGCTTCATTACAAGCTGAAACAGAGCTAATGCCAAAGGGCCTAAGTTAGAACCGAACCGTTGATCTCATCATTAGACTATGTTTTTCTTATGATATCATGTTCCCCATACTGTGAACCGAGGTATTGGGTAGAAAAATTTTGTCCTTTTTGCTCTACGATGCACCGTTTTCGAGATATTTAACATTATGCATTTAAGCCCCAAATTTAATGAATCGAACTAGCACGACACGTTAGCCTCTAAGCTAGCTTTCTTCATAAGAGCAGCAGCCATCTTGCGCAAGCACCCTTAAGGCGTCTCATAAGGAGTCGTGTATAGCCACCATCTTGCGCAAGCATCCTTAGGGCATCTCTAGCCATCTTGTGCAAGGACCCTCAAGCCGCCTCATAAGAGCAACCGCCATCTTGCGCAAGCATCTCTAGGGAGTCTCGTAAGGAGCCTTGTATAACCGCCATCTTGCGCAAGCATCCCAAGGGCATCCCATAAGGACCTATGTATAGCGGCCATCTTGCATAAGCACCTTTAAGGAGTCATGTATAGCCACCATCTTGTGCAATTAGCGTCGAGAGATGGCTGATGTAGAATTTTTCTTTTTAAATTATCCGCCACCATATTTCAAAGGTATGTACCTAAAGAGTGTAGCACTGAGCTCTATAGATTAAAGATGGCGGATGACAGCTGACAAAAAGCGTGTGAGTTTGTTTACTAAACAAGAGCACGTGGAATTTTTCAATTTGCCGCAACCACATTTCAAAGGTATCTAGGTAAAGATGGCAGCACGGTGCTCGCTTGATTAAAGATGGGGGATGACAGCTAACAGAACTTTTCAAATTGCCCGCTACTACAGAGAGCAGCACGGTGCTCTATTGATTAAAGATGGTGGATGACAGCTGTCAAAAAATAGCACGGGGCTTTGTTTACTAAACAAGAGCACATAGAATTTTTCAAATTGCCGCCACCTCATTTCAAAGGTATCTAGCTAAAGATGGCAGCACGGTGCTCTCTTGATTAAAGATGGCGGATGACAGCTAACAGAACTTTTCGAATTGCCCGCTACTACATAGAGGGCAGCACGGTGCTCTGTAGATTAAAGATGGCGGATGACAGCTGACGAAATTGCCCGCATGATAGCAGCACAGTTTTCTATTGATTAAAGATGGTTGATGACAGCTGTCAAAAAGCACGTGGCTTTGTTTCCAAACAAGAGCACATAGAATTTTTCAAATTGCCGCCACCACATTTCAAAGGTAACTAGCTAAAGAGCGCAGCACTATGGCGGATGACAGCTGTCAGAAAAAAGCACGTGAGTTTGTAAAGCACGTGGAATTTGCCACCGCCACAAAGAGGGCAGCACGGTGCCCTCTTGATTAAAGATGGCTGCTGTCACGTGGAATTCCCTGCCACCACAGGTATCTAGCTAAAGAGGGCAGCACGGTGCTCTCTGGATTAAAGATGGCTGCTATCAAAAAGCATTTTTCAAATTATCCGCCACCACATTTCAAAGGTAAGTAGCTAAAGAGGGCACCACTGTGCTCTATGGATTAAAGATGGTGGATGACATCTGTCAAAAAAGCACGTGGATTTGTTTACCGATTCAAATCTCGCGCTAGTAAGGTTAAGTTGGTAGCACTAACGTTTAGGCCCGTTAAGATGGCAGCACTGCGGATGACAGGTGACGAATTTGCAGCTACTGCGATAAAGAGGGCAGCACGGTGCTCTGTAGTTTAAAGATGGCGGATGACAGCTGTCAAAAAAGCACATGGCTTTGTTTCCAGACAAGAGCACGTGGAATTTGCCGCCACCACATTTCAAAGGTATCTAGCTAAAGAGGGCAGCACTGTGCTCTGTTGATGAAAGATGGCGGATGACGGCTGTCAAAAAAGCGCGTGAGTTTCTTTCCAAACAAGAGCATGTAGAATTTTTCAAATTGCCGCCACCACATAGAGGGCAGCACGGTGCTCTCTTGATGAAAGATGGCTGCTGTCATGTGGAATTGCCTGCCACCACATTTCAAAGGTATCTAGCTAAAGAGGGCAGCACGGTGCTCTCTAGATTAAAGATGGCTGCTGTCAAAAAGCATTTTTCAAATTATCCGCCACCACATTTCAAAGGTAAGTAGCTAAAGAGAGCACCACTGTGCTCTATAGACTAAAGATGGCGGATGACAGCTGTCAAAAATGCACGTGGATTTGTTTACCGATTCTAATCTCACGCTAGTGAGGTTAAGTTGGTAGCACTAAGGTTTAGGCCCGTTAAGATGGCAGCACTGCGGATGACAGGTGACGAATTTGCAGCTACTGCGATAAAGAGGGCAGCGCAGTGCTCTGTGGCTTAAAGATGGCGGATGACAGCTGTCAAAAAAGCACGTGGATTTGTTTATCTCACCCTAGTGAGGTTAAGTTGGTAGCACTAATGTTTAGGCCCGCCAAGATGGCAGCACTGCAGATGACAGGTGACGAATTTGCAGCTACTGCGATAAAGAGGGCAGCACGGTGCTCTGTGGTTTAAAGATGGCGGATTACAGCTGTCAAAGAAAGCACGTGGCTTTGTTTATCTCACGCTAGTTAGGTTAAGTTGGTACTACTGAGGTTTAGGCCCGTCAAGATGGCAGTACTGAGGTTAGCGATGCGTTGTTGTCTGTCAAAAAGCACGTGGCTGTCAAAAACACGTGGCTTTGTTTACCTCGCGGTAGTTAGGTTAAGTTGGTACTACTGAGGTTTAGGCCCGTCAAGATGGCAGTACTGAGGTTAGCGATGCGTTGTTGTCGATGATAGCTGTCAAAAAGCACGTGGCTTTGTTTACAAATTCAAATTTCCCGCGGGTAGTGGAGGAGACCTCTGGGAGGCCTCTGGCTGTGGTGGTGGTGGAGGAGGCCTCTGGGAGGCCTCTGGCTGTGGTGGTGGTGGAGGAGGCATCTGGGAGGCCTCTGGCTGTGGTGGTGGTGGAGGTGGCCTCTGGGAGCCTGCGGTGGCGGTGGCGGCCGAACCATCCAATTATACTACTTACTGGTCTCTTAAACCATTTTATAGTGATTAACACCTACTTCTGATGAAGAAATTAGTTAATTCATAACATCAGTATGTCATGCTAAAATAATTAAATACTTTAATATTTCTTTATCCCACAGATAATACCTATAAATTGATTAATTTTATTCTTTACATTTTCAACCACCCTTATTTAATTTGCCCATATAAACTATTATATTTTTGTATAAAATATTCCCACACCAACAAATAAAATTTCATTAACCTCAAATTCCTTAAATTGAAAATTATAAATAACCTCTTCTCTATTTTTGATCCCACATCTAGTATTGTAAATCTATCACTCAATTGATTAAGAACGTTACTTGGGCTTCTAATACTCCCCCTCCTTTACTGATTAATCCCATCACGTGTAACTGTTACTTGAATTTCAATTACAAATACCCTTTACGAGGAATTTAAAACTTTAATTGGACCGACTAGTCATAACGGAATAACTTTCATCTTTATTTCATTATTGTCAGTTATTTTATTGAATATTTTTAAGGATTATTTCCCTATATCTTTACAAGTTCCAGCCATTTAGTATTAACACTCGCATTAGCACTACCTTTATGATTGTCCTTCATATTATACGGGTGAATCAACCATACAACTCATATATTTGCTCATATAGTTCCCCATGGAACACCACCAGTCCTCATGCCTTTTATAGTTTGTATTGAAACCATTAGAAATATCATTCGCACAGGGACGTTAGCTGTTCGTCTAGCCGCTAATATAATTGCACCGAGCTCGATAGCTGCAGTCGCATAAGTGCGGCCAGTATCCAGTATTCGGGAGATAGTAGGTTCGAACCCCACTGTCGGCAGCCCTGAAGATGGTTTTCCGTGGTTTCCCATTTTCACACCAGGCAAATGCTGGGGCTCCACCTTAATTAAGGCCACGCCGCTTCCTTCCCACTCCTAGCCCTTCCCTGTCCCATCGTCGGCATAAGACCTATCTGTGTCGGTGCGACGTAAAGCAACTAGCAAATATATATACATATTGTGCCCTTTTGAAGGCAGACGTTGAGGTATTCTTCTTGCTTGATTGATGCGCCGGCTGCTCCTGTGAATAAAGGCATCAAATAATACCTACCGCTCACAAAGACTCTTATCTTCTTGGGTGTGGTTACGTCCTTCATCTTTCCTCGGAGTTGTTGTGCCACACATGATCAGGTTTGAGGGAGTGAAAGACGGGGGTCAACTAACTACCAAATAACGGTACCCACAAGACTGAATTAAATTTAAAATAAGCAAAATAATTTATTAACAAAATATGCAAAATAAGTAATGAAATTGAAAATTTAAATGAAGTGAAGTTAAAATAAAATGAAATAAAATTATTGGAAATAAAACAATTCGAGCCTTCTCAACAAAAAAATCAAACACCTGCCTTAGTGAACTTGACTTGAGGTCAACAAAAATTAAATAATGATCACCACCATCGAACTCGTGTCTTTAATGTCCATAACACAACAACAACAGACCAGAGATCAACCAAGATTCAGCATTCATTAATAACACCTCTTGGATTACATTTAAACCGTCATTTTAATTAAGCTGGACTTGCATAAATTATTAATTAATTGATTAATTAATTACACTGATTTCATTAATGGGTATCCCAAGTTTTGATTTCAAGTACATGTTAATTTTACAACTACCAACTTGCAAACCACGATTATGTAAAATAACCCTGGATAACAATAAGGAAATTCCATGAACACGGTATCTCATTACTATTTGTATAACTTGCCATCACATAGATACCTGGTGGCTGAACAAAGAAAATTTACTAAACAAACATTGATTATGAACACACTGTTATTTTGTCAATTTACTCATTATTAGCTGTGATAGTCTGGACACTTAAAATAAATAAATTAGGCCAAGTGCCTTAGTTTTACCTTTATCAAATAAATTCGACCCTTTTACAACATTAATTTTTGCTTGCTTGCCGCTGTCTGGATTTGAACTGTGAATAACCAAAATTGCATGATATCATTGTTGATGGAGGCAGATTCCATCTTATTTACTCAGTTTGCCGCATTTATCACATAACTCTTATTATTAGTCGATTCATTTTCCTAATTAAATTGGAGTGGGGTCCAAACAGCTTAGTGATTACGATGCCTTTGAGCATAAATATTTAATTTGATTCTGACTAATGGATAATCCGTGGTCTTACTAACCTAACACTTGAAATTAGTATTTACAAAATATACACGGCATTGGAGAAGCAACAGTGCTCCCAAAGAAATAAATTGAAAGATGACCTAACTACACCTATATTATTATAATCATGTAACCACAACAATATTCACGTACCTTCAGTCTCACTACTTTAAAAAAACACAGTGACAAAAATATCCCAAAAGAAAAGGAAAAAGGGAAGAAAATCTCAAAATAAAAGTGATCACTGCCTATCAAAAATTAAATAAAACACGCGAACTCAAAAATTGCAGAACATCGCTATCAAACTGAAATTCAAGTAACAACTGAGGTGGATTTGGCGGCAATATCCTGACAACAGACGTAAATGTCTGGACATGATATTTCCCAGCTTTAAGGAATAATGGCTAAGAAAATTACACATCATCATGATCACAAATGACTTTCAAAATTACACATTGCTGGCTCGCTCTGTTCCATGTCTTAACTCGGCATCTGATTTGCATATTTCCGAGTATTACGTCGTCCCTGGAAATATTTGAATATATAAGCCTTCCGCCTATAATTACCACGTCTGTCGTCGTATATTTAACTCTATTAGTTAAAGTGATTATCTTTCAATTCTCATATTCACCTCATTACTCTCAACGTAGCATTTACTTGTCAACGTAGCCTCGCCCATTTCCACACGGGCTAATACATTATTAATTCATTGGGTCGTTCACATATTCATAAATACGACACCGTTATACGACATGGTCCTCCAGCCTCTATTCTCCATTTCTTTGATTATTATCATCAGGGACATTACTACCTCTTTGTTCACATACTTTGATCTTTCATCTCACATTCACATGCTGCCATGAATTATCAGAGCTGACCGGCAATATTTCCCTCTTTAGTTATGACGGTAACAACAAGATTGCCTGTAAAATACACGACTACTGAAAACATGATTTCGCGTACTCCCAAAGAAAATAAAATCGCGTATTAAACGCTACACCACCAAAAATAAGGATATGAAATCCGAAGAAAACGGTCCTCTAAATATGATCACACAAGTGAATAAATAAAATTGGATGTGCCGTAATGGTGTCTAGTTAAATAAAAATAGCTCGACAACACCCACGAGAATCAAAATATCACCATAACACATATTATTATTATTATTATTATTATTATTATTATTATTATTATTATTATTATTATTATTATTATGTTGACATAATGACATTTACATCCCGAGTCGTCAGATGTAATTGTCGTGGTCTCCCTCCTAACTTTTACTGTAAATGACGGCTAAAACCTAACTAAACCATGCAGTACGTGAAATTTTTATGTACAAGAATACATAAATTTACAAACCTAAAATTTGACCACGAATTGTTCATGTCGTCCTCAATTACATATTACAAAAATATAACATGGTCATTACCTTAGTGCTGGAAGGCAGGCTGGGTCCTCCTTAGCCCCTGTTTACATAGATCCACTCCATCTTCCACATCTTGTTGAGAATATTTAACACTTCGTGCACACGATTAGGATCCATGTTTAATATTTGCGTAGCACACGTAAGATTTATCGCAACACATGCACTCTTAGCAATTATAGTAAAATATAAATTACACAGCATACGAATTAACACCCGTTGAGTTGTTGATCTTAGTCAGGAACAAAACTACCTGGCCTGGTGTCCTTCACGACGTGTCTCCCAAGCTCGCCCTTTTCAGTTTGTTTATACAAGGGATTTACCAGTCATTCACCTCACGAGCAGTCCTGGTCCCGTTATATCCCAGTAGTAAACAAGTTTCTCCCTGTAATTAGCACAACTACTGCTCGCTCCCAATGTCTCCAATGAAACAGTAATTTTCATAAACTGCGGAAATTTGATTGCATTGCTCCTATGTAAGTCACAGAGAAACTTTATGAAAATATAGTCCTCCAGGAAATAATAATTTCTCCACCCAAATTCTAGTGCGTAAGCTACGTGTGAGCTAAGGACATGTTGTACAACTACATGTTCTTAAAGGTCCCATTGTTCATCTGCGTTCTCCGCCATGCTCACCACTTTAAGTGTTCATTTAGGAAGTATTTTATAAAAATAAACATCATCGTCATTTCTACTGTAATAAGTGTTTGAATGTTTCCTATGACCTGATGTTATTATAAAATTTCTCCCTAACTGTTCATTGTCTGATCAAAGACTTTACTCACTCAAAACTATGGCCGTCACTCAGCGCTGCACCTTCTGAAGAGTCGTCTGTATACACTGAAATTTCAACTAAGGCTGGGGTATCGGCACACTGTCGCTGCCGGTTTTGTAAATTCACACACCCCCGCCTCAAAGTAGTCCCACTGGAGGGGATGTGGCGTAGTGATATTGCACCTTGGATCACTTTTCCACTTGTCCGTAGGTTAGATGTTCAGAAAATGCACTCCAGATATTCCAAAATTTGGTTTGATTCACATGTCGCACTGCGCTATCAGAAATGATCGTAGATGATTTTATGAATTGAAATGCGTCATAGGGCCTATTTACACTCGCAGCACGACATATTCCCGCCATGACAGTTAACTTCTCGGGCGAAATCACTCTTCCACACAACGTTGAAAACTTATTATTTATGGAATTGCTAATCACGTATTCGCGTAAATAATTCCTCAAATATTATTTGCAGATCAGGACACAGTATTTCTCTACTTCTTCCGACACCAAATCGCGAAATACTGGATAAATATTCCCGCTGGTGTAGGACAGTTTAATTTCGGAATTTCTGATTGGCTAGAATTTTGCCGCCGAACATTGGCATGGGCCAGACCATTTTTGCCAAGGGGATGCAGGCATTATTTCTGTCTCTGTCGCACGAACTAGGAGTGGTGCATTCCAATGTGTCCTCTCCCGTGAGAATATTTTTGTAGAAAGTTTCACACAGGGCGGTGTCATAAAAATATATTGGAGGAAGCTCTTAGCCATCTATTTCCTGTACGTGACCTAAAGTGGTTTTAGGGGATATTTTTCCAGCCAGTGTGGCGCCTGCGTAGTGCTTTGTGAAACTGCCAGCTCTTTCCTGCTCTCTGCAGTATTCACATATATGAATTTCAATAATTTAATTAATGCGTCCATTAGGCCGATGAGCTTATGGGTGCAATATATAATTGCAGGTCACCTTTTTTAACTCTTCTACTGAACACCGGACCCTCTTTGGTACTCTCTACACATTCTATTCTACTTATTGCTCAAATACTTTTAATAACATTAGAATCAGCTGTAGCTATTATTCAATCATATGTTTTTGCTATTGTACCCACCCTTTATTTTAGAGAAGTAAACTATGGTAACACATTCAAATCACCAATATCATTTAGTTAACCCAAGACCTTGACCTCTAACTGGTGCCATTGGAGCTATAGCAACTACCATAGGAATAATTAAGTGATTTCACCAATATGATAATTCCCTTTTATTTTTAGGATAAGCTTTAATTACTCTAACCATAATTCAATGATGACGTGATATCACACGAGAGGGAACGTACCGAGGCCTCCATACCCTACCAGTAAGTAAAAGATTAATATGAGGTATCATTTTATTCATTATTTCTGAAGCATTTTTCTTTATCTCCTTCTTCTGGGCTTTTTTTCATAGAAGCATTTCACCTAGTATTGAATTAGGAAGACTTTGACCACCTTCAGGTATTCAATCTTTTAACCCTCTTCAAATCCCTCTTCTTAATACCACCATTCTCCTTGCTTCAGGAGTAACCGTTACCTGAGCACATCATAGCTTAATGGAAGGAAATTATAGTCAAGCTACCCAAAGATTATTTTTACAATCCTATTAGGTATTTACTTTACTATTCTACAAGCCTATGAATATATTGAAGCCCCTTTTACCATTAGTGATGCTATATATGGATCAACTTTCTTTATAGCAACAGGATTTCATGGATTACATGTAATTATTAGAACTACATTCCTCCTGACTTGTCTATTACGACATTTAATGTGTCATTTTTCAATTAACCATCGATTTGGATTCGAAGGTGCCGCATGATATTGACACTTTGTCGACGTATTATGATTATTTTTATATATTTCTATCTACTGATGGGGAAGATAATTTATTTATTTAGTATATAAGTACATTTGACTTCCAATCAAAAAGATTGATTTATTCAAAATAAATAATCTGAATTATATTTATTGTCTCATTATTCACAATTATCTTAGCATAAATCTTCATAATCTTGGCTTCAATCCTCTCTAAAAAACTATCAATGATCGAGAAAAAGCTTCTCCTTTTGAATGTGGGTTTGATCTTAAAAGTTCAACTCGTCTTCCGTTCTCCTTACGATTCTTTCTAATTGCTGTAATTTTCCATATTTTTATGTAGAAATTGCCTTACTCCTCCCTGTCATTATTATCGTAAGTTGATCAAATATTATATCATGATCAATTATTAGTACAATATTTTTATTAATCTTATTGTTAGGATTATACCATGAATGAAATCATGGTGCTTTGGAATGAACATATTAGGGTTGTAGTTAACTATAAAATTTGATTTGCACTCAAAAAGTATTGATATATCAATCTACCTTAAAAAAGAAGCGATAAATTGCAATCAGTTTCGACCTGATCTTAGATGATTACATCCTTATTTACGTTAATTGACACCAAAGTAGAGGTATATTACTTAATAATATTATTGCAATTTATTTCCAATTAAAGAAATGTGTTGATCAAATTAAAGCTGCTAACTTTTTATTTTAATGGTTTAATTCCATTAACATTTCTTAATTTATATAGTTTAAGTAAAACAATATACTTTCATTGTATCAATAATATATCATTATATTTATAAATACTTAAAAGTCAATAAACTTCCCCAACATCTTCAGTGTTGTGCTCTATATAAGCTATTTAAGTACAAAATCAACATAATCAGTATAATCATTCATAAAACAAAACTAATTAAATAAATTTTAATATTATTATTTTGTCAATTTTGAATTACCCGAGAATATTGAACAGATTGATTATAAATTATCTGACCACCCCAATCCTCACCTCAACCTTGATCCATAGTCTTAAAAATTTGCTTCCCTAGAAATAAAGGCAGGTAACTTAACCCATAAGTTCTAATAAAAGGTATACATCATATTGATCCTAAGAAATTAGATATCATAAATCTCTTTAGTGATAATAGATTATAAGATAAAGAAAATTTAGAAATCTCATATCCTAATCAACCCTCTAATTCTCTTACAATCAGTGCAAATAATTTTAAAGCAATTGGTAAACAAATTATAGAGGGTGATGGAAATATAACTCAGCTAAATATACGTCCCCTAAAATTGCTATTATAACCAACACTAGTATTCTCTTCAACATAATTAATCCTTCATCATTTAACGGGTGGAATGATGTAGAATTGAATTGACCTATCATCGAATTATACACTAACCGTAAAGAATAACATACAGTTAAACCTGTAGAAAAAATATAGAAAAAATTAAATATATTAATACAAGTTAACCCAACAATCTCTAAAATCAAATCCTTAGAATAGAAACCAGCCAAAAAAGGTATATCACAAAGCGCAAGATTAGAAATGTTAAAACATACAGCCGTTAGTGGTATTTGATTACAAATATTTCCTATAAACCGAATATCTTGAGAATCCTTTATATTATGAATCAATGAACCAGCACATATAAATAAAAGATCCTTAAATAATGCATGTGTTAAAAGATGGAAAAAAGCTAACTTAGGAAATCCTATAGTTAAAATTCGTATTATCAAGCCCAATTGACTTAGAGTTGATAAAGCAATTATCTTTTTTAAATCAAATTCAGAATTGGCTCCTAAACCTGCTATAAATATAGTAAGAACAGCTATAAATAGTAAAAATTTAGACAATCAAGTATCAACAAATGCTCTATTAAAACGAACCAATAGATAAACCCCCGCTGTAACCAATGTTCACGAATGTACTAAAGCTGATACGGGTGTCGGAGCAGCCATAACCGCTGGTAGTCATGAAGAAAAGGGAATCTGAGCACTCTTAGTTATAGCAGCCAGTACCACTATGGTACTAATCAATATTATAATAAAAGAATCCCTACCAAAGTCCTAGTAATATACATACTTTCAACACCCATACACCATTATTCACGCAATAGCTATTAGCAACGCCACATCCCCAATCCGATTAGATAGTGCTGTTATTAACCCGCATTATAGGATTTAACATTCAACTAAACAATAAGAAACAAGACCTAACCCATCTCATCCTAATAAAATTCTAATTAAATTCGGTCTAATAATTAAAAATATTATTGACAAAACAAATATCAATACCAAGATAATAAATTGATTAATAGTCAAATCACCATGTATATACTCATCACTATAAAAATTACTAAAGCTGAAATAAATAAGACAAACCCTATAAACAAAAGTGATATTCAATCAAATAAAAAGGTCATAACAATTGAGCTTCTATTCAAATGTAATACTTCTCACTCAACAAAAATGACCAAATCATACTACTGAAATTACGACATCGAATTTAATGGTAGAACAAATCACACATTTACAAAGTAAGCACTGGAGTGATACTTAATTTCCATACAAACAAATCGGAGAATGTTGGGTTCCCTTCCTAAAGTTTCACATCGTATAATTGGTTTCGATGTTCATCGGCCCTTTATTACATTTCAGCTGTTGAGTACGACAAACAATATTTATTTATTTATTTATTTATTTATTTATTTATTTATTTATTTATTTATTTATTTATTTATTCAGTGATGAACATAACAGGCTCTTTGCCCAATTACAATGTTCACAATATACAGTAAAATTAATAGTTACACTACTAAATATTAAATGAAAAAAGACTATACAAAGAATACAATGAACTACCCAAACAATACAAAGTTGGTAATACAATAAAAATATACAGTTACTACATTAACAATTATTATTTTGCAGTGGTGCCTAACACAAAGTAACACATTCAGTTATACAGTCTTAGTATTAAACATGACACATGACACATTATCCAAAATAATATTCTAAAAGAGAAATAAAGTGTTTAATTTATAGGTCATTTGAAAACTGTGAATTCAAATAGAAAAGAAATAAAAGAACAACTAGAAGAATGAAATAAAAAATATATACAGAAAACAGAGATAATATTCAACAATATGTGCATTATAGGAAAGTATCACACGCCAATTCAAAGTTGATTCGATTCATGAAAGAGATATCCAAATTATATGTATTTAATGTATTATAAAGTTTCAGAATTTTATTAAGAGGAGAATTCTTATGGGCTTCTGTGCGGCATTTATTAATGTAAAACAAATTGTTGAACCTGCCAGACTTCCGAGGAACGTAAAATGGTATCCTTCCAAGTAACTCTTCATCATCAATTTTACTATTCAATATTTTATACAAAAATAACATCATGGACTTTTTACGTCTTTGTTCCAAAGTTTTAACACCAAAGTGTGATAACATTGTGGATTAGGACAGAAATGTCGGGTACTCGTGTGACTGTTTCCGGTACACATACTTAAAGAATTGCTTTTGTACTTTATCAATTAATGTGATGTACTTAGTGTCTGAAGGACTCCAGATAATAGAACCATATTCTAGTTTCGGTCTTATTAAAGACTTGTATAAAATAAATAACGTTGTACGTTGAAAATTTAAGGAATTTCGAAATATGAAACCCAAATTTCTATAGGCTTTATTAACTATATATTCAATATGACTTCCAAATTTCAAATCTATATTGAACTGAATACCTAAATCCATCTTTTGTTCGACTTCCTTCAAGACGGAACCGTTGATGTTGTAAGTATACCCGATATGCTGGCGACATCTTGTGAAAGACATTTTAACACATTTATTTACATTGAATATACAGCAGCGCCTCTCAGAGTGCATGCACCAGGTGCATGCACTGTGCACGGTGCAAAAGACGACTAAAACACTTGACTCGGCTCAACCCGGCTCAACTCGACTTGGATTTGGAGCGCTACGGAGCAAGTGAGGAAGAGGGAGACAGGCGGAGCGTGCGAGACAGGCATTTTCTTTACTCCACAATGATATAGCATTTAGATCGTTTTGTAAATTCTTACAGTCATCAGTGGAGACAGGCATTTTCTTTACTCCACAATGATATAGCATTTAGATCGTTTTGTAAATTCTTACAGTCATCAGTGGATTTAATTGCAGAAAATACCTTCAGATCATCGGCAAAGAGTAATATTTTAGACTTAGACACGACATCTACAACATCATTAACATAAATTAGAAACAGTAAAAGTCCTAGATTTGAGCCCTGTGGTACACCTGAATTGGCTATAAAGTTGTGAGATGAATATCCTTTATAACACACATATTGTTTTCTGTTAACTAGGTAAGACCTTATCAAGGAGTAAAAGCCCTGAGAGAAATTCAAGGAGTCAATTTTCTTTAAAAGTATATCATGATCTACTTTGTCAAACGCTTTCTGAAAGTCAGTAAATACAACATCAACTTGGCCGCTCTCATCCAAATGCTCTGAAATATACTCTGAAAATTGGATTAAATTTGTGGTGGTAGAACGCAAAAGAATACTTTCAAATAGCTTTGCAGGAGTTGACAATATAGTTACTGATCTATAATTACTGATTAAGCTAAGGTCACCAGTTTTGGGAATAGGAGTAATTTTTGAATATTTCCAAGCATCAGGAAAAATCGAAGAGCTAGCAATCATATTGAACAGTATTGCCAATGGATACAGTAATTGATCTTTGCATCCCTTGAAAATAAACGGAGGAATACCATCTGGACTGACGATTTCGTTGGCTTGAGTTTCGTTATTGCTTTCTCGATCTCACAGATAGTTATTCTACCCAAGAGAAGCAAATCCAATTGCACGTTTGAGTTACCATTTGAACAGAGCGGATTGTATGATGCAGTATTTTCTGAGTACACTTTAGAAAAATAATCTGCATAACAATTTCCAATACTTTCATTACTATCGAATAATTTACCATCTAATTTCATCACTGTACTTTTATTCCATTTTTTCTTTTGTTTTTTATAAAATTCCAGAATGAATGTATGTTCGTTGGTATTTCTAACTCAGTACCTTCGATGTATTGTTTGAACGCAATATTCATTTCCTTCTTAATATTTGCTCTTAATTCTTTATACATAACCAAATTAAAATTATTTTTTTCCTTTTATTTTCCTAATTTTTTCTTTAAGCTTCAGTTTACGTATCAAATCCTTAGTGAACCAGACCGGATATCTCCGTTTATAAGACTTAGTTTTTGGAACGCATTTACTAAAAATTGAATACAACTTATCGTAAAACACATCTACAGCTAGATTTACATCATCACAATTCAGAATATCATTAAATTTTTTCTTCCCTAAGCAGAACATAAAGGTGTAAAAAATCTGCTCGTTTAAAGTTAAATCTATTTTCACATCCGTGGATTTTACTTGTTTTATTTTCTGTATATTTGATAGAGGCTAACAAAGGAGGATGGTGTTGATCAATGGGAATAAGTATCTCTGATTCTTCGCTCAGATCTACTGTATCTATATTTGAAAGCACAAGGTCAAGGGTTCTTCCATTTTTACTCCGTACATAATTAATTGATTTTAAATTAAACAAGTGTAAATACTTTAGGACTTCTTTAACCCTGTTGCTACCTTGACTCATATCATAATTGCTGCCTGTTATTTCAGGTAATTTAAAGTCACCCATTATAATAATATTTGATGTAAATATACCTTTGATTTGAATTAGACTTTCAAAGAAGAAACTATAGTCTGTCAGATCTGAATTTGGTGGAAAATAGGCTACGCAAATAATGTACCTTGCATTGTTACTAAGGAATGAAATGCGTAGTGAATCAGCATTTCCTTCAACTATATTTATTCTTGCAGTGATGATACTATTCTTTACACCAATCAACACCCCTCCACCTCTGCTCTTACTAGTGAGTTGTATATTTCTGTCCTGGCGAAATACATGATACCTATCGTCAAACACTTCGGAATCATAAATAGAATTATGGAGCCATGTTTCAGTTAATACAGTAAGATCATAAGAACTACACAGTACATTGTTATAAAATACGTTTGTCTTTGATCTGAGACCTGCTACGCATTGCACTACGTAGACTTTTTTCTACTTGTAATACGAATGATAAAACATAGATATATTAAAACACAACACATTGCACACGCCTTGCGTAACACTATCTTCTAATGTAGGGAAGACATACACTTGAATCGCATTTTTTAAATTGTATACTTGATCGCATTTTAATACATACCATATACTTACATGTAGAAAAATATTCATGTTTTAAAATTATAAATGTAATCTCTACAGCAGGGCCTCTCAGAGTGCATGCACCAGGTGCATGCACTGTGCACGGTGCAAAAGACGACTAAAACACTTGACTCGGCTCAACCCGGCTCAACTCGACTTGGATTTGGAGCGCTACGGAGCAAGTGAGGAAGAGGGAGACAGGCGGAGCGTGCGAGACAGGCATGGGAAAAGAGAGAGACAGTGCTATTGCTCCAAATTGAGGAGTGGGGGTCTGCACCTTGGTCAACCAAGCAAAGTCGTCTTTTGCACCGTGCACAGTGCATGCTCTGAGAGGCCCTGCTGTAGAGATTACATTTATAATTTTAAAACATGAATATTTTTTCTACATGTAAGTATATGGTATGTATTAAAATGCGATCAAGTATACAATTTAAAAAATGCGATTCAAGTGTATGTCTTCACTACATTAGAAGATAGTGTTACGCAATGCGTGTGCAATGTATTGTGTTTTAATATATCTATGTTTTATCATTCGTATCACAAGTAGAAAAAATCTACGTAGTGCAATGCGTAGCAGGTCCCGGGTTCGATTCGACGGGTGTAAAAATATCAAACCAGGCAAAGCCAACTTTATTAATCAGTCATCAATAACAGTATACAATCCTTTTCTCTTAGTCAGAGGCTATGTGGTTCTTTTTTTTCTACCCCCGAGGCAACCAACGTAAGTAAACATGCTTTTTTGTTCTGTAATCGAGATTTTTCGGTAGCTAACATTTGCCTGATGTGAAAATGTCAAACCACGGAAAGCCAACCTTTATTAATCAGTTATGAATAACAGTATACAATCCTTTTCTCTTAGTCAGGGGCCCTAGTGCTCGAATTGTTACAATCAAACATTCAGTGTTCTAAACACTAAACACCTGTTGTAAGAGTCAACTAAAAGGTGTCTAGGAGGGACTCTGAACTTAAGCGCGCCGGGGTTAGCGATAATAGATATTCACATTAACTACTACACTGCAGTGGCGAAAATAATAATCGTTTTGACACATGTATACTTATTCGGCACAATCTAGATTGCATGCATGTCAAACAACATACTATTAGTTAGTGGATCAATTGTAATTACTAAATTTATGATTTCCGTTTTACAAGCTACGTAAGTAAACATCCTTTTTGTTCTGTGATCGAAAATGTCAAACCATGGAAAGCCAACTTTTATAAATCAGTTATGAATAACAGTATACAAGCCTTTTCTCTTAGTCAGAGGCTCTATTGTTGATACCTATATGCTCTAAATGTTACAATAAAACATTCGGGGCCTGTACTACGACATCCAGATAAAAGTGCGGTTTAAATTTATGTGGCAGTTTGCACATTTATCTGGAAGTTCTGTTGAGAACGCGTACTACGACTTTCGTTTATGTGCAATCTGGGAGAATATTCTCGAGTTTAGCTATGCCGAAGTTGTAGATGCAGTTTTATCTGGGACTTCGCTCCTATCGGAGACGCTACTGTAAGAATCAAGATGGCTACACATCAAGATGAACCTACATCTGCATGATGCTATAAGAAATTAAGTTGTTACAATTTCATCTTCTTCTTCTTAATCTGTTTACCCTCCAGGGTTGGCTTTTCCATCAGACTCAGCGAGGGATCCCACCTCTACCGCCTCAAGGGCAGTGTCCTGCAGCTTCAGACTCTTTTCCTATTTTGCTTTACGTCGCACCGACACAGATAGGTCTTATGGCGACGATGGAACAGCAAAGGCCTAGGAATGGGAAGGAAGCGGCCGTGGCCTTAGTTAAGGTACAGCCCCAGCATTTGCCTGGTGTGAAAATGGGAAACCACGGAAAACCATTTTCAGGGCTGTCGACAGTGGGATTCGAACCCACTATCTCCCGGATGCGAGCTCACAGCGCTTCAGACTCTGGGTCGGGGGATACAGCTGGGGAGGGTGAACAGTACCTCGCCCAGGCGGCCTCACCTGCTATGCTGAACAGGGGCCTTAGTGGGGGATGTGAAGATTGGGAAGGATAGACAAGGAGTAGGGAGGGAATCGGCCGTGGCCTTAAGTTAGGTACCATCCCGGCATTTGCCTGGAGGAGAAGTGGGAAAACACGGAAAACGACTTCCAGGATGGCTGAGGTGGGAATCGAACCCAGCTCTAATCAGTTGACCTCCCGAGGCTGAGTGGACCCCGTTTCAGCCCTCGTACCACTTTTCAAATTTCGTGGCAGAGCCGGAAATCGAACCCGGGCCTCCGGGGTTGGCAGCTAATCACACTAACCGCTACACCACAGAGGCACAATGTAATCTATGTATATATATTTATAAAGTATGTCATGCTTCCTGTCCAGCTTCACAGAATTCTTAAAGATTTCCAAAGCTAGCAAGTTGTTGTTACTGACTATATCAGTTAAACACAAGGAAATTAACAGCAAGCTGAATGGATATCCGTGGTCGTAAGGGCAACGTCATTTGGTGCTATGCAGCAGGTCGTGGGTTCGAGTCCGAATATCCTAAGGGGTTTTTACCTTCTAAATGTTATTCGGTTGGGTATTAGAGGTGATAGTACACATTTACTAACATTAGAATGCGTGTCAAAAGCGTGGGATCTATTCCAAATCTATCCGCAACGCACATATGGAGTAAGGGTGTACGACGTTGTTCATGGTGATTCGTCCGTCGAATGAGGATGTTAAGGAGGTTATATTTCTTTGACTTCATAACAAGAGATAAATGCTTGCCAGTTACTATTCTCACATTGTATTGATATTTTTTTGCTAGTTGCTGTACGTCGCACCGACACAGATAGGTCTTATGGCGACGATGGGACAGGAAAGGGCTAGGAATGGGAAGGAAGCAGCCGTGGCCTTAATTAAGGTACAGTCCCAGCATTTGCCTGGTGTGAAAATGGGAAACCACGGAAAACCATTTTCAGGGCTGCCGACAGTGGGGTTCGAACCTACTATCTCCCGAATAGTGGACACTGGCCGCACTTAAGTGACTGCTGATACTGGTTCTAGTAATACAATTTAAAATGTAATAGAGCTAAACCGACGAAATCACAAGGGAACACGTATACCACCGCGCTAAATTTCACTATATTTTCAGTAACCTTATTACCAACCCAATAAAAATGTTACTACATCTTCCGCATTGCAATAACGTCGTTAAAATCCGTCGGTAGTACGCAAGATAATATTTAACTTCTAGTTTGCAAAACTGCAGCCTTCGTATCTGGCTGTTTACTTGACAGTCGTAGTACAGGCTCTCAGTGTTCTGAACACTAAACACCTGTGTAAGAGTCAACTAAAAGAGGTCTAGGAGGGGCTCCGAACTTTAGTGCGTCGGGGTTAGCGATAATAGATATTCACATTAACTACTACACAGCAGTGGCGAAAATAATATTCGTTTTGATACATGTACACTTATTCGACACAATCTAGATTGCATGCATGTCAAACAACGTACTATTAGTTAGTGCATCAATTGTTATTACTAAATTTATGATTTCCGTTTTATAGTAGCATTGTGTGTTAATGTCATTGCAACACATCTATATACAGTTCTAGCATTTGCTTTGAATTTTTACTATGGGCTAGTGCGTATGATAGCGAAATTGTCATTATGATTTCTGGCTGGGGGATAGTTTCTTCGTAACTTCTATTTGCATACAGTGAAAATGTAAAACCACGGACGGAAGTACAACTTTACATCCATATGCTCTATTATCATTAATACTAGTGATTATTGTTTTAAGAGGAAGTACAACTGTACTTCTCCGTTTCTTTATTCCTACAATATGACATTCAATTACGTTTTAAAGTAAGTACTGTGATGCGTGTTCACGTTCGAACTTACATCTATCGACTATTAATGATGGTAGTGATTACTGTTATCTTCAAAGGTAAGTATATGTATATTTTTTTTCAATATAATCTACGATTAAAATGTGTTCTGTGATTGTAGTAATTGTTTATGCTGTGTGCCTTCGTTATCATTCTAGACACTGCTGCGAATCGAACCCGTGAATTTTGTAACTAATGGCCACCATCCTAACCCATTTAGGCAATCAGCAGAACTAATAATATCAATATACGCGTGTGCTATTATCGCATAACAGAAGTCGACTAAAAGAGATCTAGGAGGGGCTCTGAACTTTAGTGCGTCGGGGTTAGCGATAACAGATATTCACATTAACTATTACACTGCAGTGGCGAAAATCTCTATGTAATGTGAACATTACAGTAGACACATAAAAGTCTCTAGTGTTCAACATAATAAGCTCGGAATATTTCAATCAAAAGTTCAGTGTTCTAGTAATTTAAAAACTGATTAAGTTGCATGTAAAAGGGTGCCGCCTGAGCTATAGTGCCATATAACAATGTGAATTGATCTGTGTCCTCATGCCGTCGTTTATTGTCCGTTTATTCGATTTATAGCTAGGCTAGATATTTTTTAAATTGTATCCCCTGCATGTCGTAAGTAGTGATTAGAAGGGAAAAATCAATTTATTTTTTATCTGCAGTAGCGAAATTGTAATTATGATCTTTCGCTGGGGGATAGTTCATTTGTAACTTCCATTTTCGTAGAGTGAAAATGTGAAACCACGGACGGAAGTACAACTATACATCCATCTTCTATTATCATTAATACTAGTGATTATTATTTTAAGAGCAAGTACAACTGTACTTCTCAGTTTCTTTATTATTACAATATGACATTCAATTACGTTTTAAAGTAAGTACTGTGATGCGTGTTCACGTTCGAGCTTACATCTATCTACTATTAATGGTGGTAGTGATTATTGTTTTTGCAGTGGCGAAATTGTAATTATGATTTCTGGCTGGGGGATAGTTCATTCGTAACTTCCATTTGCGTAGAATGGAAATGTGAAACCACGGAGGGAAGTACAACTATACATCCATCATCTATTATCATTAATAGTAGTAATTACCGAGCTCGATAGCTGCAGTCGCTTAAGTGTGGCCAGTATCCAGTATTCGGGAGATAGTAGGTTCGAACCCCACTGTCGGCAGCCCTGAAAATGGTTTTCAGTGGTTTCCCATTTTCACACCAGGAAAATTCTGGGACTGTACCTTAATTAAGGCCGCTTCCTTCCCACTCCTGGCCCTTTCCTGTCCCATCGTCGCCATAAGACATATCTGTGTCGGTGCGACGTAAAGCAACTAGCAAAAAAAAGTGGTAATTATGGTTTAAGAGAAAGTACAACTGTACTTCTCCGATTCTTTATATTTACAATATGATATTCAATTACGTTTTAGAGTACTGTGATGCGTGTTCACGTTCGAGCTTACATCTATCTACTATTAATGGTGATAGTGATTATTGTTTTCTTCAAAGGTAAGTGTATGTATATTTTCTTCAATATAATCTACTATTAAAATGTGTTCTGTCTTCATAGTAATTTTCTAATGCAGTGTACCTTTGTTAAAATTCCAGACACTGTCGGGAATCGAACCCGGGACTTCTATAGCTAAAGGCCAGCATGCTAACCCATTTAGCCATTAAGCCGAACTAATAATATCAATATAAGCGTATGTTATTTTCGCATGGCAGAAGCTAAGGTTTTTCGATATACTCAATGTAATGTGAACATTACAGTAGACACATACAAGTCTATAGTGTTCAACACAATAAGCTCGGAATGTTTTAATCAAAAATTCAGTGTAAAAAACTGATTTAAGAAACGTCTAAAAGGGTGTGTTGGGGGACAGTTCATTCGTAACTTCTATTTGCTTAGAGTAAAAATGTGAAACCGCGGACGGAAGTACAACTATATATCCATCTTCTATTATCATTAATAGTAGTGATTATTGTTCTAAGAGGAAGTACAACTGTACTTCTCCGTTTCTTTATTCTTACAATACGACATTCAGTTACGTTTTAAAGTAAGTACTGTGATGCGTGTTCACGTTCGAGCTTACACACAGCCCTTCTGTCAATGATTACAGCGTTGTGGATGCACAGCTAAGTAAGATAGTATTAATGTGTTCGATTCCCAGTTAGAACAGGGATTGTCTTGTAGCAATATTCGTTAGAAGATGGAAAGTATCATTACACAAATAAATATTAAGACAATAGGCTGTTGTGTTTTGCCAGAATATTTTGAGATGTTTTATTCTAAACGAATATCGACAGAAGATTTATAACATACAATCGCGGCATTTGCTTGGTATTTACTATGGTGCAGCAGAAGATGCTATTTCGATTCTCCTTATTTATTGTCTTATATCAATATTCGTTAGAAGATGGTAAGTATCACCAAGAAGGCCGGCGCCGTCCAAGCCATTCAGAGCAACATAGTAAGTATATACCATTCTCTGTGTGTGTGTGTGTGTGTGTGTGTGTGTGTGTGTGTGTGTGTGTGTGTGTGTGTGTGTGTGTGTGTAATTATGTGCCTTATCTAGACCAGGAGGTAAAACTTTACGTCTAGTTGCCTGTTCACCGTTGCTCGCTTAGCACCACCCAGGGGTCACGTGTAGGGTACTTTCAGGTTAAATATACGGACGTGAGCAACGTTGGACTCCTTCTATCTACTAGCATCGAGGAGGATATCCACTCCATTGTCATCAGAATAGGTGGCACGGAGGTCTCAAACATCTACAAACCTCCGAATTCTAAGTGGCCCAACCATGTTGTAGACATTCGACCACATCCAGCAGTCTACATTGGTGATTTCAACAGTCGCTACCAGAACTGGAATACAGAACTAATGAAGATAATGGGGAAGCAGTACTGGAGCGGATGGATAGAAACAAACTCTTTCACGTCTTTGATGCCAAAGACTGGGACACGTTCAAATCAGCAGCCTGGAAACGGGGGTATTGTCCTGACCTGTGCTTTGTGTTCAGAGACAAAGGAAACAAACTTCTACCAACTACTTGAAAAGTGCTTAATGACTTCCCTCATATCCAGCACAGGCCTGTGTTATACGAAATTTACATCCAAATCCCTCTGATCACATCTAGCCCTCGACCACGCTGGAATTTCAATAAGGCTGATTGGCCTGGCTTCGCAGAAGAACTTGATAAATGCGTAGATCGGATACCACCTACCCATGACGCTTATGAAAGATTCGTAGGAGCTGTGGTGTCAGCAGCAAAGAAACATATCCCTGAAGGGTTTCGCAGGGAATACATTCCTGGATGGAACGAAGAAAGCGAAAACATTTACCAACAATTTATTGAGAGCAGTGACCATGAAATTGCAGGCCAGCTTCTTCACAACCTAGATGCAGCCAGGAGGTAAAAATGGGAAGATAAAGTTAGGTCTCTAGACTTCACTAAATCGAGTCATCAAGCATGGTCTCTCCTAAAGAATTTTGGAGACGTAAAAGCAACTGGCGAATGACGTCAGAAATCCATCCAAATAAGATCGCCCCTCATCTGGTCATGACTTCCAGAAGCAAGAGAAACAAGAAACTTACTAAGAACTTAAAGAAAGAACTGAAACTCCTGAAAAGCAGCTATCAGTGACATTAAATCAGGTAAAGCCCCTGGTGATGATGGTATATACCCAGAGTTCTTTGCTCACTGTGGAGAAAAGGCTCGTGCCTGTCTGGCTAAATTCTACACTGCTATCCTTGAAGGTGGTAAGACAAACTATTCAGACAGACAAAGTGAAACAGTGGAACAGGCGGGCTTTAGACCACAGGGAAGTACGAGAGATCAATGTATGTCTCTTACAACCAGTGGCGGTTTCTTGTATAGCGCAATTGAGCAATGCACCTCCAGTTTTTTTATTAATCAAACACCTTTTTATTACTCTATTAACCTTTTACAATAAACATGTATAATGTATACGCAAAACCTGATGACATACACGGTCTGAAGTTAATTGTCCTAGTTCCTTAATGCTAAACAAATGTTGTCAAACACTGATCACATTTTAACTTTGGTTGTTTTTGTCGGTTCCTTAAGTAGTCTGTGGCACATTAACACCTTATACTGATCTAATAATTAAAACATTCAAGCACTGTTACGCCATGAATTAAAACTGATATAAGAATGAACCAAAACCTGTTGACATCTTCTGATTGCATTTATATGTCCATCTTTCCATCCGTATGCATTGCTGAAACGATCGTAAGTTCAGTTGTCTTGGTTTCCGTCGGTGTTCCATAATGAAGTGAATGGTTGCTGCAGTGAGCCATAGAACTGCGTTGTTGACCGTGGCCGGGAGGAAAGCATATTCTATGTTGAGAAGTCGATATTCTAAGATGGGAGTTTTAGTCATGTGAAGTATGTTGCATATTTTCGCGAAAGACCACGCCCATATGTCCGCACTGACACAAGACTTAACACGATGTATTAATGTATCTCTTTGTTGACAATGTTCACAGATATTGCAGTCAGACCGTCCATGTCGAAATAACTTATCCTTTGTTGGTATAGTTTCATTTATTGTTAAGTATAAAGTTGTTTTCCACTGAAGAGGAATCCATTTATTAGCAATATTATTCCATACTAGTTTCCAGTGTCGCGAAGGATACTTTGCCTGTATTTGAGGTGGTTTAATATTCTGGTTCATTATATGGTTATAGATGGATTTTGTTGTTACAAACGAAGTTGGATCTATTAAGTTTATATCAAATTGTACTCAGCTACTTAATTTTCACGATTCCCTTGCCATTCTCAAAGCTCGTGCTAAGCCCATCTGTCCGTAATATACTCGTACTGGCTTTCAATTCATGTGAGCTGCGCATAGTCTGTGGCTGGAGACTCGTCTGGAATGAACCCCCATACAAGGCGAAATCTCCGTCCGTACCTAGGCGAAGGGACCAGTGAGGTGCGGGGTGAAGTCTGTCAGCATTAAGGCAAGACCTGGATATCGCAGAAAAGAATATCCGTGCTTTAGGCATGCGCAGTATGCCACTCTCTGAAGTCTGTCGCAAGTCGTGTTGTTGGGGTAAGAAAACTGTAATATTATGTGCCTGCCATCTGTTGCCCTTACAGGAATTTAACCAGGCAGCATAGAATAGTGCACGTAATTAGCGCTAGTGTTGAACAGCATCATTACTACCAAAAGTCATATTAAATTGCCAAATTCCAATTGATACTTGTCCCAAATATATCAATACTTACTAAACATCTATTAATTTGCCTTCTTTGGAATAATTACTTTTTTGGAGAGAAAGAAAGCTTAAAAATCATTGAGGAAAACAGTAGCGGGAAGGTAATACCAATGAAAACGCTAATTGACCAGCTCACACTAGTTCTTAAAATTAAGTTACCAACATTGTGAAAAGTGCGAACATTCATTCCTATAGTTTCCTCGTGTTTTTTAAGTGTGAAACTAGTGTTTGTAAATGTTTGTACGTAGTAATTATCATAATTCGTAATATTATTGTACGCTGTGCAAGCGTGTGAGTGTTTTTCTGCACTGTTGTGCCGTTCAGAAACTTAATTTTGGGATATAAAGAAGTTACAATCTCTTGTCCGTGTGCGTGTGTGTGTGTTTTTGTGCGTTGTAGTTGCGTCCACAATCTTTGTGCCCCGGAAAGGTAAGGAGCTACATAATGAGTTTGAACAGTGTCCAGATACTTAAGACAAACGTTTTTTGTCTCCCTCTTGAGCGAAAACTTGAGATTAAGAATGCCGGGCGTCCAATGCCTGATCTTGATATAACGAGGCAGACTAAAAGTAAAAGTAAAGAAATCGTGCGTAAATTCAGAACGGATATATACAAAAGAACCGAGTAGATCTGTGGGTGCGAAGTTATTAACAGGTTGTTTTGTTTTACGTGTTTATGCTTCGTGAGTGATGAAAGCGAAGGGACTTGGACCAAAGTCGGAGTGGTAGCTTTAGGACATTTGTCCCCAAAAAATAAAGAAACACGAAAGTTCTAAATCTCATATGCTTGCCCAGTTAGAATTCGAACTTCTGGGAGGACACGATATCCGGCAGCAACTTGACTGTGCTTACAGGCAGTCTGTGGAAATACACAACGATCAAGTACGGGAAAATCGTTATTTGCTGTCAAAAATTATCGACTGTGTAAAGTTCTGTGGCGCGTATGAGTTGGCATTGCGCGGGCATGACGAAACAAGTGAATCGTCGAATACTGGCATATTTCGAGGCCTCGTTAATTTTAGTTCTGAAACTGACGCTGCATTAAAGAACCATCTGTCCAAAGCTACTATTTTCAAAGGCACCTCGAAAGACATTCAGAATGAATTGCTTTCGTGCATGTTTGAAATCTATCGCGAGAAAATAAAGAAGGAAATCACAACTGCGTACTTCATTTCGGTAATCGCACACGAGACCACCGATATATCAACTACAGCACAAATAGTTATTGTACTGCGCTACGTTCTTCCCAACGGTAAGCCAGTTGAAAGATTTTGGGGTTTCCTCCCACCCGCTAGTCATGATGCTAATACAATAGCAGAGTGTTTAAAATCTTCTTTGAGCGATGTTGTGGGGAAAATGTAATGAGTGGTCGCCATTCAGGAGTGCAAGCTCACGCCAGGGAAGATTTTAAGCACGCACATTATGTTCACTGTTATGCCCATTCTTTGAACTTAGTCATGGCACAAGCGACAAGCCAGAATACGGATGTCCGTATATTTTTTGCGGATTCAAGTGAAATCCCCAGCTTCTTTCATAACTCCCCGCAGCGATCAGGTATATTGACCGAAGTATTTGGTAGAAGAGTACCTCATGCTTCAAACTCAAGGTCGAATTTTAAATCAAGGACCGTTGAAGTAGTTTACGAGAACAGAGATGCCCTCATCGAATGTCTGGATCAACTGGAAAATACTTCTCGACAGCCTTACACAATATCGCAAGCAAGAGGTTTGCGTTTAAAATTGGAGGACCCGTTATTTCAGTTCTAGTTGGCTGTTTTCCATCAGATAATGCCTCATGTGGACATTTTATACAGTCAGCTACAAAAGCGAAATTCAGATCCGTTGGAAGTCAAAGGCGCACTTTCAGGTTTCGAGGCTGCTATAAAAATGGTTCGGTAAAATAAAATTGACCACATCGCTGACGGACATGATATACTGCCCCCGCCAGTGAAGGTATCACGAGGGCCGCTGCGTATCTCGAAACGAGTTGCGGCAAAAGAAGTTTGTGACACAGTCATTCTTCAAGCAAAGGAACGGTTTCAATTCACAAACCACCTTCTTGCAACAAATTTGTTTCAAGCTGAGAATTTCGGCAGCTTTGAGAAGCAGTTTCCCCACTCACTTCTGTACAATGCGTGTGAGGCCTACCCATTTCTCGAGAAACCGAAACTGAGAACCGAACTTGAAATATTATACATGAGAAATGATTTTCGAACTGTTTCTGAGGCTACGACTTTGTTGCAGTTTCTTTTAGAAAATAAGTTGCAGAGTGTCTTTGATGAAGGCATAAAACTTTTAAATATAGTTATTACTATTCCCATGATGACATCTGAAGCAGAAAGGTGCTTCTCAACCCTGAAGAGAATAAAGACTTTCTTGCGCAGCACAATGACCGAGGATAGACTTAATGCTCTTGCCATGCTGCCAATTGAAAAGGACTTGGTTCGAGACTCTGTGGAGTTCAACGAAGCAATTATAGATATATTTGCATCCCTCAAGGAGCGCAGGATGGATTTTTTGTATAAGCTGTCTGCATAGGGTAAGTCGATTGTGAAATATTTCTTATTTTGTATGTGGTAAATATCGGCATGTATTGTCTGCTTCTCTCGTATTCGATCATATTTTCAAAACTTCTATCATCTTACTTTAGGAAGTTACGGCCCACGACGGGAGAGGTGGAGGGGGGTGCAATTTTTTCTTCTGTTGAACTCCCAGTGACGAAAGTAACGCGCCGCCACTGCTTACAACCTAAATAGAAGCAGGCTTCCAAATAAAACGCAGGACTTCAGTGGCATTCATAGACTTGACAACAGCCTATGACAGTCTGTAAAGATGGATTACTCTGCAAGTTCCTGAAAGTGGTCACATGTAGGATAACTGCACGACTCCTGAACAATATGTTGAGTCGAAGACAATTTCGTGTGTACAATGTGACAGCTGTAAGCAGCCAAAGATCGCTGAACAACGGTCTACCACAGAGGTCAGTTCTCTCTCCTTTGCTGTTTAGTTTATATATTGCAGATATGCCGAAGACACTTTCAAGGAAATTCGGATACGCAGATGACTAGGCACTTGCTATCAGGAACAAAACAGTTGAGGAAACAGAAGCGGTCCTGACTGAAGACCTCAATACACTGGCACACTACATTAAAATATGGAGACTCCAACCAATCATCAGCAAAACTGAAGTTTGTTGCTTCCACCTAAACAATAAAATGGCTAACAGAGATTTAAATGTGTACATGGAGAACCAGAAATTGAGACATAATATGTACCCTAAATATCTAGGAGTCACACTGGATAGAACACTGTCTTATAAACAACATCTCCTGAACGTCTCTGCCGAAATAAGAACTGGCAACAATATAATTCATAAGCTGTATGCTACAACATGGGGATCTACAGCTGCAGCTCTGAGATGCTCAGCTTTAGGGTTGGTGTACTCGACTGCTGAATACTGCGCTGCTGTTTGGCTAAATAATGCCCACACAAACATCATAGATACCCAGCTGAACATTACAATGCATCTCATCACTGGCACTGACAAAACAGTTGAGGAAACAGAAGAGATCCTGACTGAGGACCTCAAGACACTGCCACACTACATTAAAACGTACAGTAAAACACATCATCAAACCACGGGAACTGTGCAGCTTTCCACTAGAAATGAAACAATCCCAACGCCTGAGTGTGACTGTGGCACTACAAAACAAATCTCAGACGTAAAGATGCTCTCCTAAGGGAATTCAGTAAAATAGTGAATAACACAGAGCTCCCGGTACATCATGACATCGGCGATGCGAATATTAATCGTCTGCTTTCGAGAAAACCACCAACTAGAGATGCCAGGAACTTGTGGAACAGCAACTACCAAATTTCCGCTGAATGGCAGAAGAGACTCAACGACAAATACTGCCCGACAATGCCTTCTGTAAAGAAGACGCCGCCACCTGGTTTCAACCTCCCTCGTAGGCTATGATCCGCACTGAACAGGATCAGAACAAACCACGGGAACTGTGCAGCCTTGCACTACAAGTGGAACAGAATCCCAGCGCCTGAGTGTGACTGTGGCGCTACACAACAGACAGTAAAACACATCATCAAAGACTGTAGGACTAGAAAATACAATGGCAATGCTAGTGACTTTGCTTTTGGGAATCAAGAGGCTATAGACTATATAAACAATTTGGAGATACGTATATAGTGTAGATCTTACAACAATAGAAGCTGTATCTCTAGCCGTACGCTAAATAAAAATAAACGTGTGTGTGTGTAAAAAAATCTTCTCCGCAGCGAGAAGACGCCGTTCATAGTTATTTGTTTGTTGGATGGGGACGTAAAGACTTATGTTAACCTAACAATGCTATTCGATAGAAAAAAGGGGGGTATGTGTTACTACCCTCTGCCTTATAACATGTCCTTCTTCACACGTAAGTATGTCAGGTTATCCAAATTAAATACTAAAAATTAAAATTGCTATATGAAGTGTGCAGAGAATTAAAACTCGTATGTGTGTTCTGCGTGTTGTGATAAATGTACGTGTGTAAGGGCTACCTCACAGCATTTGCTTGTCCTATAATCAATTCCATAATTTGCGTGTGTTCGTTTTTACGATAGAGAGTGTTGTGTGCGCATAACATCAAAGATCAGGAGGGGAGGTGACAAGTCGCATAGAGACATAAAGGCGTAGCGACGGTGAAGTTAGGCTTCCTCCAAAAATAGTAGAGGGGAGGGCATCTGCCCGTAGAAAACTGTGTCAGATAACGGTAGAACTGTGGGGAAGAGGGATTGAGCTGACCTCCGTAACGTAAAAATGTCGAGAAGGGCAGCTAGCCTTAGAGTCCTTAGGCCCCCACTCTAAGATAGTGTCGAGAAAGGCATCTTGCATTAAAACTATAACCATTAAGTTTAGACCACTCCAAGGTGGTGTCAGGGAAGGGCATGTCGAGAAGGGCAGCTAGCCTCAAAACTATAATCCTCTGAGGATAGGCCCCTCCAAGATGGTGTAATGTTGGGAAGGGCAGCTAGCCTTAATCCTCTACAAGTTCCTGAAAGTGGTCACATGTAGGATAACTGCACGACTCCTGAACAATATGTTAAGATGGTGTCGAGAAGGGACAGATAGCCTTAAAACTATAATCCTCTGAGGTAAGGACCCCTCCAAGATGGTATCGGGAAGGGCATGTCGAGAAGGGCAGCTAGCCTTAAAACTTTAATCCTCTGATGTTAGGCCCTCTAAGATGGTGTCGAGAAGAGCAGCTAGCCTTAAAACTAAAATCCTCTGAGGTTAGGCCCCTCCAAGTTGGTATCGGGAAGGGCATGTCGAGAAGGGTAGCTAGTCTTAAAACTTTAATCCTCTGAAGTTAGGCCCCTCTAAGATGGTGTCGAGAATGGCAGCTAGCCTTAAAACTATAATCCTCTGTGGTTAGCCCCCTGGCTATGTCCTATCAAGATAAAAGTAGTAAGGTTAGGATCGTTTGCTTTTTAAAAAATTCCGCGCCTGCACGTGGCTAGGTCCCGTCAAGATGATAGCAGTGAGGTTACAGGGATCGTTTACTTTTTCAGAATTCCGCGTCAAACAAGGGCACGTGGTTAGGACTTGTCAAGATAGCAGCTATAATCTGGACAGCTGTCACTTATTCAAATTCCGAGCCCCACGTAGTTAAGATGGCAGCAGTGAGGGTAGGCCCTGTCAAGATGGCAGCAGTGTGATAGCCACGTTCACTTGTTCAACAAATGCACGTGGTTAGGACCTGTCAAGATGAATGCAGTGAAGTTAGCGATACACACTAATTCAAAATTCAACACCAAAACAAATGCATGAGGTTAGGACCTGTCAAGATGACAGCTGTTAGGTTAGCCACGTTCACTTGCTCAAATTTCGTGCCCCCACGTGGTCAAAAAGTAAGGTTAGGGCCTGTGAAGACGGCAGCAGTGAGGTTAGCCGCGCGCACGTGTTTAAAAAGTGAGGAGGTTACTGTATGTCATGATGACAGCTGTCAAAAGCACGTGGCTTTGTTTACAAACAATAGCCATGACGTCATGGGCTCAATGGCCTCGGGTGCTGACTCAGCACATAAAATGCTGACGAGGTGGCTCACAACCCGTATAGCCCTACTACTACAATAATTTCTATCAATTTCATATGTGTAACCTGAATAATTTTGCAACGATCATTTTGTTCCCTTCAGCTAAATTTCGCAGAGTAACGAAAAACTTGTAAATTACGTATTTCTATGTCTGTAATATTCAGAATTTTTTTTCCTGCAAAATATTGGGGGCCGGTCACGGAGATGCTAACAAGCCGACTGAGGAACCTAGTAAACGACAAAAACCTTGCGAGTTGGCCGTGCAGTTAGGAGCGCGCAGCTGTGAGCTTGCATCCGGGAGTTAGTGGGTTCGAAACCACTGTCGGTAGCCCTGAAGATGGTTTTCCCTGGTTTCCCATTTTCACACCGGGCAAATGCTGGGGCTGTACCTTAATTAAGGCCACGGCCGCTTCCTTCCCATTCCTAGGCCTCTCCTATCCCATCGTCGCCATAAGACTTATCTGTGCGGTGCGACGTAAAACAAATAGCAAAAAAAGTATACGACAAAATACCGGAAGATTAATTTGGAGTAGGGAGAGGCATGTCAACGGCTTTGGCAATAATTCGTTTGACTGGAGATATACAAGACGCAATCAAATCACTGAAAGAAACGCTTTAATATATGTTTGTTGACATCCGCAAGGCTTTTGACCCCACAAGCAGGAGCTTGATCTTTTAGAAACGCAATGAAATAATAAGGAAAAACTGTTATACGAAAGTGAGAAAAAATATGATCAGAAAACTATGGGAGGATATGCGACGATTTGGTAAAGTCGAAACCAATTCTTCAGAATGTAGGGGTCCTTCAAGGAGATTGCACCCGTCTTGGAAATGTTCTGAGTTCGAAAACTGCTGCGCTGCTTACTCGTCGGTATCACTATAAATCTATCTGGAAGCTCGATGACGATTCGGAAAAGCGGGCTCACTTAATCATAAATTGTTCGTGTTACTATACGGGCGTGAGAATAACTGCATTTGATTTCTCGAATTCTATCTAGAGTGTACTGAAATGCGTCTAACATCGCATATTTAATCATGTGAATGAAGCGGGATAATGCACTAACTAAATTTTAAATAACAATCCAAAATATATATTGATATACTTGGTAGGATCACATTTTCTTCTCTTTATTAAAATAAATAACCTGTGACTATAACGAACAAATTAATTACAAGTGAATGACAAAAATACGAATCAAGTGAACAATAATCAGTACGAAAGAAAATAATGATAACGTAGATTCTATTACGCAGATTAAGACTACTGCTCAGTTAATAATACTCTCGGTTTGTATCATTCACTAATGATCTGCATTTAGAGCGGTCGCCCAGGTGGCAAACTACCTATCAATTGTTTACCTCATGTTTTTATTTGTTATTGTTTACCTAGCTTTTTCTTAAATATTCTCAACGAGCTTGGGAATTTATTTATTATTATGCATCCCTTGATAATTTATGCCAATCCCTTATTCCTTGCACTATAAATGAATATTTGCTCCAATACGTCCTCTTGAATTCCAACTATATTTTCATTTTATGATCTTTGCTAAATTTAAAAGCTCCACTCAAGCTCATCCTTCTACTTATGTCATTCCACGTCATCTCATCACCGACATCTCGAAACATACCACATACTCGAGCATCTCGTCCCCTTACTCCCAAGTCTTCCCAGCCAAAAGTATGCAAAAATTTTATAACACTACTCCTTTGTAGGAAATCACCACGAAACCAGGCTATTTGACCGTGCGGTTAGGGACGCGCAGCTGTGAGCTTGCATTCGGGAGATAGTGGGGTCGTACCTCATTGTAGGAAGCCCTTTTCCCGTTGTTTCCCATTAACAAACCAGGCAAATGCTGGGGCTGTGTCTTAATTAAGGCCATGGCCGCTTCCTTCCAATTTCTAGGCTATTTCCCTCCGGTCGTCACCATAAGATTTACCTGTGTAGGTGAGACGTAAAATTTAAAAAATCACCAAGAACAAATCGTGCTGCTTTCCTTTGAATGATTTCCAATCCTCGTATCAAGTAGTCCTGATGATGGTCCCATAAAATGGAGCCATACTCTATATTCGGTCTTACCAGAGACTTACACGCCCTCTCCTTTACATCCATACTATAACCCCTAAATACTCTCATAACTATGTGTAGGGATCTGTAACCTTTCTTAACTACCTCTTTAACATGGTTTCCCCCGATGAAGATCATTCCTTATATTAATACGTACCGTACTGTATGTACTTTCTTTGTTCCCCATAAGGCACTATACCCCCTTCAACACAATAATTCAAATTGATAGGACTCTTCATCTTGGTGAAACATACAACTTGATCTTTCATCCCATTTACCAAAATACCATTGTCTGCTGTCCATCTCACAGCATTGTTTAAGCCCCTCTGCAGTCGTTCAGAAACCTGCAACTTATTTACTATTCAATACATTATAATGTCATCCATAAATATCCTTATCTGTGATTCCTGATCTTTATTCATATAATTTATACACCGTTATTCAGCCGCCCCTTCCAATGCAGTTTTAGGCAACCTAAAATATTAATTTCGTCCTGAAAACATCTGCCCTGCCGGTATGCTCAGACAACACAACCGGATATCTTGGCATTTACCGCCTCACCATGATAGGACCCCGTAACGTTATACTCGTATTAAACACTGGAAGACATGCGTGTGCCTTCTAGATCATATGAAACTGACACGCCTGCGAAACACTAAATTGATATTGTGACCGCAGTAAACCTAATACTTGCTATAAGCTGCTCGGGGTACCGTTCGGAGCCGTAGTGTAGTTAGGAAAGGCGTGGCGGAACGGGCTTGCATGTGAGGTGGGAGGTTCAAGTTCGAGGCGAATATTACAAATTTTTGAAATATTTGTTTAATACGTACCACACGCAATGTAAGTTCAATACCCCCTTTCATGCAAATTGTGTGTGAATGAATATGTTATCGTCGCCATAAGACCTATCTGTGTCAGTGCGACGTAAAGCAAATAGCAAAAAAAAACGTATTTTTACTGCAGTATTTGAAAATATTTTCATGGTTCACAGTGCTTTATTTTTGTTCATTCAATGTTCTTTTCTCACTTATGCGTACCTACCTATTTATTTTCAGATCAAGATTTCGAAGGGTTTTCAATTTTCCCAACATAAAGCCACAAGTGGGCACTCAGCAAAAGTCGAAGAATTAAAAAAAAAAAAAAGGAAATTGAACCCTGGCTTATCAGCGCTTGTTTCTTCGATCAGCAACAGCACTCGGACGAGTTCTCTTCCAGAGTTTGTAGGGCGTTCTTAAGCGCCAGCTAACCCCTCTACAAGGTCGAACATGCTGAGGTTAGAGCTCTCTTCAAAGACATTGCAGGAAGAGTGTTGCATCATGAGTCGACCCTACCTATAAAATTAAGTTTCTTCAGAGTATGAAACTGTATTAATTAATGCACGATTGCGGTATTCCGCATTCTCGTTTAAACAATTTAGAGGTAATTTTAACATGGATCTGGGTCTGTCGTAATGAAGGTAATCTCTCGATAATACCTTCATTCCATGAAGAATATTCATTCAGGTTCTTTTTTCGCCAGGTTCTACATGCAGTCGGGAACAACATCGGCGGCCACCCAATTTGGTTATCTATCGACGAGACCACAGACAGTTGTGGAAGGTGCACGGCCAACGTTATTGTTGGAAAACTCAGTCCCAGTGAACCGGGGAAGAGCCACCTAATTCTGTGCAAGGAGCTAGATGTGACAAACCATGGTACCATTGTGCGAACAGTGCAAGCAGCTCTGTGTAAGCATATTTTTGTTAATTTACTTCTCGAGCGTTTTGCCAAACAAGAATAAGTACAGTCTGGCTATAATTTCAATGCATTCTACGTATGCTCAGTGAAGACTCTGATAGTTCTGATAGTTAAATATTTCTTACAGTAGTACGGCATGTCAAAATCCCATTAACTGAACGGTTCACCCTTCATTTTATGCATTCCTGTTTCAGGCTTGCTGTGGCCAACGTTTTCAGATGAGGAGGTAAACAAAGTACTCGCATTGGTGACTGACGCTGCTCTCTACTTGATTAAGGCTGGGAAGATCCTCAAGCTTCTCTACCCGTAGATGTTACATGTTACTTGTCTTGCCCATGCAATGCACAGAGTTGCTGAGGAGCTGCGCGAAAATCGTTCAGCGTCAACAGCGTCGTTTCTTCAGCGAAGAAAATTATCGTCAAGTCTCCTTCTCGCATCCGTGTCTTCAAGACGATGCATCCAGGACTTCCTTTACCTCCTGAGCCCATATTGACGCGATGGGGAACTTGGATCTTGGCTGCCTTGTATTACGCTGAAAATCACATGGCAATTGAAGAGGTAGGAATAAGACTATTTGAAATGTTTACTTCTCATTTTCGAGGTTTCCTCTATCATTCTTTTCACACCTTTTATGTTTACTCCATCATACGGTGCCTAATTTTGTAATTTTCTCAGTTATTCTCCTCGGCTAATGTTTTTCAATTTTACTTTTTCCAGGTGATCAATACGTTTGATGAGGCGGAGAGCAAGTACATCGCGAAAGCTAAGACTGCTTTTAAAATGAAGGGCTTGATGTCATCCTTGACCTTCATAAAGGCATACATGAGCGACATTCCTGAGGCCATCCTAAAGTTGGAATCGCGAGGGATGGAGTTGGTTGAAGTGGTCGCTACAATGCAAGGAGTCGTCCAAGAAGCCGACTCGTTGCTTGGAGAGACTGGGAAAACCGCGAAACAAAAGTTGGAATTCGTGCTAGCTCGAAACCCCGGTTGGAGTGCAGCGTTGGACTCGGAGAGGTTGCTACGTGGCGAGTCTGCACCGTCAGAGGATTTTCCGAACTACTCGTGTCAGTTGACGTCGAAAGATCGTTCTCATCATTGAAACTTTTATTGACTGATTTAAGAAAAAAATCATTCAGAACTGAACACATAGAAAAAATTCTTGCTGTAGAGACGAATGCAGATCTACTTCATTGACTCGCCTAATTCTGAACATTTTATAAATAAACTTTTAAACTGCAACTTTTATAAGAAAACTTCCCATATATATACTTGAAACTTGAATGCGAGTATATCGCAGTGTATCATAATACAATTAGAAAATACTTAAAAAGAAAAAGAACGGTTACCATTACAGTATTATAAACACACGAATAGTCAACTATTGCTACTTTCTATTATTATTGTTACTAGAAATATTCCAGTGGGCCTACCCTTATTATGTTTGGGCCTACCAGCTAGGGTCTAATGCTATCGTATTAATACTGTGCAAGTTTCGATCGATTCTACTGCATTGTGTCTATTTTTATATAACTACTACACAGTTATCTTGCTAGTTCATTTTCATTTTTCAGTTCGTACAAATTCAAATCTTTGAAAGGAAGTCTATCAGTTTATTGGAGTTGTCGAAATATTCGAGTAGTAGAACTTCGAATTATACAACAAATGTAACATATAAAATAGATACGATACCGTCAGAAAACTTTTTTTTCTAGTTGCTTTACGTCACACCGACACACATAGGTTTTATGGCGACGATGGGATAGGAAATGCCTAGGAGTGGGAAGGAAGCGGCCGTGGCCTTAATTACGGTACAGCCTGGTGTGAAAGTGGGAAACCACGGAAAACCATCTTCAGGGCTGCCGGCAGTGGGGTTCGAACCCACTATCTCCCGGATGGAAGCTCACAGCTGCGCGCTTCTAACCGCACGGCCAACTCGCCCGGTCGTCGGAAAACTAAAATTACTTCCAGTTACCGAAAACTCGACGTATCGAAGTTCGACTGTAGTTCGTTGTTTTGTACATAGTGGTCAACAGCTCCTTGTAATTCAGAACTTCTTTGTGAATTAAAATTAAATATTGGAAAAGACACAGTCTCCCTCGCACTATCAAATACGTCATGGATAAGAATAAATAACTTAATACTACTGCTCCTAATAATAATAATAATTATTATTATTATAATCATAATAGGTCTACTTACCGATAGCTGTTTTCCTTTCTTCATCCATTTCATTCCACGTCTCCCCCAAAACAGCGCCCGTTACTGCTAACTACGCATCTCTTTTCATTTCCCTGTTTTTGAAGTCTTTGTCCTTTGTGTCGTAAAGGCACGGGTACCTTTCTACCTCCAAAATTATCAGTTCACTGTCTGACATTCTCCTAAGTTTTAAACACGAACAAAACTCCAGCGTCTTATTCCCGCAAGTGTGTCCGTATCCTTAAATACACAATGCTACTAGAACTTTACAGTTTAAAAATATGATTATTATTACCAGGGAACGAATATATATGTAAATACATATCTCTTTTAGGAAGTTAAAATTAATTGTATTTTGCATTATCTTTACGAGTCATGACGTGTGGAGTTGAAAAATGGAGTATTCATTTTCCATTTTTTCCCATGTTTTGGAGTTTAGCACATATGTTCCATATACTTCGTCATTAAAATCTATATCGTGCATATTGCGGCTAAAAAGTATTAAATTATATTAAATTAGCAGTCCTCTCAATAATGGAGAAATAAATTTAAAATCTATATTCGAAAAATGAACATTTTAACTGGTGTGCAGGTCATTATCACGCCTGTCCACGTCTGGGCTGATAAAAAAAGCTGATAAGCTGTGCGAAGAAAGAGAGAGTTTGAGCCCGGAATTGGTGGAGACCAACCGGTCAGTACCGTGACTATCTGAATCACACTTACAGCACTGATAAGCTGCGTTACATAACATCGACTGTGTCTGTGCCATAATTTCGTAACTAGGGAAATCTCATTCATCGACGATGTGCTAGTGGTTCCCGGATTAGTTCGTAATTCGGGCATTCCCTTTGATTGTTTCGTAACTCCATCATTCACAGTTTGAATTAGCAGTGAGACGGATCATTGTGTTCTTGTGCGTTCAGTGTGTACAGTTGTATATTGATATTCATTGAAGACATTAACGTTGTTACAATAGGCCCAAAGTAGCTCAGTCAACCAGTTTAAAATTGAAAAGTTATGTACCGGTATCAGAATTAAAGAAGATGGTTTATCAACTGACAGTAAGCTATTATTTTGTAATTTGTGTCATTGTACAGTGACACCTAATCAAATGTTCCTTGTGAAGCAGCACGTTTCAACCAGTAAACATCAGGGTAACAAAAACGAGATTCCAAGCAGAGACAGTTGTTTCTGACACAACCGGCAACTTCCAGTGAAACGTCCGAGTTCAACACCGATCTCTGCTGTGCTCTCATCTCTGCTGACATACCTCTCTTCAAACTGAATAATCAGTGCTTCAGGGAATTCCTCGAGAAATATATTAACGATCCTTCCCGGATGAGTCAACGTTCAGAAAAACGTACTGTTCAGCCATATACGATGAAACTGTTCGGAAGATAAGGCAAGAGATTAAAGACGGTCCAATTTGGGATTCCATTGATGGGACAACAGACAAAGAAGGCAGGCTAATTGGCAACGTAATCATTGGTTTGTTAAGAGAAGATTACGGTATTTTCAACGGATTCTCTTACACTATGGTGTTCTAGAAAAGTACAATAACAAAACTATAGCAAAACTGTTCAGTGAGGCTATGAGTATCGTCTGGCCACAGGGCGTTAAGTATAATAAAGTGTTACTTTTTATTAGCGATGCCGCATCTTATATGATAGAAGCCGGAGAAGCATTATGTGTTGTATATCCTAAGATGACTCATTTAACATGTGTAGCACATGCCTTTCATCGTGTGGCAGAAGTGATAAGAGGCAGTTACTCCAAAGTAGATTTATTGATTTCCTCAGTGAAAAAGTTTTTCTCAAAACCCACAGAAGAGTTCATCTTTTGAAAGAAATGTACCCAGAGATTCCATTGCCACCTAATCCGATTCTAACTGAGTGGGGTACGTGGCTGCAAGCGATTGAATATTATGTTGAATATATAGACTGTATTAAGAACGTTCTGCATGCCGTGGACTCTGAAGATGCAGCCTCAACTGAAGCTGTGAAAACAGTTGTCTGCGATATAAATGTGAGGAATGACTTATGTTACATTCAGCACAATTTTTCATGCATCACAAAAACACTGAACAGACTCCAAAACTCGCATCTCTCACTTTCTGAAAGTTGTGAAATTATGAATAAAACTGTGGAACAACTAAATCGCGGTGGATACTGTAAAGTTGCAGATGTAGCAAACATGAAGATGGCCACTGTACTTTCAACGAAGCCTGGATATGAATAAATGACAAAGGTTGCTGCAATGCTGCGTGGAGATTTAAGTGTAAAATTAACATTGGATTTAACCCCAGCAGATTTTGTGAAGTTGAATTATGCCCCCATTACCTCTTCCGATGGTGAACGCAGTTTCAGTCAATAGAAATCTGTCATTAGAGGTAATAGGATAAGATTCACTTTCCAGCACTTAAAATAACATTTTGTAATCCATTATTTTGGTAACAGAGAATAAAAGATTGTGAGTTCTACAAATATATTAAAATGAGAAGTGCAACATTATGTTGCATGTAGATCTACTTTGTTTAGCTTCTTTGAAATTTGATACTAAATAGAAATTAAGGTTATATGTGTAATTTTAAGTCCACACATAATTCTATATTTCAATAAAAATAACGAAATATATATGTATATATTTCAATAATTATTAGTACATATAAATCCGTTCCCTGATTATTACTCTACAGCTACGCATCCCTAACCGCGTAGCCAATTTGCTCGGTATATTTGTGTTGCAATAGCATTAGTATATAATGCTATTAGAACTTTACATCATAAGAATATGTTTATTATTACTCTACAGCTATGCATCTCTATCCGCGTAGCCGATTTGCTCGGTATCGTTGTGTTGCAATCGCATTAACACATAATGCTACTAGAACTTTACAGTATAAAAATATGATTATTATTATTACTCTACAGCAACACATCCCTAACCGCGTAGCCAATTCGCTCGATATAATTGTGCTGCAATGGCATTAACACATAATGCTAAATCAAAACCAAACCAAACCCATGGCACGACATCCCTTGAATGGCCTTGGCCTTTCCAGCGACTGCTGCTCAGCACGAAGGCCTGCAGATTACGAGGTGTCGTATGGTCAGCACGACGAATCCTCTCGGCTGTTATTCTTGGCTTTCTAAACCGGGGCCGCTATCTCACGGTCAGATAGCTCCACAATTCTAATCACGTAGGCCGAGTGGACCTCGAACCAGCCCTCACGTCCAGGTAAAAATCAATCACCTGGCCGGGAATCGTACCCGGGACTACCGGGTAAGAGGTAGGCACGCTATCCCTACACCAAGGGGCCGGCTTAACACGTAATGCTACTAGAACTTTACAGTATAAAAATATAATTGTTAATACTCTACAGCTATGCATCTCTAACCGCGTAGCCGATTCATTCGGTGTAGTTGTATTGCAATGGCATGGACATAATTCTACTAGAACTTCACAATGTAAAATATGTTTGTTATTACTCTACAGCTACGCATTCCTAACCGCGTAGCCAATTCGCTCGGTATAGTTGTGTTGCAATGGCATTAGCACAATTCTACTAGTACTTTACAGTATAAGAATATGATTTTTATTCCCCTACAGATAAACATCCCTAACCACGTAGCCAAATCGCTCGGCATAGTAGTGTTTCAACACCATTAACACATAATGCTACTACAACTTTACAATATGAAATATCTTTATTATTACTCTACTGATATGCATCTCTAACTGCGTAGGCGATTCGCTGGGTATAGTTGCGTTGCAATGGCATTAACATATAATGCTACTAGAACGTTACAGTATAAAGTATGATTATTATTACTCGACAGCTACGCATTCCTAACCCCGTAGCTTATTCGCTCGGTATATTTGTGTCGCAATGGCATTAACACATAATACTACTAGAAGTTTACAGTATAAAAATATGCTTATTATTACTGTACAGCTACACATCCCTAACCGCGTAGCCAATTCGCTCGGTATAAGTGTTGCCGCCTGAGCTACGGGGGGAATTTGCAACAGCATTCGCCTAGAAGAGGAGACTACTCAGAAAAATTCCTAACCACTAGGTAGTTGCATATGGTCCCCATCCAGCGCAATTGCCCCAAGGCGGTCTTATAAGAGCCTATGTATAGCCGCTATCTATGCTATAGCACTACAGAGGCGGACATGGTGCATATTCTTTAGTTGTTCTCCATTTTAGTTACCTTTTACAACATGCAGACTGTTTTCTTAGATAATATCCCCCGAGCATTTGCCTGGAGGAGGAGGCTACTCAGGAAAATTCCTAACCACTAAGAATTTGGATATAGTTGCCATCTTGCCCAATCGCGCTTAGGCCGTCTCATGGATCAATCCCTTAGATGCAGGTTAAAAAATTCTAACCTGGCCGGGAATCGACCCCGATGGGTCTAGGTAATAATCTTGTTTCCTACACTACATAGCCGGTGCATCATTTTAAAATCATATCTAATTAATTATGTAATTCACTTCAACAGTATAAAAGAGAATGTTATATGGTTACTAATCTGCAGGACTTGACGTATATAGCAAAGATAATTCAAGGATATTGTCCATATGAGGCTGAGTCGACATCCGGATTCGCTGCAGAAAGCAGACTTCGCAGCGAGTCTCGGTCCTCTTCTAATAAACATCGTGCTAAGAGAAGAGCTCTCTCCCATCATGCACTGAAATCAAATCAATTTTAAACATGATTAATTACCTTTATTTTTATATGTAAGTATTGGTAAACTCAGGTTGGCTAATAAATGTAAATAATGTGTATGCGTGTATGTAATTAAAATATCAGTGTTGTACTGCGCAGCGTGTGATAGAAATGCACGTGTGTGAGGGCAGCTTACTTGTGGTATGAAGATTGATGTTATGCAAATCAATGTGTGCGTAAATAGTTTACCGTTGTGCAGCTCACCCACGAGATAGTAGGTTCGAATCCCACTGTCGTTAGCACTGTAGTTTTAAGTGGTTTCGCATTTTAATAATATTATTATTTTTATCTGAATTGTTAGAATCATGTCCCGCAAGACTGCACCACACAGCTATATCGACTAATATAAAAGTGACACGCTACACGTGTATAATCGCACGGGCAACTTGATTGCCGATTGACAATTAATTTCATAGTACCGGGAAAGTTGGCCGTGCGGTTAGGAGCTTACGGCTTGTAAGCTTGCATTCGGAAAATAGTAGGTTTGAATCCCACTGCCAACGGCTCAAAAAGTGTATGTGTACAGACAACTTTGTCAAAAAATCGTTAACCTCGCCGCGTAAGAGGCAGGCATTATTATGTGTGGCTTGCAGCCCCCGAAGTGACATAGATACTAAGTGACTGCTGCTCAGCCCCGATGGCCTGCAGATTGCGAGGTAATGTGTAGTTACTATTATAAATCCTTACGACTGTTATTCACTAACCCGAGGTCAGCATCTTACCGTTCTTTAATTGTAATTACGTAGGCTGAGTAGTCCTTATCCAGGAGATAATAGGTTCGAGTCCGTCTGTCGCTAGCTCTGAAGCGACCGCTGCTCAGTGTGTACATGCTCAGCCCCGAAAGCCTTGAAAGCCTGCAAATTACGAGGTAATGTGTGGTCAGCATGATAAATCCGTATAACTGTTATTTTCTAGACCGGCCGGGTTCGATTCCTAGCCAGGTTATCAGACAACTGTACTTCTTCATTTCCTTATTCTTAGAATATGACATGTCAGTAACATCGCTAATCATTTTACTCAGGAGACAGGATCAAAATTGTTGGATGCTTACAAATCGGCGTCCCTATCTTTTTACTATAGTGTTCGATTCTAGTGATGTGAACATTACAGTAGACAATTAAATGTCTCTGGTGTTCAAATCTATAAGCTTGAAATGTTGAAATCAAAATATCAGTGTTCTAAACACTAAAAATATGTTGTAAGTGTCGACTAAAAGGCATCCAGGTGGGGCTCTGAACTTTTTTGCGTCGGGGCTAGGGATAATAGACATTCACATTAACTACTACGCTACAGTGACGAAAATAATAAACGATACAGTCCTAGCCTCTGCTTGGCATTTACTATGAGCTAGTTCGTGAGGTTGGGTTCGATTCCTAGCCAGGTTACCGGAAGTAAATCCTTCGAGCTTACATCTATATACTATTAATAATAATAGTGATTATTGTTTTCTTCAAAGGTAAGTGTACGTATGTTTTCTGCAATATGATCTGCGATTAAAATGTGTTCTCTGAACGTAGTACTTGTTATGCATTTGTTATAATTCTAGTCACTGTCGGGGATCGAACCCGGGACTTATATGACTCAGAGGTCAGCATGCTAACCCATTTTTTTTGCACACGACTGTGGTTGTTGTAAATAGCTCGCGGTTGCAAACTGTGTAAGTAAAATACTTTTTATTCTGTAATTGTTATGTGATTGTGTACTCGAAAGAGATAGATCCCTTACATTATGTTCAAAAGTATGCAACCCTTTCTCTTTACTGTAGTGTTCGATTCTAGTGATGTGAACATTGGAGTAGACAATTAGATGTCTCTAGTGTTCAATGTTGAAATGTTACAAACAAAGATTCTGTATTCTAAACACTAAACACCTGCTGTAAGTAAAATGCATCCAATAGGGATTCTGAACTTAAGTGCGTCGGGGGTTGGCGTTAATAAATATTCACATTAATTACTACGCTGCAGTGACTAAATAATAATCGATACAGTCCTAGCAATTGCTTTGTATTTACTGTGCCCTATAATGACTTATTTCTCGTCAGGCTATCGCCGAGATCGAACCAAGTGCATCATAGTGTACAATAAATCCACCCAAAGTGAATATACATGGCACATAGCAAAGAGTATCCCCTCCACAGCTCCGGAACAAACAGCATGAATCACGGGTTTCGGGTATAAACAGGGTACCAAAATAAATTTAAATAAAGAGGTTACCAATGAAAAATTGCAAGGTGTGAACAACGCTGATCAGAATAACATAAAATATAGCTGCATTCAGTCTTAACAATCTGGTTTATTACAAAAGTAATATGATCATATAATTAACAAATTGACCAATGCAAATATGAGGGATATGATACACATCTTCATAGACTTTGCCTGGAGGACTTCGTTGTGGTCACCCTATAACTTCCCGGGCTGCAACAACTATACAATACTGTATAAATAAATGAATATTAGAATACGAATGTGCCCACTAGGCAAGTCACGTTTTCCACTCACTACCTTCTAACTACACTGATCTATGCCTCAGTGCTCTAAAATATCCTACATATCTCAAACAAACATGCTATTTACACAGCTTCGTCGATGTATCGATCCCTAGACATTCTAAGAACAACACACTTATAATATCAAAATAACCAGAATAAATATACTGTCGTGCCCATATATTTAACTAGGTGCAGGTCTCAATGAGTGACAGTGATAAACTGAAACACACTATCTCTACTGGGACCGTAATAAAAGGTCGTTGTTCTCCACTATATTTGACAGACACCAGCTAGCAATTTACTTACAGACATCCGTGTCATGACGTCACAAACTTCCCATCTCCTCTCAAACCTCGTGTTAGTAACAAGTGGGTGGCCATTTCCCTAGGTTACAAAAAAGGCTCACAGCTGACGGAGTGTAAACATAGACAGGCGATGAGAATATCTTCTCAGCCTCCTCGCTCTTGAATCTGGCCCTCATATCGCTATAATTATCATATACTGGCTACAGGCCATAATGCTCATTATATTACCAACCCAACATCATATCGCTGATACCTGTAACAGGCTTATATATCAATTATGCTTGGCGCTATCAACACCACATTCATATATGGCCATCTCCGAGGTGCTCACCTCACAAACATACTTTATTTATAATACGCGATAGGGCGCCATTTACTTCTTCGAGCACAATCAGCTTATTTCGCAATTTTCATAGACCTCTGAGGATCTGACTCCCTCTACTTGATATAGCATCCCGAGTGGGTTTAAGAGATTATAGAAGATCTTAAACGCGCGATATTACAAACTTTTACGTATGACACATGCCCTGGGAAAAATGTATAGAACGACCTATCTTAGTTATAGCGTTGATCGTAATGGTCCGATACTCGAAATACGTAAAGTAAACTATGGAACCGTGACAATACCGCAGACAAGAAAAACCACACAAACAAAGAAACCTACCAACATGCAAATTTATATTATCCTAACCGAGTTCGAGTCCTGGGGCATAGATACTATATACACGACTATTTACCCTAACTTATTTACCTGTTGGCTGAAGGTCAAACCTCTCTACTGTCTGAATCGGTTATGGTGCTGCATGCTTATTACATTGGAAAGCTCTGACCTGTGTCTATGATCATATCGGAACGGCTCTCCTGCTGACGTCTCAGATTACTGCATCATGATGACTTCAGATGCTGGTGGCACACGTGGTTTGACGCCTGGAGACATCCTGGCTGATGGTAGTATTTCCTGCAGCTCGTTCTGATGATGGATGATCGCCACTTCGATGTCGTGCTGAGTAGACGTTCCCTATGGCCCTGGGTCGTCTCTTGATGCTGTGAGGACTGCTTGTCCGCTTCAGTTCCAGTTACCGCTCCACCATAACAGATGAGCAGTGTCTCGTCCAGTTGTGATGTAGGGGAAAACTGTAAGAAAACGCACATTACACATTGTCCTTCGTTTGATGCCTGTCTCCTCTCCCAATAAATTTCTATGAAGTCTGGTAATATCAAGTCACTTTCGGAGTGTAGACCTGATACTCGAGTTACTCACTTCCCACTACATAATAATATTTCACCTGATCGTTCTCACAATTCGACCGAACTTTATGACCCAATCGATATTTTGAGCCTACACTAACATGTGTCATTCGTTTGGTACAATGTGAACCTCCAGTTATGTAAAGTGACTAGTCATGAACAGCATTTGTTATCAGCAGAATATTTTCACATGTAAGGCAGATCAACACTTGTTGTTTCATAATTAATCTCAATTATCTGTGGTGGTTACTTACTTTTCCCAAGACTTGGTTGATCTTTGAGTCTGCGGCTCGTAGATAAAGACAATCTTCTCTTCGCCGAGTGGCAGCGTGACAGCCTTCTTGTAGCAGCGGTACACCCGATGAATGAGTCTCGCCTGCCTGGCGGTGGTATTTATAATCAGGCTCGCGTCATTAACTACCTAGCTCGTTGTGGGTGGCCTCAACTGGGCGCGCCCGCGAATGGAAATTTTTCCCGCGATCTGTGTGTCAAGCACCTCAATTATCATTTATGATTACCACTAGCATATCAAAATTTTCATGAATTTACCCTGGTTGCAGTGATTGTAACAACTCCTGTGCCTTCCTCATCTGGCGGAAAATATTAATTAATTTCCTCCTCCCTCCAAGGTAAAAATGCCCGCGAGATTCCACGAAGCGTTGTGCGTCCGACGCTACCCTTGAAGAGGCTTCGCTTGGGTAATAAATTCTTTATTATGAGTCTCTAGAAACTTCACCTCGCTTTTGATGCCACGTTCCCACGAAAAAATGCGCACTCTAAGATACTCTTACATAAAGAATGCTATACACAGCGCTTTCTGGGTGGTCTCATGCAATTCCCTTTATTTATGATAAAATCAATATTTTTCGACCATGAACAGAATGGTTCATTATTTTGAGCTAGTTCGTGAGGCTGTGTTCGATACCTAGCCAGATTACTGGAAGTATATCATTCGAGCTTGCATCTGTCCACTATTAATAATAGTAGTTATTATTGTTTTCTTCAAAGGTAAGTGTATGTATGCTTTCTTCAATATAATCTACGATTAAAATGTGTTCTGTGATCGTAGTAATGTTAGTAATGCTGTTCAAGGTTCTGTGATTGAGATATTTTTTCAAGCTCAGTAGCTTTGTAATTGTGTAGTCGAAAGAGATAATATGTGCCTTTCAATTTATAGGCAGGTCGGATATTATTTTCGGTATCCCCGAGCGAATCGGCTACGCGGTTAAGGATGCGTAGCTGTAGAGAAACAATAAACGTATTTATATACTGTAAAGTTCTAGCAGCATTATGTGTTAATGCCAATGCATCACTACTATATGGAGCGAATTGGCTACGTGGTTAGGGATGTGTAGCTGTAGAGTAATAAGTAACATATTTTATACTGTAAATTTCTACTGGCATTATGTGTTAATGCCATTGCAACACAACTATACCGAGCGAATTGGCTACGCAGTTAGGGATGTGTAGCTGTAAGCTTTGCATTTTGTGTACTAATAATCATCTTTTTATACTGTAAATTTCCAGTGGCATTATGTGATAATGCGATTGCAACACATCTATACCGAGCGAATTGGCTACACGGTGTTCTCGATATCCGACTGCCTAAGGCAAGTAGTGACTAAAATCATTTTATAAACAAGGAACGTTAACAACAGACAATATTTAAATACATTTCCAGTCTCTCTTCCCACTCTCCGTCTACCCACACAGCTGAAAACAGGATTGAACCAGGTTTCTTTTGCGACAAGGAGAGCGTAACCCAAGCTATTCACCGTAAGTATATACCACTCTGTGTAAAAAATCCTCTCTGCAGCGCAAGGAAGCTTTTCATAGTCATCTGCTTGTCAGGTGGGGACGTAAAGCATTATCCTAACCTCATAATGTTATTCGACAGAAGAAAGGTATGTGTTACTACCATCTCCATTCCTTTTTACATGTAACTATCTCAGATAATCAAAATGTAACTGCTAAATAAAGTGTGTGTTTGCGCGTAGTGGTAAAATGTATATGTGTAAGGGCTACCTCACAGCATTTGCTCGTCCATATTTTTGCGTGTGTTCTGTTTTACGAAAGAGAGTGTTGGTTGTGTATAACATTAAATAATATATCGATAAACATAGAGAACGGGGGTTCAAATACATGATTTTTTAGATATTTTCTTTTTTAATCTGTCATTCAACAGAGTGTTCAGTGTTCGAATCCACTACAGTAATAGAAGGAGATTTTTATAGTAGTTATGTGTTGGTATTTTTATTCTAATATTAATCAGAGTGATCAGGGTTCGATTCTATAAGAGAGAGAACGGGGGTTCGAATCCATGATTTTTCTGTTCAATAGCGACGGTGTAGTATGGCTTCCTCCGATTAACAACATGTTTTATCACTCCTGTTCTTTAGCGACTGTGAAGTTTGGCTTTCTCCGATTAAGAACATGCTTTATCTTGTTCAGGAGGGTAGGTCACACGTAGGATGGAGACATAAAGCCTTAGCGACGAGAAGAAAAGAAGGAGGAGGAGGGATTGAGCTGACCTCTGTAACTGTAAGGAGGAGGAGCAGGAACGATTGAGCTAACCTCTGTAACTGTAAGGAGGAGGAGGGATAAAGCTGACTTCCGGTATGTCGAGAAGGGCAGCTAGACTTAAACTAGCGTTCTTATGTCCCTCGAAAGTGGTGTCGAGGAGGGCAGCATGCCTTAAACTACGGTCCTTAGACACTTCAAGATGGTACGGAGAAGGGCAGCTAGCCTTAAAACTAGGGTCTTTCGGCCCGCTCTAAGATAGTGAATGGAAGGGGCATGTCGAGAAGGGCTGCTTGCCTTAAAACTTTAATCCTCTGAGGATAAATCTCTCCCTCCAAGACAGTGTGGAGAAGGCAGCTAGTCTTAAAATTATATTCCTCTGTAGTGACGCTCCCTGCCTAAAACCCTTCAAGATAATAATAGCAGTAAGGTTAGGATCGTACCCGCACGTCGTTAGGACCTGACAAGATAGCAGCTGTCATCTTGACAACTGTTACTTTTTGAAATTCAGCGCCCACATAGTTAAGATGGCAGCAGTGAGGTTAGGCCGTGTTAAGATGGTAGCAGTGAGGTCAGCGACTTTCACAATTCCGCGCCCCACGTGGTTAGGTCCCGTCAAGGTAAAAACTGTCATCTTAACAGCTGGTCGAATTCGGTGCCCTCTACGTCGTTAAGATCGCAGTAGTGAGGTTAGGCCCTGTTAAGATGGCAGCAGTGAGTTTATCCGCGTTTATTTGTTCAAAATCCACGCCCACGTGGTTAGGACAATTTATGATGTCAGCTGTCAAAAGCACGCGGATATCAAATTCCACACCAACACGTAGTTAAGGTGGCAGCAGTGAGGTTAGGCCCTGTCAAGTTAGTAGCAGTGAGGTTAGCGACGTTCACTTGTTCACAATTCCACACCTTCCTGATTAGAGCCCGTCAATTTTACATGCGCCCACGTGTTAGAACCCGTCCAGTTGACACTTATCAAACGCACGTCCTTTTAAATTCCGCACCCTCTGCATCGTTGGGATGGCAGCAGTGATGTTAGTCCCGTTTAGGATAGTAGCTGTGAGGTTATCCACATTCACTTGTTCAAACCCCGCGCCCACGTGGCAGCTGTAAAAAGCACGTGGATTTCAAATTCCGCCCCCACGTGGTTGAGATGGAAGCAGTGATGTTGCTCCGTGTTAAGATGGTAGCAGTTGGATTAGCGACGTTCACTTGTCCAGAAATCCGCGGCCCCCGTGGTTAAGACCTGTCAAAATGGCAGCTATCACCTCGACAGCTGACAAAAAATCACGTGGATTTTTAAATTCCGCGCCCTCTACGTAGTTAGGTTGGCAGCAGTGAGGTTAGCCCTGTAATGATGGTAGCAGTGAGGTTATCCACGTTCACGTGTTCACAATCCGCGCCCACGTGGTTAGGACCTGTCATCATGGCAGGTGTCAAAAGCACGTCGATTTCAAATTCCGCGCTCCCACGTGGTTATGATGGCAGCAGTGATATAAAGCCCTGTTAAGATGGTAGCAGTCAGGTTAGCGACGTTCACTTGTTGAAAATTGCAGGGTCCCACGTGGTTAGGACTAGTCAAAATGGCAGCTGTCATCTTGAAAGCTGTCAAAAAGCACATTGATTTTTAAATTTGACGGCTGTGAGTTAGGACCTGTCAAGATAGCAGCAGTAAGGTTAGCGACGTTCACTTGTTCACTTGCTCAACAAGTGAACGTGGTTAGGACGGGTCAATATGGCAGCTGTCATCTTGACATGAGTTTAAATTCCGCGCGCCACGTAGTTAGGATGGCAGCAGTGAGGAAAACAACAGATAGGTAATTTGCCACTTTGCCTACTGCCCTAAAGGCAGATCGGTAGTGATTGATTGGTTGATTGATAGATAGATAGATAGATAGATAGATAGATAGATAGATAGATAGATAGATAGATTGATTGATTGATTGATTGATTGATTGATTGATTGATTGATTGATTGATTGATTGATTGATTGATTGATTGATTGATTGATTGATTGATTGTTTAGTCACAACCGGTCACGGACCACAGCACATTAACATGTTTATATGGTAATAGGACGTCGCTACATTATTTCAAGGCGTCGTGTTTTTCGAACCGATAACAGTACATTTCGCTAATATTCAGAATCTTGTGCAAAATGTGTTCACTGAAGAGAGGTGCCACACAGTACGTCTGCAGGGAAATAGCACCCCTATAACCATGTGCACATTAATTGGGCTGCAGCAACCGATATTGGAAGGGGTTGATGAATCACGCTGTATATATGTATATGTATGAAAATATAAAGCTTCAATAATACTGCCCTGCGGATACCCATTTTAATCATTACAGGACCAGATAACGCTTTACCTACTCAAATTCTCTGAGTTCTGTTTTGTATAAATATTGACAGTTTCACAAATAGGAAAAGTCCTCTCATTTTTAATTACTGCGTTGATGAGGCGAAAGTTCGTTTTGAGGATCACTGTAAGTACCTAGGGGTTAATATATCCTGTGACAATAAAGTTCGGTGAATGAAGTCAGAACGGTCGATCCGGCAACACTGGCGACATACAACATTGCATATGCGAAGCAGCTGGTTTTGACCACCTGCTCCCAACGTTGTTCAGTTGAGCATCGTGTGTGTGCCGTGTAAGACCTGTTTGCCACAGTGCGTGTTTAGTGCGTTGGTTCTGAATTGCGAACAAGAACATGAACCGACAAAAGATCAATGTGCAGTTATCAATCAATCAGTCACTACTGATCTGCATTTAGGGCAGTCGCCCAGGTGGCAGATTCCCTATCTGTTGTTCTCCTAGCCTTTTCTTAAATGATCGCAAAGAAATTGGAAAATTATGGAACAACTCCCCTTCCTATAAACGAATATTTGCCCCAATTTGTCCCCTTGAATTCGAACTTTATCTTCATATTGTGATCTTTCCTAATTTTAAAGACACCTCCCAAACTTATCCGTTTACTGATGTCCTCCAACGCCATCTCTCCACAGACAATTCGGAACATACCACTTAATCGACCAGCTCGTCCCCTTTCTCCCAAGTCTTCCCAGCCCAAATTTGCAACATTTTTGTAACGTTACTCTTTTGTCAGAAATCACCCAGAACAAATCGAGCTGCTTTTCTTTGGATTTTTTCAGTTCTTGATTCAAGTAATCCTCGTGAGGGTCCCATACACTGGAACCATACCCTAGTTGGTGTCTTACCAGATACATTATACGCCCTCTCCTTTACATCCTTACAACAACCCCTAATTACCCTCATAACCATGAGCAGAGATCTGTACCCTCTACCAGCAATCAAACTTATGTTATTACCCCAATGAAGGGCTTTCCTTACATTCACACCTAGGTACTTACAATGACCCCCAAAGGTAACTTTCACCCCATCAACGCAGTAATTGAAACTGAGAGGACGTTTCCTATTTGTGAATCTGACAGCGTGACTTTTAACCTCGTTTATCACCATACCATTGCCTACTGTCCACCCCACAACACTACCGAGGTCACCCTGCAGCCGCTCACAATCTTGTAACATATTTACTACTCTGTACAGAATAACATCATCTGCAAACAGCCTTATCTCTGATTCCACTTCTTTACACATATCATTGATATATATATATAAGAAAACATAAAGGTCCAATAATACTGCCTTGAGGAATTCCCCTCTTAAATATTACAGGGTCAGACAAAGCTTCGCCTACTCTAATTCACTGAGTTCTATTTTCTAGAAATATAGCCACCCATTCAGTCACTCTTTCTTCAAGTCCAATAGCACTCATTTTAGTCAGTAGTCTTCCATAGTCTACCCTATCAAATGCCTTAGTTAGGTCAATCGCAA